>NC_136524.1:39484037-39534037 GCF_053919585.1 Euprymna scolopes | reverse complement strand
ACGGACACGACCAAATGGAAAGGATAGTACACTGGAAATTATGCAAGCAACTGCATCTCGAACGCACAGGCAAGTGGTTCAAACATAAGCCGGCAACAGTACTTGAAAACGAGAATCACAAAGTCTTGAAATCTGAAAGCTGAAAGTGATATGGAAGATGAAGAGAATCAAAATAATATCTATAATAGTAGAAGCACTAGGAACAATTCCGAAAAACTTTGAAAAAAGAATGGGAGAAATTGGAATCAAAGGAATGACTGGAAAAATCCAACGAACAACAATAATTAAAACAGCTGAAATATTAAGAAAAACTCTTGAATGTGGAAACTAACACACAGGAGCAACAAGTGCGGACCAGACAAACTGCTGCATCAGAAAAACATGAAACACTACTATGGAACCAAGAACACTGAAGCCGCAGATTTATAAGTTCTCTAACCCAATCCCACCCACATCCTCCCATTTCCACATCCCCCCCCCCAAAAAAAAGAGTGAGACCAAATAACTAAGGAGAGTCAAGGAGGAGGGAAAAGTCGAGGAACTGACCAGACCTCCACCGGATAAGTGCGAAAGGAACTGGTACCTTGGGGAGGCTTATTGCCACTCAAATTCCAGCACAGATTAATAGCTACTGCCAACGAGAAATCAATGACAAGCAGCTGTTGCGATAATGCAAATTTATTTGCAAATGTTATCGAAAGAGGTGGAAAGTACTTGAAACCTAGGGAGCACCACAGGCTGTTTTCAAGGCGAGATCTTTTATGACCTGTGTGAAAGCTCATTGTGGGACAATAATAATAATAATAATAATAATAATAATAATAATAATAATAATAAGTAGTAGTAGTAGTAGTAGTAGTAGTAGTAGTAGTAGTAGTAGTATTCACTAGGAGATTTCACACGAGTCATCATCAAAGAATTCTTGTTGAGAACAACCTGTGATGTTCCCAGGAGCCTGAGTGGCAACAAGTCTCCCTAGATTTCTAGTACTCATCATTTTTTTTCGAGAACCTTTGAAAATTAGTGCGTATTATCGCAGTAGCTGTTTACAAGTCTCTGACAGTATAGACACAGCACTCTCCCTCGAGACTGTCCATGTATTTGGTGACTTTAATCTTCACCACTAAAACTGGCTCGGATTCTCTACTCACACAGATGCAGCGGGCAGCACAACACATAGTTTTGCTATATCTCACTCCCTATCACAAATGGTTACGTTTCCAACCCGTTTCCCTGACCAGCAAGAACAACAAGCATCACTTCTAGATCTGTTTCTGACTACAGTTCCCGAGGATTGTACGACAAATGCTGAAAGCCCACTCGGGAACGCTGACCATGCACTGATAATGGTAGAAATCGCCCTAAATTCTAGGCCCAAAACTGAAGAGCCAGTGCTCAAAACAACCAGATATTATAAAAAGGCTGACTGGGAAGCCATCAGAGATCTTATCAGAGATGCCCCATGGGGAAATATTTTTTCTCTTCCTGCTGAACAGTGCGCAAATGAGACCACTGACTGGTTCAAAACAGCAATTGAAGCACATGTTCCCATGCGGAAATTTTATAGCAAGCCCCACTCTCCCCAATGGTTTACTTCGACTTGCGCAACTGCCATTGCTCAAAGGCAGCATGCACACCGCAGATTTAACCGACATAAGTCCAGTTCAAACAAACAGAAGTACATAGAAGCTAGAAATAACGTTAAGAAAGAAATAGCGACAGCCAAGAGAGAATTTACTGAAACCACTAAAAAACGCATCGAAGCACAAAAATTAGGAAATCGTGACTTCTGGAAAATCTACAACAGTGTAGTAAATAATGGGCAATCAACAATTCCCCCACTAACCAACAATCACGAGGTTGTTTGCTCAGCAACCGACAAAGCTAATATGCTTGCCAGCCGGTTTGCCTCGAACTCCACACTGGACCCTTCCAACTACCCCCTGCCTGACTTTCCTTTGTGGATAGACGCCACGCTAGACGATCTAAAAATCACCCCTGCTCAGGTACATGCTATCATAAAAAATCTTGACACTTCAAAAGCATGTGGACCTGATCTCATCCCAGCTGTGCTATTAAAATATTGCTCAGCCGAAGTAGCTCCAGTTCTCTCCAAACTCTACAACAAAAGCCTTAATGAATCATGCTTTCCGAGCTGTTGGAAAACCGCTTCTGTGGTACCAATATTCAAGAATTCTGGCGAAAGAACTGACCCATCAAATTATCGCCCCATTAGCCTCCTCCCACTTTTCGCCAAAATATTTGAGACCATAATTAACCATGCTCTAGTCCGGCACCTTACAGATGCTAAACTTCTGACTGACAAACAATATGGATTTAGACAAGCCCGTTCCACAGCTGACATCCTCACTGTAATCTCTGAACGTATATACCATTCACTGGACAAAGCGGGGGAGGGCAGAGCGGTAGCTCTAGATATATCTAAGGCTTTTGACAAGGTATGGCACAAGGGTCTCCTCAGGAAAATTAAATCATACGGTATCACTGGTAGAATACTTAACATAATTAAATCCTTCTTTGATAAGAGAAAAATCCAGGTTGTTCTCGACGGTCGAACATCTAAACAGTGTGATATAAATGCGGGAGTGCCTCAGGGGTCTATTCTTGGACCTCTATTGTTCCTGATACTTATTAATGACCTCCCCGACAAAACTGCCTCTGATGACACTACACTCTATAACAGGCATGACAGGAAAACAAATGAACACATATCTAAAGAAATGGCAAAAACACTAGAGGATGACCTCCAATCTGTAGTGGAATGGGGACATAAATGGATGGTCACATTCAATGCTGCCAAGAGTAAACTGGATTCCTTCAATAACTACTAGAAACCTTCTTTGCCACCAATAGCAATGGCAAGTGACTCCCTGTCTGAGAGTACATCTTTCAAACTGCTTGGCCTAACGTTCACAGGAAACATGAGCTGGAACAATTATATTGAAAACATTGCCAGGGCCGCTGCAAAAAAGGTAGGCTCTCTCTACCGTGCTAGAAAACTACTGACACCTGAAAGTATCCTGTATCTCTATAAGGCCACCATTCGCCCATGTATGGAGTATTGTTGTCACATCTGGGCTGGTGCGTCTACTACTAGTCTCTCGCTCCTAGACAAGGTTCAAAAAAGAGTCGCAAATCTGATAGGCCCTGAACTGGCATCTAAGCTTCAGCCTCTGTCCCATCGACGAAACGTTGCATCCCTCTGCTTGTTCTACATGTATTTTAATGGTGAATGCTCTGATGAACTGCAGACACTTGTGCCCCCACGACGAAGACACCCTCGACAAACCCGTCAGGCAGCTAAATCCCACCCCCACACAGTAGAGATCCCTAGATGTAAAAGATCTTTCTACTCCAGTAGTTTCTTCTCCAGAACCGCTAGACTCTGGAATTCCATTCCAGGATCCTGCTTCCCTAACTGTACTGACATTCAGAAGTTCAAGTGCAACGTAAACCGACATCTTGCTGCCCAAATCCCTACATAGTGCCCCAGTAGTTGCTGACCCTGATAGTAGCCCCCTACACCAAAGTGGCAATGTGCCTTGTTTGGGGTGAAAATGTAATAAAAAAACAAAACAAAAAAAAAACAATTGATTTCTCGTTGGTAGCGACCAATAGTCTACACTGGAATTTGGGTGACAATAAGCCTCCCCAAAGTCCCAGTCTTCTTCGCATCAATCCAATGGAGGTAGGATTAGTACGTTTCTATCCTTAGTTTTAACATCCTCCTTGACCCTCATCGGTTATTTGGTGTGGCGCCAATTTATGGTGACACCACGAAAAAGATTGAGGAGAGTCGGGGGCTCATGGGAGAAGTAACTTACAATTATACAGTTTCAGTTTTCATGATTCTATGTGATGTTTCTTTGTGTTTTACATCTGTAGCAGTTTCTATATGTCTGGCTAGTGTCTGCAGCTCATGTGTGTGTGTGTGTGTATGTGTGTGTGAGTGTGTGTGTGTGTGTGTGCGAAAGAGAGAGAGAGTGTGTCACATTCAAGAGTTTTCCTTAATATTTCTGCAGTTTTTATTACTATTATTCATTGTATCTTCTCAACCATCCCCCTGATTCCAATTTCTCCCATTCTTTTATCAAAGTTTTCAAGATTGTTCCTAGTGCCCCCTACTATTATTTGTGTTATTTTGACTTTTTTTCATCTTCCATGGCCCTTTCAGCTCTCCAACCAGTTCTCTGTATTTGCTCTACTTTTCTGTTTTAATTTTAATTTTCGTTGTAAGGTCATCAACAGAAAAAATAAAATGAAAAATATATATTATATATATATATTTTTTTTATTTATTCTGATTCTTCTTTGCTTAGTGGTCGGTCAACGAACGGGTGTTTTTGTGGGGCGGGTGGTGGACAGTAAGGCTCTCAACAACAACCCGTGGCGAACAAAAAACTCGACAAAAACTAATTTTTCCCTGCTCCGCAGTAAGTATAAAATGGAGAAGCTGGTGAGGTCTGGTTAATCTGTGTTTTCCTATCCAACCAATCATTGCTCTCTACGTCATACTCTGATTCTCCTTGATTGGCTAATTGGTCATTTCTCCTATGCATATTCATTAGGTGATTTTTTGTCAGCAACACACATTTCCCGCAACTATTCCTCACATACAGGCAAACTTCTCGGCCATGGCCCGTAAGGTCACATCTAGACTTAACATGGCTAGATACTCAAAACACCTATATTCACAAACAATATTGTTAAAGTTCTCAAAATTGTTTTTCTTTCTTTTCATAGATATTTCATGTTAGCGTTCCAGCTGTTTTCTTTTTTCTTTTCAACTAGTAGGGTTTCCTGGTGATATCCCAAGATCGTCACAAAGATAAAAAAAGCTCTAATTCAGCTCTCCTTGGCCTCCTTCTGGTGTAATTTATGGCTATCAGAGCTGGGTGGGTCACAGAATGCATAATATGTAAAAATTAGAAAAAAAAAGATTTATTCTGTGGAGTTAACTGGATTACATTTTGGAAAAGGGGCCACTTTTCGCATCGCTGTTTTTGCAAGTCACGCATGCATAATTAACTAAAACTGTTTATAAACCTTATTTTGCAATGGCATGACATCAGAAGCACTGGTGGCCGTGTGGGCAAGAGTAACTTTTCCTCTTCTTTTCCTTTTTCGCATTTCATGTTCGAGCCCGGCAGCCGCGGCTCATTTTTTTTCTTCGGTCGCACGGGCAGTCCATGCTATTTTGATTGAAAGAAAAATTCCTTTGATTCATTTATTTTTTGAAGTGGGGTGGGGGTTTCCTGCGCACAGCCAACAACAAGTGTTCACTATCTGGAGAATAGCTTCTTCTCTTCGTATCCTTTCTACCGAAATATCCGGTAGGAGGGTTGTCACGTACTTCTTTTTTGTGGCGATTTCGTGCTTTTATCCGTTCTTTTATTTTGGAAATTTTTGTGCGTGTGGGGGTTGATGAAAATGTTCAATAATCTTAGTATAGCAGGTGTGTCCAAACCGAACTTCATGTAGACCTGGGTGAGGCTGGGTATCAATAAAGGAGATATGTTTGTGTGTTAGTGTGTGCATGTGTGTTTGTATGTCTGTTAAAAGCTTTTGTCATCCGCATTGGACCAGCACGAAACTGGTACCATTTTAATTGGCAATGCCCCGGATATATAACATGTGAAAATATTTAATCTGCGGCGGTCAACTGGGCCACTTTTTTGGAAGGGGGGGGCTGTTTTCGCGTCTTTTTTTCGCAAGTAACGCACGCATATTAAAATAAAACCATATTTAAAACGCTTATTTTGCAAGGTTATGACAT
This sequence comes from Euprymna scolopes, assembly GCF_053919585.1. Taxonomy (NCBI): domain Eukaryota; kingdom Metazoa; phylum Mollusca; class Cephalopoda; order Sepiida; family Sepiolidae; genus Euprymna; species Euprymna scolopes. The sequence goes on along the minus strand of NC_136524.1, from coordinate 39,528,240 downwards.
CATAAGCACTCATGGCCGTGTGGGCAAAAGCGTTTGCCCGTAAGTTTTACTTTCTTCCCCTCTTTAACGTTTCACGTTTGAGCCCGGCCACCGCGACTCTTTTCTATTTTTTTCAGTCGTACCGACACTCCCCGCTATTTTCATTGAAAGAAAAGTTGTTTTTATTTATTCTTATGGAGGGGGTCCAGCTGACGGGCAATACTGGGTACTCACTCTCTAATGTATTATATGAAAGGTAAGTGTTTGTGTTTTCTTATGGCTGCATGTCCAACTAATATTCTAAAATTACTTATCAATAACCTACAACGTTTCTATTTTCTTAATCAGCATTGCTATAGACGTATAATATCCGAAATCTAGACAAAGATATTTGCATTTATAATAAACTAGCGGGGGAGGGTACCCCGGTGTTGCCCGGGTGTTTGGAGGTGTGTGTGTTTGAGGGGGGGCTGATTAAAACAACCATGTTTATAAAAAACGTTGGCCGGGTGTTTGGAAGGGTAAAAGAAAAAAAAAGTTTTAGTAGAAAGGTAGGCTTGAACCCCGAACCTTTTACGCAGAGCTGGAAAGGAAATGGAAAAAAAAAACCTTCGACCTAACCGTCCCGACCACGAGAATAGATGAATTGATGTGTTACGTTGAAATTTATAAAGCGAAATTAACAGCATTAAGTCGCGTGATGTTTGACCTAGTTTTGCGCTGGAAGCCAGTTTCTGTTTTCCCCGCTACACGGCGATAAAAAAATATCTCGAAAATAGCTTGTTGGGAAAATTAAAGATAGCTGCGACCCGAGTTCTTAGTCGTAGATATTATTATTTAGACAGCATATAAAAAGTTTTAAGAAGGTGCGAGCCAACCGAGAATCACGGCGAAAAAAGTTTTTGTAGACATACACAAAAAGCAAACACACATACATACATACACACATTTTCTCTTATATATATATATATATAGACTAGCGGGGGGTACCCGGCGTTGCCCAGGTTTTTAGAGGTGTGTGTGCTCGGACGGTGGGGGGTAATCAAAACATAAGAATAAGCGAAATAAATATTTTTTAATATTAAATAAAAATCAAATACTATATTAAAAAAAAGTTAAAACTTTTTAAAAAATCGAAAAAAAAACACAAAAAACTAACGTAAAGCAAACGAACGATGTTAAATGTAAAAATCGGAAAAGCAAAAACAAAAGAGAAAATAGAAAAACGAACGTTAAAACATCTTAATAAAATCTGAAAAATAAAAACAAAAAAACACGTGAAAATGGCTTAAATAACCCTGTTTCAATATTAAAATTTAAAAAATCGGTGGATACCCGGCGTTGGCCGGGTGTTTTTGTGTGTATGTGGCGGTCGGGGGTGGGGGGCGTTAATAAAAACCTGAGAATAAGCGAAGTAAAAAGAAAAACGGAAAAACGAACGTTACGTGAAAAATGGCTTAAATAGCCTCGTAGGAGATGTCATTTTCTCTCCCCTGCAACCTCTATCTCACAGAAGAGATGTTGCGAGTTTGTCTCTGATGTATCGTTATTTTCATGGAAAGTGTTCGACTGAGCTTCAGTCTATGGTCCCCCCCCTCGCCAAACTTTCACGAGAAACACCCGTCTAGCTGAAAACACTATCAATAATTCCCCCCACTCCTTATCCGTGCCTAAACCTAAACATAGATTCCATGAACAAAGTTTCTTTCTTAGAACTGCACGCCTGTGGAATTGTCTTCCGTTTTCCTGCTTTCCGGCTGACTACAATATGGTTGTCTTCAAGCCTAATGTAAACAAGTTCTTGGTGAGCCGTTCCATATAAGTTAACAAATTTACCGAATTTCCATTGATTACTATATTGTCCAATTTGTACTGTACACTCTTTAACACTTATCCTCGAGTGGCCTCTTGGCCTTGATAATGTTGTGATGCCTGTGTAAACAAAAGAAAAAATAACCCTGCTTCAATATTTAAATTTAAAAAATCGAAAAAAAAAGACATCTCACACCACGATTCGAACCCAAAACGTTTAGATAATGACCCAGCGCTCTAACCAACTGACCTAACAAGACGTACACGAAATTTGCTCATTTTTTTTTTAATCTTTAAACTAAATTAGGTTACGACGTCGTATAGCGCATGCTTAGAAGCGAATTCGTTATGAGAGGACGGTTTTTGCTGACCCTTCCCCCTGTAGAAAAGTGCTGATTTCAGGGTGAAAAAATTAACGTTTTTGGCCAATTTTTCGATATTTGTCGGGTGAAAGATGGGGCTTTTATATGAGATCAAATTTGTGAATTTTTGTTCTGTCTGTCGAAAGTTTTAGCAGACATACAAACACACACACACTCACATACATTTTGCCTTTTATATTTATAGACTAGCGGGGGTTACCCGGCGTTGCCCAAGTTTTGGAGGTGTGTTTGCTTGGGCGGGGTGGGGGTGTTAATCAAAACATAAGAATAAGTGAGGTAAAAAAACTAAACTAAAAACAAAAAAGAAAACAGAAAAATGAAGGTTAAAACTTCTTTAAAAAATCTGAAAAATAAAGCGGGTGGTACCCGGGCGGTGGGCAGTGGGTAATCAAAACATAAGAATAAGCGAAGTAAATATTTTTTAATATTAAATAAAAAAAAAGTTAAAACTTTAAAAAAATTGAAAAAAACACAAAGATCTAACGTAAGGCAAACGAACGATGTTAAATGTAAAAATCAGAAAAACAAAAACAAAAAAGAAAACAGGAAAACGAACGTTAAAACTTTTTTTAAAAATCTGGAAAATAAAAACAAAAAAAACACGTGAAAAATGGCTTAAATAACCCTGTTTCAATATTAAAATTTAAAAATTCGGTGGGTACCCGGCGTTGGCCGGGTGTTTGTATGTGTGTGGCGGTCGGGGTGGGGGGCGTTAATAAAAACCTAAGAATAATCTGTAACTAAACTAGGTTACGACGTCGTATGACGCATGCGTAGAAGCGACATCGTCATGAGAGGACGGTATTTGCTGTAGAAAAGTGCTGATTTCAGGGTGAAAAAATTTACGTTTTTGCCCAATTTTTCGATATTTATCGGGGAAGGATGGGGCTTCCACATGGGACCAAATTTGTGATTTTTTTTTCTGTTTGTCGAAAGTTTTTAGCAGACATACAAACACACATACATACATACATACATACATACATGCATAAATACATACATACATACATTTTTGCTTATATATATATATATATATATATAGATGAATGACATTATTTATTTTTTTAAGACAGAGATAAATGAGTTGGGTGAGGGTGAAAGAGACGATTGGGAGAAAAATAACAATAAATTAAAATTATAAATTAAGGCAATGACGCATTTTAACTCATTTGAGCCATTGATCATGATATGTCAAGTGAAGTATATGCTGGTAGCCGATCCAGGACAGTTCTTGTTTATTTCATGCAAATACTGTATTTAAGTATAACAAATAAGAATATCTGCAAACTGTTTTTTAAATAAATATTTTTTATGAATACTTCCCATATAAATTTTTTTCCAAATAAAAGTAAACATGTTTACTTAGACATTTTAATATTTATTTTAAAACACATAAATAAATATTTATTTGGTAAAAAGAAGTCTACACACATTCTTATTTATTGTATCGTATCTAAATGTATTCGTTTTAATTCTGTGAGAAAAACATTTATTTGATACAAAACCATTTTTGAAACTGTACAAACATCGATTCATGTGTGTCTAAATGGATATATTTTTAAATAAACATATTTATTTCCTTTGAAGTGGCATAGATCGGTATCTCGAATTAGTTCATATGATATCATTGACGATATTAATACAATAACAATAAACTTAAATGAATGAATAAAAAACAAGCAATAAATAAATATGATGCATAGACATATATGAAAACAGAAATTAAGCTAAATTTAAATCATAAATAAATAAATGAACTAGAAATAAACAGAGAAATCTTGCATTATATAACATTAAACAATTTAAACTCAAAACAATTCGATAAAAAAAAACTAATTTTTACTCTGCCTTTTCTTTATGTCCAGAGCTATGACAGAGTCTGCAATAATTGATTTTTGCACGATCACAGGATGGGTCCGAGTTAAGGTCGGTTTAACAAAGATCACTGTGTAGGGCGTCTGCCCATCTGATCATCAGTCACAATCCCAGTCGCTTCTTTGCGATTCAAATTTTAAAATTATCTGAACTGTCATTCCATCATATTGCCCTCTATTGGTTATGACAGTTATTATGAACAGTGCAACTCACAAGATCCAACGGTTACCAAGAAATTAATAAATAAACAAATAAATAAAATATTGGATAATTAAATATAATGATATAATATAATAAATGAGCGGTTACCACGTCTAGGCAGGAGCTGCTAGAAAAAGTTTATCCTGCCTTGACAGAGTTTAAAATAGACTTAATAGCCTAGTGGGCGATGTCCTTTTGTCTTCCCTGCAGCCTCTTTCTCACAGAAGAGACGTTGCGAGCCTGTCTCTGTTTTATCGTTATTTTTATAGCAAGTGCGCGTCTGAGCTACAATCTCACACTCGTCTAACTGAAACCACTATCAATAATTTCCCCCACTCTTTATCTTTGCCTATACCTAAACGTAGCTTCCATGAACAAAACTTCTTTCTAAGGACTGCACCTGTGGAACTCTCTTCTATTTACCTGCTTTCCAGCTGACTACAATATGGTCTTCAGGTCCTCGTAAACAAGTTCTTGATGAGCCGTTCCCCTTAAGTAATCCAATTTACACTTCCAACGATTACTATTATATTGTCCTTTTAACCACTGTACACGATTTGACCTCTATCCTCGAGTGGCCTCTGGGTCTTAATAAGTGGTGATCCCTGTGTAAAAAGAAAAAAGAAATAGATAAACTAAATATAAACAAACGAAATAAAATGAATAAATACGTATACATTTCCCCCCCCCCAGGAGATGGACTACCAATACAATGAAGAGAAAAAATACTAAGTCCTCTTCTATGAATAAGTTGTCTTAATTAAAATAGTCTAAGCGGAAATAAAAAAATGATTTTAATCATTTCATAAACAAAAAAATTATATAAAATTATTAGGGTTTCGAAGTTTCAAATTAAACTTGCACAATAATGCAACACTTGTCACCAAGTTTCTCTATTCAGAATTCGCGCCAACGACGTAAATACGTATCGATTTAGACTTCACATAAACTGTCAACAACCTCGAACGTTTACATTTCTTTCTCCATGAGGGGGGCGGGGCGATCCCTTATGCTAATACCACCAACAAAAATAAATGAAAAAAAAAAAAAACGTCCAAGTATTCTTCTATGCATGAGCTATTTTCATATAAAAAGCCTCAGAAAAACAAAACAAAACAAAACAAAACAAAAAAAAACAACAACAACAACAATAATAATAATAATAATAATAATAATAATAATAATAATAATAATAATAATAATAATAAAAATAATAATAATAATAATAATAATAATAATAATAATAATTTCAATAATTTATTTAAAATTATATAATATTATTATTGTGTCCTGGAAAGATCACTAAAAAAAAACCCGGACAATGATATAGCTTAGAAAATGTATTTGTATTTACAACATAGAATATGTAGAGACACAATAGTTGTAGTATTTAATGTAAGTACGACGTACTGTGAGTGATTCTCTCGAGTGGTACTTCTTGATATATTTATACCGTTAGGAGAGTTTATATATTGTGTAGAAGTGAGTTCCCATAACACCCCTCTCTACCAAACCATTTAACACCGTAAAAATCTGTTATGATATTTTTCTACTTTGGGTCGATATTTAGTGGGTGGTGAATTTTCTCTTTCTGCCTGAACGTCGCCATTCTGGTTGTGGTTGATCGAGATCGAACGTCTCAAAAATGTCGTCGATCGGTTCTTCCTCTGCCGGTAATTTGCCGCTAGTATTGTCAGAGCGACGTTTTAACTGCATTTCTGGTACCGATTATGATTATATCTCTGACCTACCATATCGTCAATCCTTTACAGTTAGATTCAAGGTCTGCGTTTCTTTAGTACTATCGTACATTAGTTTCTGAATAACTTCCCAATTACGTTGCGCATATTCAGGTAATTTGGTACTTCTCTGTTTATACAAATGAACTGGAATCTTAAAAAGTCGGTATAGTATTGGTTAAACCTACATGTGACTCGGGTTGATATTGGTTTTTACTTTTTTTTTTTTTTGCGTTTCCAAATAATTTTGTTTGCGTTTCCAAATAATTTTCTTTTCGTACTTATGTGTTTGCAACGTTTTTATTCTTTTTTTATTCACTTTTTAATTGGTGATAGCTGCGTAATTTTCCGTCGTCATTTCGAACTATATTCGTAATCCTTTTCAACGTCTTTGATTTGTGGAATACACTTCATTTGACAAGTGTAGTTGTTTTTCGTAGACAATTGATTTTGAAGGGATTTCGTATGGTACGTGTTCGTTCCTTGAACTTTCTTCAACTTACATATTTCTCGTCAAAAATGTTGCCTGATAACTCTCAAAGGTTACAACGGTTCATCCAGTTCGTCCCAAATAAACTTTCATGACTTTAAGCACGAAAATTTTTAATTTTTTTAATTGTACTGTTCAAGTTTACTGGTAAAATGATTTTTCAATAAAATAAATTTTATTACCAGTTACAGTGCGTTTGTTAAGTCTCTCTAGCGTATGTAAATTTATTGCGAAAGATCGGATCAATGTCTAACAGTAATTGAACCTTTATGACCAAGCTTGTCGCAATTTTGATAAGTTTTATTTCGAAACTGACAAATTTTCCCTATATAATTCTCTCCATCGGTCACATCGGTGGTAATGTCTTTTATTTTTGTATGGTCCATTTTTTTTATTATATGCTGACAATTTCACTAGTCTAAAGTCGTTGTAGTGCTTTCGACTGATGCGAACGCTAGATAATCTTCGTCATCATACTATGCCAAATTAAAATAATTCCACAATTTGTGGAACGGTTAAGTATTGGGTCTGAAAAGTTCTGATAGTAACTTCAGGGTTTCCGCTAACTTCAGATCCGTGGTTTTTATGTAGTATGTAGTCTACGAATCTTCTGTGTTCAGTAGTCCTTACTTACGTAAAAGTAAGCCAGTCTTCGCAAATCAACGTTGAAAAAGCCTGATGCCTTCTAAAGAAAGCGTCAAATGTTTTGTCTTTATTGAAAACGTAGGTAAATGACTCCACAGTGTCCATAAAATGTTCTGCGAAAGCGTCATGTTTTAAACTTTGTTCCGCTTTAAACTTTGTTCCGCGATCATTTTTATACATTTTCCCAGGTCCAGTGTAAAAACTTTCGTAAATTCATTTTTTTTTTAATTTGCGATTAATATTTCTGCTGTCATACATTCTGCTTTTCTGCATGAAAATAATAAAATTCATGCATCCAGTTTGACCTGAGTAGTATATAATATTATAATGTGACGTTAGTCAAAAATTGACCTTCGACATTTGTGTACCATTAACGGCATTTGTTGTTTTGCGTGTTCTCAGAATTGTTAGTTTATTCATTTATTTCCAGATATTTAAGTGTACCATCGAAAGGTCTGAACTCGAATCGAGTTGCATTTTTATTTCTTTATCATGAATTTTTATAGGGAAATATTTTCGTAAGCCCTCTTCATTATTTTTGGTGTCTGTTCAACGCACCCGATTTTTATTTTTAAGTTTATTTCTGCAACGGGAGCCTTTGTATCTTTTTTCTTTTACAAATAAAATATTTTTAGATAAATATGAACTGTCAATGCCAATTATCACATCGATTACACTTAGACAGGATTTTTCTCTCTGCAAATTCTTTCTTGTGTGTCGATATGTGTATCCTTTTTCTTTACGTTACGCTTTATTTGTTACGTGTTTTTTAATTGTCCCTCTCCATTATTATATGTTCGACTCCACATTCGATATCCATCGAGTCTTTTATAATAATTTCTATTTTTTTTTTTGACGAGCTTCTCTTATTTTTGTAGAGTTAGATTCGATTCATTTTCTAATTTTGTTAGGGCACGCCCTCTAATTTCTGCATCTCGGCCCGAAGTTAGCCACTGCGCAAATACTAGACATTTAAAATTGTCTACACTGAGCTCTGAAAGTTTGAATTCGTCGCGATGTTTATTTATTATGACTGCGTAAGTTGCAGAAAATCATCTTCGACGCTTTTCTGCAAATTCAGGCATGTCCAACGCTTATGAAATAAAGAGACTTTCGAGCTAAATAGTTATGTAAGAAGTTCCACCGTCTTGGCGAAAAATAGCTCTAAAGGTTTACGTGGCAAAATAAAATCCACAAACTTGTGCTCAGCCGTCTCTAGTGTTCGTAATAGTAAACGAACTTTTTTTCTGGTCGACCACTGTTTGCAGTCGATACTAAAGAAATCCTCGTATTTTCGACAATAAACTGAAAATAAGTTTTCTTCTTCTGGTCCATAATATAAATTGATCGAGTCTTGTGAAAATGCAGTATTATTATCGGTGGACGTATTATATTTTATGACTTGAGTAAGCAGCTCTTTACTGTGCTGTTGATTTTCATATTGCTAGGTCTTTAGCTTTATTAGTTTTTTTCTTGTTGTTATTGTCGTCTTTCAGCTGAACGTTTCTGGTGTTCAAATAATTGTTGTTACGTGTTTAATAATTGTTATTGCTGTTGTTTTATTTGAAGTTTTAATAATTTTTCCAATGTACTTTGTAAGGCGTCCATCGTTGTGTGATGGGCAAAATACAGAAATTTGCGGAAATTTAAGAAAATCGTGTTAAGATTAATCAGGTTACAGTATTCTTAGAACAACTTGGGGAAAGAGAATAGTAATTCGTTTCCTTTAATAATTTTGCAAACGAATATCGAAGATAACGTCTTAAATTCCTTAGAAGGAATATTTCTTTACAAAAAGAATTATTTTCCATAGGCGAGAAATACATATACGTCGACAGAAATATTCAATTTTTTTTTCCAAGCAAATGTCTTTCTTTTCCATAAAACAGAAAAATTCCGACAGTGAAGAAAGAGGCCGAAAATCGTATTTACTTTTTTAGTTAGTTAAAACAAAAAAGCAGTTCATTGACACAACTGTTTAAAGACGTTAATAATATTAAAAAAATACGAATGCTATCTATTTTTCTTTTTTATCGTTGATAGGCGACTGAATAGTACAAAAGAGAGGCGAATAAAAATATAAATATTCTCACAAGTTATTTTATTCAATGTTATATTTCCCACACGGTATTTTATTTTTCCCCGAATTCGTAATTAATATTACTTTCTTGCCGCCGTAATTGCCTTGTTCTGTTTTCTTTCTTTTTTTTAAGGTCAATGTACTTATTTGGTTTTCACAAATTTCTGTTTCTTTGTGTTTTTGTTAGTGTTTTTTTTTTTTTTTCGTTTTTTAACACTCGCTGGTTTAACTCGATTTTCTGCCGTAAGTTCTTTTGAATTCTTGTTATTTGAACCCTGAAGGTATTTAAAATTCCAGTGTCCTTAGTGAGTTCGAAATTCTTCGTCGTCACTGGCATGCCCCTGCTAAACGGTTATTAGGAAAACATAACACCGAAATAAGGAAACATGTATTACAAAAACATAAAAAAGGTGGGTTGTTCGTCCAACCGACAAACGACCTAGAATGGTCCACCGGATATCGACTTCCACCTTACAGATTAGTCTTCCGGTATTTATTGAGTGCGGAATAGTCTATGAGTAGGTAACATAGGTTAGTTCCGTCACAACAATTACGTAACAATCATGTTATATAACATGTGTCTTGTTCGAATAGAAACGTTTGAGTGACACCTTAAAGGACAGAGGTGACCTCAGAAAAAAAAATCAAGGAAACCATGTGATTTCTAATTTTATTTCTTTGTCTAGAGATACTTCAAACAGGAAAGACACGTCTAATGGGCCAGCGCACACATTATACGTTGTACGAATTATCTTTCTGCAGATATGTCTGGCTGTCTGGCTGTCTATATATATATATATATATATATATATATATATATATATATGTATATATATATACCTATATATATATATATAAATATATGTATATATATATATACCCCAAAACTTCTGGCCTTGATTGAGGGGAGACTAAAACTTGCCGTTATAGCAGCTAGGGGTGACTTGATTCCAAATATTTCTTATCTGCGAAATACTTAAGACCTTCACCAAGTCATGGCTTACTAAACGAAAGCATGCTAGCCCCGTGCCTTAAATAAAGGTACCCGTTCGAAATTCCGTGCAAATGCACCCGAATAAGGTCAGAGATTACATCGACCAAAATGTTGTGCAAATGACACTCAAGATGAGTTCAAATAAACCACATAATTTATCAGCCTGCACATACAGATAATTCGTGTTAGATTATATAAGAGGGATAAAAAAAAATGCAACGTATGCTAATGATGTTCGGTGTAATTGTAGGTGTGATGGTATTTCGAATAGTTAGTAATATACACTCAATGTTGACGATCGCTGATCATGTTGGGTAAGTATTTAGCGAGGGCACAAGCACTATTATTTAGATACATTGCAGCGCATGGTTGCGTGCGCTACAATGTATAAATGAGAATCGTCACTCTCGGCCGAAAGTTAATTTTGACAGAAATGATAACATTCGTATGAAGTACTTATGAATTTTCAAGTGCGGATGAAGCAGAATATTATTATTATTATTATTATTATTATTATTATTATTATTATTATTATTATTATTATTATTATTATTATTATTATTACAACAACAACAACAACGAGAACTGGGACCTTGGGGAGGCTTATTAGCACTAAAATTCCAGTGGAGACCAATGGCCGCTGCCAGCGAGAAATCAATGGTAAGCGGCTGTTGCGGTAATGCAAATTCATTTCCAAATGTTATCGAAAGAGATGGAGAGTACTGGAAATCTGGGGAGACTTGTTGTCACGTCACTGGAACACTAGAGGTTGTTTTCAAGGGGGAAGAAAGGGCTAAAATAGCGATTTACAGAGTAAAAGGTGACTTTATGACATTTTTCTCGAATTTTCGCACGGCAATTATTATTTCTTTCATGCACGTATGATTAAGTAATCATGAAAACACTAGTAAATAGGTAAAAATAATTACTATATATATATATATATATATATATATATATATATATATATATATATAATTATTTCCACAACCAAACGACGTCACAGCGCACAAGAGCCATGACAGCCAACAAACCGGCTCTTGTGCGCTGAAACGTAGTTTTGCTATAAAAATAATTATATAATTTCTCACATTCTGAATATATATATATATATATATATATATATATATATATATATATATATATATATATAATTTAAAGGAGATTAGAACAATAGTCTAAAGAGAAGAGTGTATTTTAATGTAATAGTAAAATTACTAGTTTAATTAAAATACAGGAAAGAAAAAGTGCTCGTTGTAATTTAGATATATAATAAGTTCGATAGGTAAATATCCTAGAGCTAATTTAATATTTAGTAATATGATTGATAATTTAAAATTTAAAAAATCAAATTATAATTAAATTAAAAATCCGTTTCATAAGAAGGAACAACAACAAAATCAATTATTTGTACGATCGTTTCGGAAAACAGTGTTTTTATTGTGGTAGACATCAAGTTACGGACAATAATTATTACATATAGTTTTTAATAAACAAGGTTTCCTCGTCAGCAAATTGTGAAGGGTTTTATTAAATTTAAATTTAAAAGACACCATAAATAAACCTAGCATTAAAAGTAAGGCAGATGTATCTGGAAAAAATTAAAATAAAGGTCTGGATTTAAAATTGATAAGAAAATTAATATGGGTTAGAGATAGAAAAGAAATAAAGTAAAATATAAATTTGGTTTAAGTACAATATTATACATACACACATACACAAATATATACATGCATATATACGAAAAAAATAGACACATATATACATATACATAGATATACAGATATATACATAAAAATACAGGTACAAATATTTACCTTTTAATTTTTCGCCTTTTGAAATCAGGAAATATGGTTAAAGTACTCATATAGATGTTTGCTATAGCTTTTCACCTTATCGAATGATAAATTTTCAAAAAGGACGCCCGTGCAATAATTTATTTCTTGGTAATTTACGGCCTTTGATGTGTTGCCATAAATGGCAATGTCTTCAGCATAAATGTCTACGAATGATCATGGGATGTTATTTCGAAGATCATTGATGTAGATCAGGAAGAGAGTTGGGCCCAGGATGGACCCCTGGGTGACTCCAGCATTATATACTTTGAGCTTCTAATTTCTGCCCATCAACCACTACTCTTATGAACCTATCAGAGAGAAATGATTTAATAATTGAAAAGACATTTCCAGCTTCAAATCTTATGTAGACCTTTATTCCATACCCTATGAAAGGCCTTTGATAAGTCAAGAGCAATTGCCCTAAGGAAGCCTCCGTCAAGAGATTCGCTAATCCTATGCGATATAACCGTTAGCACATCTTCTGTAGCTCTAGAATGGAAACCATATTGCCTATGTCTAAGAAGGTTATTTTTACTGGGGTGGTTGACTACTCTATTGACCACAGACTCCAGCAACTTATGACGTATAGGAGACTTACTGGTCTGGACTGAATTCTTAAATACATGGAATACTGATGAGGTTTTCCAGGGTGTTGGAAAGCAAGTCTTCCTAAGACCACATTTAAACAGATTTGTAAGTATGGGAGCTAGTTCTGGTTGAAACTTTTGGAACACTATAATTGGAATACCGTCACGGCCAGTTGCTTTACTGGAATCAAGGTTTTTGTTCAGCTTGGCAACATCACGCAGATATTTGTATGTCGCATAGCATGTTTTCTGATACAGGAGAAAATATTGGGGTTGGCGGCCTTGGTCGCAAAGGATAGAATTTGCTGCAACGTTCTTGGCAAAAAGTTTGGCTTTGCCTGCTTCTAACGAGATTACCCTAGGTTCATTGATGATAGTTGGGATAGAGCACACGCTTTTGTTCAGGATTCTGTTTGCTATTGGCTCAGCTACTTGGGACGACGGACTGAGCATACAACTCTCTCGTGTTCTTTATTACTTTTATACAATAGGTGTTAGCAGTTCTGAAAGCAGCTTTAGTCTCAGTACATCTATTACGTTGAAAGCAATGGAAAAACTAATTTCTGTGCGAAATGGCAGCAGTACATTTTGGAGAGAACTACGACTGGCTGTTAGGTATTTGCTGGAATTTTTTTCGAGGGTATGAAAAGGTCAATGCCTACAATTAACCATTCTATCAGGTCTTATACTATAGAGAACACATTTTTTAAACAGAACGCAGAGGTAGATCCGATATAAAGGCACGGAAGCTACCCAATCAACTCTAGAGTATCAATATACTGTAACAGTGGAGAGGTACGTCTGAGGACGGATTACATTTCGTTTTTATTTTAACTGATTCAACCGAGCAGTGGTGACAGAATGAAAGATGAACAAGGCTCAGGGCTAGTTGTTAGAAAAAGGTTTAGGAGACTTGCATACTGACTGTCCGTATCGGGTATACCAGTGGGTTCTTGAACAATCTGAGTGAATCATGACAAAACTTCCCCTCATCATCTTTCTTATTTGGAGTGGGTTAACCATTCCACATTGTAAACATTGAAGTCTTCGCAGACATGAATGTTAACCGAAGGATGAGCAGATAGGATGTGGTCAATTTTCTGAGATATGTTCTTAAAGATAGTAAGTCCGCTATTGTAGGGGCGATAGAGGGCAAATATAAACGCTGTTGTGTGCGCAAATGCAGCCTTGAAGCACATATAGGATAAACTAGGGTCTTCTCTGGAGATTTCCGTACCATATGGAAAGCCATCTTTAATGTAAAAACATATTCCATGTCTATGGCGATCTTGGGGGTCAGATTGTGATATTGTTGGAGCATCCTTTAATTAAAAACTCATCTAGGGAAATAGTCGGTCCAATGCCAATTTTGCTTAGGAACAATAGGTCTGATTTAGTCTCCTGTAATTGGGTTTCAACTTCTGAAAGGTTGGAATGTAAACGCCTGATATTGGAAAAGGAGACATGGTAGTGGGGGTCTACGTTGGAAGTTGGGTTTAATCGTGTATTTTTTCTGGAGATGGAGTTTAAGGATTTGTGGAACAGATCGACAGACTTGGTTAGAGTAGGGAAAAGAGGGAAAGTAAGAGAGAAAAAGAAACGAAGAAACATTTTTATAGCACATTACTAGCGGAGAGTGGGATACCCGGCGTTTCCCGGATGTTTTTGTGTGTGTGTGGTCGGGCGGGAATGGGGGATGTTAATGAAAAGATAAGAATAAGCGAAGTAAAAAAACAAAAAACAGAAAAACGAACGTTAAAAAATCTAAAAAAAAAACACGTGAAAAATGGCTTAAATAACCCTGCTTCAATATTAAAATTTAAAAACTCGGAAAAAAAGAAGACATCTCACACCACGATTCGAACTAATACCTTTAGATAATGACCCAGCGCTCTAAACAACTGAGCTAAGACAACCTCCATGAAATTAGGCCAGTTGTTTAAATCTTTAAACTAAGTCAGGTTACGACGTCGTATGACGCATGCGTAGAAGCGATCTCGTAATGAGAGGACGGTTTTTGATGACCCTGTAGAAAAGTGATGATTTCAGGGTTAAAAAATTAACGTTTTAGGCCAATTTTTCGATATTTGTTGGGCGAAGGTTGGAAGACATACAAACACACATACATACAGACAAACAAACATACATACACGCATTTTCGCTTTTATATTTATAGAAGACTAGCGGGTGGTACCCGGCGTTGCCCGGGTGTACAGAGGTATGTGTGCTCGGGCGGTGGGGGTGAGGAATCAAACATAAGAATAAGCGAAGTAAATATTTTTAAATATTAAATAAAAATTAAATCTATATATATAAAAGGAAAAATATGTGTATGAATGTATGTATGTATGTATGCATGTATGTATGTTTGTATGTTTGTATGTGTGTTGGTGTGTCCGCTAAAACTTTCCACAGACACGACGAAAATTCACAAACTCGGTATCATATCGAAGTTCCATCCTTCGCTCGAAAAATATCGAAAAATTGGCCAAAAACGTTCATTTTTTTCACCCCGAAATCGACAATTTTCGACAGGGTGGGTCAACAAAAACGGTCCTCTCGTGACAACAACCGGTTCTACACATACGTCAGATGACGTCATGACATGATTTACTTTAAATAGTTTAAAAACTGACTAAATTTCATGTACGTCGTGTTAGCTCAGTTGGTTAGTGCGTTGGTTCGTTATCTAAACGTTTTGGGTTCGAATCGTGGTGTGAGATGTCTTTTTTTCGATTTTTTTTTAAATTTAAATATTGAACCAGTGTTATTTAAGTCATTTTTCATGTAAGGTTCGTTTTTCCGTTTTTTTTTTTTTTACTTAGCTTATCCACCCCCAACCACACACCCAAAAATATCGGTTTTTTACATTTCATTTTTCAAAACAGGCTTATTTAAGCCAATTTTTCACGTGTTCATTTTTCTGTGCTTTTATATTGTTGTTTTTATTGTTGTTTTTTTCGATTTTTACATTTAACATCGTTCGTTTGCCTTACGTTAGTTTTTTTGTGTTTTTTTGTTTTGATTACACCCCACCCCGTTTAAGTTTTAACGTTGTTTTCTTTTTTTACTTCGTTTATAACAAACAAACCGTCGTCGTCGTCGTCACCGTCGTCGTAACACTCGACGACTTCCGTGCGCGCACCTGTCAATTTGGTTCTTACTTAAATAAATTCAAACATCTTTCAGTAACTCATTCTGGCTGGCCGATTTTATTTTCAAACTTCGCCGCAGGGCTTCGAGTTCGATCCTACCAACTTTTATCCCCCCCAGTTTCTTTTTTATTTAACAGCACACACACCTCCAAACACCCGGGCAACGCCGGGTACCCCCGCTAGTCTATATGTATATAAAAGCGAAAATGTATGTATGTATGTTTGTGTGTCTGCTAAAAATTTCGACAGGCAGAACAAAAATTCACAAATTGGGTCTCACATGAAAGCCCCATCCTTTGCCCGGCAAATATAAAAAAATTGGCCAAAAACGTTAATTTTTTTATCCTGAAATCAACACTTTTCTACAGGGGGTTAGCAAAAACCGTCCTCTCATGACGATTCCACTTCTACGCATGCATCATACGACGTCGTAACCTGATTTAGTTTAAAGAAAAACTGATAGAATTTCGTGTATGTCCTGTTAGGGCAGTTGGTTAGAGCGCTGGATCATTATCTAAAGGTTTTGGGTTCGAATCGTGGTGTGAGATGTCTTCTTTTTTTTCGATTTTTTTAATTTTAATCTTGAAGCAGGGTTATTTAAGCCATTTATCACGTGTTTTGGGGGGTATTTTCCATGTTCGTTTTTCTGGGTTTTTTTTTACTTCGCTTATTCTTAAGTTTCATTAACACCCCACCCCCACCCCGACCGACCACACACACCCAAAAACACCCGGGCAACGCCGGAAACACACCGCTTTTTCGATTTTTAAAATGTTAATATTGAAACAGGCTTATTTAAGCCATTTTTCACGTGTTCTTTTTTGTTTTTATTTTTCAGATTTTTTAAAGTAGTTTCAACCTTCGTTTTTTTTGTTTTCTTTTTTGTTTTTGTTTTCCTGATTTTTACATTTAACATCGTTCGGTTTCCTTGCGTTAGTTTTTTTTTGTTGTTTTGTTTTTTTCTCGATTTTTTTAAGTTTTAACTTTTTTATATAATATTTAATTTTCATTTAATATTTAAAAATATTTACTTCGTTTATTCTTATGTTTTGATTACCCCCCACACACACCGCTGGAGCACACACACCTCTAAATACCCGGGCAACGCCGGGTATCCTCTGCTAGTGTTATATAAAAAAAAGTTAAAACTTTAAAAAAATCGAAAAAAAAACACAAAAAAAACTAACGTAAGGCAAACGAACGAAAATATTAAACACACAATTTTTTTACATGTCACAAACGGTCAAAAGAATTCCTTCGATGTTAAGAGCGTAATTCTCATTGTTTGTCAGGTCTCCATCTTGATGGAGAATGACACTTTCACTTTTTGTTTATTCATTTATTTAATTTAATTTTTTATAGTATCTTTTTTTTTTTAATTATTTGTTGTCTTTTTGTATAATTTTAGCGAATGAGAAATCGGTTATTATTTGAATTCTTACCGTAAGTACGTGGCGTTGTGAATCCGTAGTGCAGACAGCGTTCAATATCAAAGCCTTTACATTAAGCCGTGTGCATCCCGGTTATACCAAACAATAAGTTCATGTTTACTGATTGATATTGTTTTTCCTTTTTTTTAATGACATTCTTTGAGTCCCTTTCCTTTTGTAAAAGAGATGTATTTCTCGAAATATCAAGACCGCCACGATCCAGCTTTAATCAAACAGTATGTTCATATTTACTGATTTGTATTGTGATTATCTTGAAAAACAAATGGATATATGAAGTTAAATAGAAAAATAAAAATAAATAAGACCGTCTTTCGGTTAGTTTAGTTTTGCCTTAATTCGTAGGTTTTTAATGAATGCTCATCTCGTCGGGGGAAATATTTTTAGCAAAATAAATATCATTGTAAATTTTGCTTATTTGCTTATTAGTGCATGAATTGAAACTTAGATCTAAATAATTGCATGGTTGAATGAATAAATATACAGAAAGTATACAATCCAAAGCAATGAATACTAGTACATTTCAGACTGAATTTTGGGTTTTTAAGGCTAAAAAGTGAGTTCATATCGTGCATATGACGTAACTTCATTATGGTAAAATCCATTGAAAAATGTTTTTTAAAATGTAATATTTGCGCAAGCATAATATAAAATTAAACTTTATCTTAATTAAATTTTTGTATACCTTGTCAAACAATTAATTTGTTGTAGATTTTTATTTTACATAATTTAATGCACATGTTTCATTTATATATGTTAATTTCCACAGCTAAACAACGCCGCAGCCCACAAGAGGCATGACAGTCAACGAACTGGAAGTCCAATACTCGAGTTTCGCAATCATTTGGGATCATCAGTTAGACACATACGAACTCAGGATATATATATATATATATGTGTGTGTGTGTGTGTGTGTGTGTGTGTGTGTGTGTGTGTGTGTGTGTGTGTGTGTGTGTGTGTGTGTGTGTGTGCGCGTGTGTGTGTGCGCGTGCGTGCGTGTGTGTTAAGATTTTGTTCCTTAGAAGCGCCGGTTGAATTAAATAAGATAAATATTAACCCAAAATATTAATAAGCATGTTTATTTATTCAATATATTAAATATATTTCAACGGAACCCGTATGTCGTTTTTTTATTTATTTAAAGAATTAGCCGTTTGTTCTTTCTACGGTATTTTTTAAGTCTCGGGCGGTGCGTTTGGTCACGCGAGATTCACGTTAAGATTTTGTTCCTTAGAAGCATCGGTTGAATTTCCGTCGAAATATATTTATGGACTTTAACATAAATATCTAACTAAATAAGCATCTGTTTAGTTTGTAACAATGCGTTGGATCTGGCTTCAAACGTACATAATACGTATCGTATTTAATTCAACTAGTGTTTTCTTACATACATTACTTTTATATATGATTTCTGAATTAATTCATTGATATATATATATATATATATATATATATATATATATATATATATCATTGCTGTATATCATTTTGAAGTGCGTGTTTCGCTCTATCAAATCGTGTTATTTGTTACCGTTCTCAATCTCTTCATTAAGTTTTTTTTTGTTTTTGTATTTGCAGGCTTTTCGACAGCATGGACAAAATTCAAATGCGAAGGATTTTCTTGTTCCAGCTCAAACTAGGCCGAAAAGCTGCCGAGACAGCTCGTGATATTAATTATACATTTGGTCCAGGAACCACTAACGAATGTGTGGTACAACGGTGGTTCAAGAAATTTCGCAATGGTGACGAGATTCTCGAAGATGAAGACAGTCGCTGCCGACCGACTGCGATTGATAACGAACATTTGAAAGCCTTAATTGAAGCCGATCCTCGTAAAACCACACGAGAAGTTGCTGTTGAACTCGAGGTTGACCACTCAACAGTCGCTCGCCATTTAAAGCAAATAAGGGAGTAACAAAAATTGGATAAATGGGTGCCGCATGAATTGAACAATAATTTTAAAAAATCGTCGTTTTGATGTGTCTTCTACGTTCCTTCTGCGCAACAAAAACGACCTATTTCTCGAGCGAATTGTGATGTCTGATGAGAAGTGAATCCTCTACGACAACTGGCGACGTTCGGCACAATGGTTGGATGCCGAAGAAGCTCCACAACACTTCCCGAAGCCGAAATTGCACCACAAAAGGTTAAGGTGAATATTAGATGGTCTGCGGTTTCATCCATTACAGCATCTTGCATCTAGGCAAAACGCTTACGGCGGAGAAGTACTGCCAACAAATTGACGAAATGCACCAGAAGCTCCAATGTATATGCCCAAGATCGGTCAATATGAAGCGACCAATTCTCCTCCATGACAACTCTCGCCCGCATGTTGCTCAACTGAACATGCGAAAGCTGAACGAATTGGGCGACAAGACTCTGCCTCGTCCGCCATATTCACCAGACTTCTCGCCCACCGATTATCAAACATCTTGACAACTTCCTGTGCAAAAAATGCTTCAAAAGCCGAGATGATACCGAATCGGCTCCTAATGACGTAATCGCTTCCAGAATTCCGAATTTCTATGCTAATAGGATAAATGACAGGGTTCAAAAGAGAGTCGCAAACCTTATAGGCCCTAAACTGGCATCAAAACTTCAGCCTCTGTCCCATCGTCGAAACGTTGCATCCCTCTGCCTGTTCTACAAGTATTATAATGGTGAATGCTCTGAAGAACTGCAAGCACTTGTGCCCCCACGACGTGAACACCCTCGACAGACCCGACAAGCTGCAAAATCCCACCCCCACACTGTAGAGATCCCTAGATGTAAAAGATCTTTCTACTCCAGTAGTTTCTTCCCCAGAACTGCTAGACTTTGGAATTCCATTCCAGGTCACTGCTTCCCCAACTGTACTGACATGCATAAGTTCAAGTGCAACGTGAACCAACATCTTGCTGCCCTAATCCCTACATAGTGCCCCAGTAGATGTTTCCCCTGATAGTAGCCCCCTACACCAAAGTGGCAATGTGCCTTGTTTGGGGTGAAAATGTAATAAAAAAAAATAAATAAATAAATAAATAAACTTGTTTCTCGTTGGCAAAAGTATGTCGATTCTAATGGTTCTTATTTCGATTAATAAAGTTTTTGATGAAAGGAATTATGATTTTTTTGAAGTTGAACGTCAGAAAACGACATTATTTTGGTACCAAGCTAATATATATGAGTATATATGAAGAATTATATATATATATGTATATATACATATATATATATATATATATATATATATATATATATATATATATATATATATTAGATTAGAACAATAGTCTAAAGAGAAGAGTGTATTTTAATGTAACAGTGAAATTACTAGTTTAATTAAAATACAGGAAAGAAAAAGTGCTCGTTGTAATTTAGATATATAATAAGCTCGATAGGTAAATATAGATATATAATAAATTATCAATCACATTACTAAATATATATATATATATATATGTCCATAAAGTCCGTGTGCACTTTAAAAAATTTATAACTTTATTTGTATTTGCAATAGAAATAATCTGTAAAATGGATTTGAAAGAAGTAAATCTATATTTTTTAAGCTTTTATTGAAATTTTATTTAACTTTCCACATGCCCCCCATCATTAGCAATACAAAGGATTATATGATTTTGCAGTTCACGAAAAACATTTACCAAATGATTTATAGTAATGCCTGAAATCACATTAGTTATTCCAGCTTTCAGATCTTCCAATGAACTAGGTTTGGTTGCATACACAATTGTTTTCACATGTCCCCATAAAAAATCTAATGGAGTCAAATCTGGCGAACGTGGAGGCTAATAAAATGGTCCACCCCTTCTGATCCATCTGTTAGGAAATTACTGATTTAGAAACTGTCTAACACGCCGAGCAAAGTGACAAGGAGCTCCATCTTGTTGAAACACTGTATCATCTTTCAAGTTTAATTGTTCAAGTTACGGAATAAAGTAATTCTGCAACATATCTAAGTAGCTGTCACTGTTAATAATACGATCTTCAAAAAATATGGCCCTATGATTCGATTTATTCCCAAAGCACACCACACATTAACTTTAAGAGAGTCCCTTTCATGTTCAACAGTTTCATTTGGGTTTTCAGCTCCCTAAATTCGGCAATTATGCCTGTTGATCTTGCCACTAATGTGAAATGTTGCTTACTCAGAAAACAGTAAATTACTCACAAATGCATCATCATTGCAAAGTTTTTCATTGAACTGGTGACAAAAAGTTAGCCGTGCATAATAATCCTCTTTTAACAACTGTTGATATAATTGAATTTTGTAAGCTTTCATATGAAGTTTTGCCCGCAGAATCTTATGCATAGTAGACTTTGGCAGCCCCAATGATGCCCGTCTTACAGACTTTCTTGGACTTGCAGTAAAGGATTCTTCTATGGGAGCAATACTTTCGTCACTTACACATAGCCTTCCAGACCGTGGTTTATCATGGTCTCTTTAAATTTCTTCATCCATTTAACAATGGTGTTCCTATGAGGCGCTTTTTTTATTGTATTCAATTCTAAACTTTCTTTGTACAGCAATAGTAGATTTCAATTCAGCCAACCAAAGGACACAGTTTACTTTTTCCTCAATTGAAGCCATGGGATCAAATTGATTCTGAAAAACAAAAGAAAATATTTTTTTTACTTATTTTTTACTTATCTAAAAATTGTTACGTATTTTGTGGTGAAAAATTATTCAATAACTATACTTAAAACTAGATACATGAAACTTTATAGCATTTTTTACAGATTATTTCTATCGCAAATATAAATAAAGTTATACATTTTTTAAAGTGCACACGAACTTTAAGGACACGCTGTATATATATAATATAAATATACTATTTCCATTATTTTCATAATATATATATATGTATGTTATTCTTTATAGAATTATAGAGTGAAAAAGACATAGCTTGAATACGTGATGTCCATACTAGTTGCGAATTTTGAGAATCAGTGGCTTCTTTGCTATCAGGCACAAGTATGATTTGTCTCAGTCCTTGATGATGTACCTTCCTAGGATTAACTTTCTCTGTGGGGCGGAGTTTAGTTTATTGCTAATCATCTGGTGAGGACTCTTACCGGGGAATGACGACGAGGCTGCACAGCCATTTCTTGTAGATCACAGTGCACTTTACCAAATTATGAATATATCGGACTGTTTAACGCGAGGACCTGCCTATAGGTCGATGTAACTGTCGTTAATATTTTAGTTTTATCGATATTTTGCTCTCCCTGGTATAAGAATCACAGAGAACATATATGCAGAGAACTATGGATAAAAATATCAGTAAAAGGCCGAAACAATTGTATGCATGTATAGTTAATAAAGCTGACACTTTTTTAAATGAACAAAAAATGATTGTTTGGCGAAGCGGTATATTATAAAATTATTTATAGCTCTAGCGTTGTATTATCGAGCTATCTAAATGAATTTATGTTATTAATATCTATATTTGAATACAAAATTAGATTACTTTTTTTCAATACTATATATATATATATATATATATATATATATATATATATATATATTCAGAATGTGAGAGATTACATATAATAAACTCCACAGCCAAACAACGTCGCAGCCCACAAGAGCCATGACAGTCAGCCAACCGGCAATCCAAGCAAACGTCCGGCTCAGTTGGCAGAATGCTTGCCTCGCATGCAAGAGGCACGCGTTCCGAATCCTGAGTTCGGATGTGCCTCATTGATGAGCCCAAATGAAGAGGAAACACAAGTTTTGGACTTCCGATTCGTTGACTGCCATGGCTCTTGTGCGCTGCGATGTTGTTTGGCTGTGGAATTTATTATATATATATATATATATATATATATATATATATATATATATGTCCCCATCATATATATGTGTGTGTGTGTGTGTGTGTGTGTGTGTGTGTGTGTGTGTGTGTGTGTATTGTCATGCACAGACACAATGTTTCACTGTGTCAAATGCTTCCGTGCAGCTAAACTAGCATCACTCTTTAGCCTGGGATCGAACTTAAAACCCTCAAGTTGATAGTAGTCAGCTCTAAGTATCTCCACACTAACGTACTGTACTTGCAATAATCCTTATCTCTGAGTGGCTTCCGGGCCTTAAGAAGTGGTGACCACCGTGTAAAAAAAAAAAAAGTATTACGCCAAAGATATATTATAAATCATTTATAGTTCTAGTGTTGTATTATCCAGCGATCTAAATGAACTTTGTGTTATTAATATCTCTATTTGATGACAAAATTGGGGGGGGAAAAATTTCAATAACTATGTTATCAAAAAGTAAATCTTTAGCAAAACAAAACTTATAAAGATAAATAAAAGCTCCACACTATGAAGGGGCGCACGTGCGCGCGCGCGTGTGTGTGCGTGTGTGTGTGTGTGTGTGTGTGCGTGTGTGTGCGTGCGTGTGTGTGTGCGTGTGTGTGTGTGCGTGTGTGCGTGCGTGTGTGCGTGTGTGTGTGTGTGTGCGTGTGTGCGTGCGCGCGCGTGTGTGTGTGTGTGTGTGTGTGTGTGTGTGTGTGTGTGTGAACGCACGTGTATGGTACTGATTGCTAAGGGCATACTCGACTGGTACAAGCACACCTACTTAAGCTTGACTTTTTATTGTATACTCACAAAGTTATTATCCAAATTTGCTCTGTGATACATATATATATATATATATATATATATATATATATATATATATATATATATATATATATATATATATAACGGAACTCAGGATAAAACTTAGCTGGAATAAATTTGATGGGTTTGAATCACCTTTCAGAATGACATTTTTTCCTAAACAATGAGAGTGACCTGTTAGCAGCTGCCAATTGGCCAGACATCTGATCGCCAGTAAATGGCCCCAAATGTTAGATCACTTAGGGATGGTT
This sequence comes from Euprymna scolopes, assembly GCF_053919585.1. NCBI lineage: Eukaryota > Metazoa > Mollusca > Cephalopoda > Sepiida > Sepiolidae > Euprymna > Euprymna scolopes. Next base: position 39,504,142 of record NC_136524.1, on the reverse strand, counting down.
TTGGTCTATTATGTTCTCTGTTTTAAAGGATAACTGGATTCGTTTGTTATTTTTACAAATTATCTGTTACATCCATACACCGGCGTTGCCCAGAAAAATTAAGGAATCTTAGTAATGTAATAATTGTGGCTATACACAAGCACTGGAATGAAGGTGATGTTTGATATAACAGATAAAGCAAAACATACTTTATAACATGCACTATAACATGCTCTATAACGTGCACTATAACATGCACTATAACATGCTCTATAACATGCACTATAATATGCACTATAACATGCACTAAAACATGCTCTATAACATGCACTAAAACATGCTCTATAACATGCACTATAACATGCACTATAACATGCACTAAAACATGATCTATAACATGCACTATAACATGCTCTATAACATGCTCTATAACATGCTCTATAACGGGCACTAAAACATGCACTACAACATGCACTAAAACATGATCTATAACATGCACTATAACATGCTCTATAACATGCACTATAACATGCTCTATAACGTGCACTATAACATGCTCTATAACATGCACTATAACATGCTCTATAACATGCACTAAAACATGATCTATAACATGCACTATAACATGCTCTATAACATCCACTATAACATGCTCTATAACATGCACTAAAACATGCTTTATAACATGCACTATAACATGCACTATAACATGCACTATAACATGCACTAAAACATGCTCTATAACATGCTCTATAACATGCACTATAACATGCACTAAAACATGATCTATAACATGCACTATAACATGCTCTATAACATGCACTATAACATGCTCTATAACGTGCACTAAAACATGCACTATAACATGCACTAAAACATGCTCTATAACATGCACTAAAACATGGTCTATAACATGCTCTATAACATGCTCTATAACATGCACTAAAACATGATCCATAACATGCACTATAACATGCTCTATAACATGCACTAAAACATGCTCTATAACATGCTCTATAACATGCTCTATAACATGCACTAAAACATGATCTATAACATGCACTATAACATGCTCTATAATATACACTATAACATGCACTATAACATGCACTAAAACATGCTCTATAACATGCACTATAATATGCTCTATAACATGCACTATAGCATGCTCTATAACATGCATTATAACATTCTCTATAACATGCACTAAAACATGCTCTATAACATGCTCTATAACATGCTCTATAACATGCACTAAAACATGATCTATAACATGCAATATAACATGCTTTATAACATGCACTATAACATGCACTATAACATGCACTAAAACATGCTCTATAACATGCACTATAACATGCTCTATAACATGCACTATAACATGCTCTATAACATGCACTATAACATGCTCTATAACATGCACTATAACATGCACTATAACGTGCACGATAACGTGCACTATAACATGTACTATAACATGCACTATAATGTGAACTATAAGATGCACTATAACATGCACTATAACGTGCACTATAACATGCACTATAACATACACTATAACATGCACTATAACGTGCACTATAACATGCACTATAACATGCACTATAACATGCACTATAACGTGCGCTATAACATGTACTATAACATGCACCATAACATGCACTATAACATGCACTATAACATGTAATATAACGTGCACTATAACATGCAATATAACATGCACCATAACGTACACTATAACATGCACTATTATGTGCACTAAAACATGCACTATAACATGAACAATAACGTGCACTATAATATGCACTATAACATGCAATATTACATGCAATATAATGTGCACTATAACATGCAATATAACGTGCACTATAACATGCAATATAACGTGCACTATAACATGCACTCTAACGTGCACTATAACATTCACTATAACATGCATTATAACATGCAATATAACGTGCAATATAACATGCACTATTACATACACTTTAACATGCATTATAAGGTGCACTATAACATGCACTATAACGTTCACTATAACATGCTGTATAACATGCACTATAACATGCACTATAACGTGCACTATAGCAAGCACTATAACGTGCACTATAACATGTACTATACCATGTACTATAATATGCACTATAACATGCACTATAACATGCAATATAACATGCACTATAACATGCATTATAATGTGTACTATAACATGTACTATATCATGCACTATAACATGTACTATATCATGCACTATAACGTGCACTATAATGTGCACTATAACAGTCACTATAACATACACTATAACATGCAATATAACGTGCACTATAACGTGCACTATACCATGCACTATAACATGCACTATAACGTGCACTATAACATGCACTATAACGTGCACTATAACGTGCACTATAACAACGAGTAAGTCATGGAGAAAAAAACAGTGTGATCAGTTAGCATAAAGGAAATTAAACGTCAAGTTATATTCTAAGGTGCAGATTTTTAAAAATACTTCTTTTTTTTTTTTTTTTTTTTGCTAGTTTTCACCCCAAACAAGATTTATTGCCATTTGAACATAAGGGGATACTATTTGAAATCATGTCTAGCAGTCTAACATTAGACTTTGGAGAGTTTTGCTGCATTTCCTGTTATCAGGGTATTCCGTCGAGGAGTGTCATATCCGATCTCTTCGGCACTTCAACATTGATAAGAGCAACGCAGATTATAATAAGCCCATCTCTTGCTTGTAATACCGACGAGGATAATCTACCGCTAACTTTGAATGTTGTGGTAAACTCTAAATAACATTAACAAATCTATGCTCTTCTCTTGCCAAACTTTCACACAAAAAAACACATTCGACTACACATCCACAACCACCATCAACAATTTCCCCCACAATCTGTCTGTGCTTAATTTTTAATACAGATCCCATGAACAAACCTTCTTTCCTAGAACTTCCTGCATGCGAAATACTGTTCCATTGGTCTGCTTCCCAGCTGATTACAATATCGTAGCCTTTAAGTCCAATGTAAACAAATTTTTGTTGAGCTGTGCCATTAAATAATCACATTCTACATAATTCACACTATTATTGATTATTACACTACCGCCTTACATTTATTAATCCTTATCCTCAAGTAACCTTCGGGCCTTGATAAGTGATGACGACACCTTGTAAAAATTGTTAAACGTTAATATAATGTTTAAGGGACCGGTAGGATTAAATCTCATTTTATAAATATTCTAGTCGGTGCAACAACACTTAGTCGCATGTGAGAGCTAACTAAGCGACTGTTACTAATCCTTATTAATGTGACATAGCGCGGACATCTATATGCAAATGGTGAGTCGTGGGGGAAAGGACATCACGGTAAAGAAAAAAGAAGACTCTAAAAAGGAGAGAGTACGTTCGAGAAGACGATCACGTGAGAGATGTGGATGATGTTCGAGAACATGTTCAAGAAGATGATCATGTGAAAGATGGGGATGATGTTCGAGAGCACGTTCGAAAAGACGTCACAGGGGTAATGAAAAAATGAGGAAAAAACATCGTTGCGAAACAAAAAAATTCGAGTTGACTTCTTTTCTATTCTGTGTCTGCTTTGTGACTGATGCTACAACGCATTGGCTCCCGGGGTACGTTACACTAAAGGGAACAGTAATGCTGGAGAAGTTGTCGGTCAATTATCTTATTAGATGTAATAAATTTTAAATAAGATAAATGCGCTATGTTTCATTGTATCTTGACACTAATCCCATATCCTAGTATCAATACGAAAAAAAAGGAAATAAAGACGTAAGTGGTGCACGCACAATAGGGCGAGACGAAACGATTAAAAGTCACCTGATGGTTTAAGAGACAGTAAAAAGTAAAGTTTCGCCTTAGTATGACCTAGTTGATCCCGTTAATATTCGTGGATTTGAGCGCTGCAAAAAATAAATAAATAAATAAATAAATAAAAACATCGTAACTATAAAAAGAAGTTGTAATGCCTGGGAGGGTTCCCTCACATTAATTTTGAACGTTGTGAGTAATTCTAAATAACATAAAAGCGTCATGTTTCTTTGTATCTTATAAGTAACTCTAAGTTTCGGTGCCAATTAAAAATATATGGAAAAGACAGAAACGCCACAGCGTAACTAAACTATTTTTATGGAAATCGCACCCAGACAAGGCGTAAGGTCATTTGATGTAAAGATCTAACAAGAACGAAAGATTATTAATCCAAAAAAAGGAGATATCTATTAACCTTAGTCTTGAAACGATCAAGAATGTAGGTAGGAGGAAAACAGTCAGCTGAAAGATAATTCCACAATTCTTGGAAAAAAAGCTACTGGAATAAAAACTGTATTGCAAGGTATAAAAACCAACGAATTGATGGAGACCACTAGATCAACAAGTCAAACGAGCTGGAACAAAGGAAGCTGGAAACAGATCAGTCAATTCTGTCGAACAAATGTAATAATAACATCTCTATAAAAAGATTGATACTAGCAACATTAAATTTGGCAGAGGGCAGTTAAATAATTTAAAATCTATTTCAGGTCTACTCTACGGGATTGTTAAAGTCAGTCTCGCCTCCAAATATTTTGAGCTTTCTCGTCATCATCCCACCAACGCGTCAGGTATTCATATGTGTGAATCTGTAGTTTAGAATTATTAGATACAGCAATTATTGCAAGGGAAGCAACGAACGCCTGTTGTCTTGCACGTGGGACGTAAAAGTACGTATGGAATAATTGGCAAATAAAGTAATAACATAATTGCTTCCGTTACGTTGACAATATCTGTTTTTAGTGAAAAATTCGTACATCACAACACATTTTAAAATTTAATTTGCTCATGCATGGAATATTGTGGCCAAATTTGGACTGGTACTTCTACCACTAGTCTCTCCATTTTACGCAGGGTTCAAAAAAGAGTCTCAAATCAAATAGGTTCCGCACTGTCGGCCAATCTCCAACCTCTGTCTCATCGCCACATTGTTGCATCTCTGTGTCTGCTTCACAAGTACTTTAATGCAATATGCGCTGATGAATTCATATCACTTCTGTCCTCTCAATGTGCATACTCCAGACTAACGCGGCAAGTAGCAAAATTTCACCCCTTGAATGTTGAGGTTCCTAGATACCAATGCTATGTTGTTAGCCTGCTGGAAAACACCGGAAAGTAAAGTAGTCGATTACTATGATAAGTATTATAATGGTTCATTATTATGGTTTGAAAAAAAATTTCAGAAGGAGTATTATGAAGTGAAATAAATATTTACAGTTGAAATATTTACATTAAAAAAATTTCATTAATGTAACTTGATGGATGAAATGTCAATCCGATGGTTATGTTTTTCAGTAAGAATGTATCGGGCAGTTTTAGGAATTTAGGATAGAGATAATTGGATAAACAAAATATATTTTGGAAACAACAGGTGATGTGTTTTGATGCTACGTAGAGAGTGACGTCAGAAACGGAAGTGGGTTTTAGATTCACAAGAAACACTCGTTTGGCTGAAAATAGTATTAATAATTTCCCCCAGTCTTTATATGTGCCTAAACCTAAACGTAGATTTCAAAAACAAAGCTTCTTTCTTGGAACTGCACACCTGTGGAACTCTCTTCCGTTTGCCTGCTTTCCAGCTGACTACAATATGGCAATCTTCAAGTCCAATGTAAACAAGTTCCTGAAGAGTCATTCCCTTTAAGTAATCCAATTTTAGTAAATTTACACTTCTAACGATTGCAGTGATATTGTCCTTTGACCATGTACACTCTTTAACCTTATCCTTGAGTGGCCCTTGGGTCTTGATAAGTGATGATTCCCTTGTAAAAAAAGGTAGAAAGTAAAGAGTTAGATGAAGCAGTGTGTAACTGAAAGTCGTAAGATAGTGGCAGGCGAATGGCAGTCATGAAAGTGCTGGACTGGGAAAATGTAGTTGGGAGAAGAAAACAGGGTGCCACCTTGGAACCAACAACTCGCAACCATAATAAATATAGATATGAAACAATTTGGTTGTTTGGGGTTTTCGTGAGAGACATGGCTACATTTCAGGAGCACGTCGGAACAGAAGAAAATGGTTGTGATTGAAGGTATGTCGTTCTTTGTCCAGCACAAATGTAAAAGATGTTCATCCGTCCTTCTGTCTAGAAACTGTTTAGCATATCGACACCTAGAGATACACATTATGCACACATCAAGAGAAACATTTATACACAAGATGATAATATATTAGAAGACGTCACACACATTCAACAGACGACACGTTAACAAGATAAAGAAGCTCATTAGTACAACTCACACGTGTACACTCGTTATACACCCTAGTATACAACACCGAAAAGCCTTCTAATCTAACAGTTTCTTATGTCCCTCGTTTATATTTTACTAGCGAGGGGTACCCGACGTTGCCCGAGTGTTTGTAGGTGTGAGTGGAAACTCGGGGGGGGGGTAAAAAAGTAAGTATGAGGATCGAACCAAAACCGTTGAGGCAAAGTTGTAAATTAAAGTGTGAAAAAAAAAAGTGCGCCGTTAACCATTGCCCCACCGCGATATGCTAAAGGAAACACGTTTTAATTTATTTAATTACTTGGATTTAGCAGGTGCCCGTTTTAATGAGTCAATGAGGTCAAGTTTGACTGCGGAATTTCATTTACTGCCGAACGCTTTTTTTTCCCCCAAGATGTTATAGGAAAAAGACTAACCCATATGGCGAGTGACAAATGTTGAATATTTATCTTCCCGAAATCGAGCAAATTAAATAGACAGGTGAGCTTCGTTGTTAACTGTGAGATATTACGATTTATATGTGATATAAAAAGTTTTAAAAAGTTGTGAAGCGAGCGACCGCTTCTCTGAAAGAAGCCTTTTGTAGACATACAGGAAAAGCGAACACACATACACACATACATACATGCATACATACATACATACATACATACATACATACATACACACATACATACATTTTCGCTTTTATATTTATAGATAACGGATACAGATCGGTCCTCATTGGCATTTTTTCAATTTTCTAGCAGTAGAAGTTCTAATCCTGTAATACGCGAATTTAGTTAGTATCCCAATCCCTCCGCGGACGTGGATTATTGTCAAAACGTTAGCGCTATCACAAGGAACACACAAGATAGGCATTCTGTATTGTAATCCATGGGTGTGTTTTTCTGTGGATGGGGCTCTTTTATTGAAAAAAATATATACATATATATATATATATATATATATATATATATATATATATATATATATATATATATAGTCACCCATATACAGTACTGTTTCGCTGTTTCACAGCTCATGTGCGGCGAGACAAGCAACTACCTCAAGCCAGAATCGAAACCCGATCGCCCAAAAGACAGTCGGAACTTTCAATCGTTGCGCTATTCGGTTGCTCATATGCAGGCAGTAAATTAACAATGTTTTTACATTGTCCAAATACCTAAGCTCAATTTGTTTACACAAAGAGCATCGCTTCATACGCTAAAAGTAATTTGCATATCACTTTCCAATATGCTCAACCCAAGAAAAGGAGCATTATAGTCATCCACGTACAGTACTGTTCTAGCTGGATGCCAGGCGTTGCTCGGTCGTACAATACGCTTAAACTTGATATTTTAATTTATGCAGATTGCGTATGTATTATCATCCGTAGTCGAATGCTCTATCATTGAGATATCCAGATGTCAATAATTCTAGTGGGGAGTTAACAATAAATAATTTGCTAATGTTTAATTATCTCCCTTGCTGGTGTAACATATAAAAATTCCCTTAAATTTTTATTTATTTATAAGAATGAAACTATTTTTAGAATAGGATATATATATATATATATATATATATATATATATATATATATATATATATATATATATATATATATATATATATATATATAATGAATTTTGTGTGTGTAAGGTGAGAGAGAAAGTCCCCTATGAACTTGGAAATGGCTGGGCCAATGTTTTTGAAATTATACAAGAAGTGTAGTTTTTGTATCGGAATTCATCTGATAAGTATCAGAAATCGATAATCAATAAATTCTGATAAAAGTTGTCCGATTTTGACCAAAGTTGACACTTTTTTAAATCGCAAGTGTATTTCAGCAGTTTAATCATCGTGCCTATAATACCAAATGATACTTGCCTTTATTACAATCGAATCATGATACTTGCTTTTTGTATGATTATCGTTAATTCAAGTGATTACGTAAAAAAATGAAATCAACAGTTGGTTCTTTAATAGCACAGGGACGCGTTCGAAGTAAATGTTTGTGTTTAGAGCATTATATAAACATGATACTTGAATTTTGCATTTCAAACTTTAAGCGAAGCCATTATTTGCAGATAATTTTATAAAACCAACGGCAGATTCTCTACAGTGCAATGTAGACTGCAATGCACTGTGGACTAAATCATTGCAGGGAGACATGTGAAGCTTTATCCCGGTACACTGCGAGGAGAGTATCTAATTAGAGTAGGCAATCGATCGATTTGATTTTTTTTTAATGGGCGATTTCACCGATTTTGATAACAATAAAAGTATGGGAGGGTGGAACATTTGTTGATCCTCATTAAATCCCTTACAATGTCGAGTCTCACTGCTAGAATAATTACAATAACAAAGTATATATTGAATATATATTTGTTTCAGTGCTGACTTCAGCACTTCTAAATAGTTGATATCTTCAAAGAATGAGAGCTCATATAGAAACATTGTTTTAATTTGAATAAAATAAAAGACGCATCAAGTGCGCTTGAAAGCCAAATCACAACGTAATATTAGGAAAATAAACAAATATTTTACTTGTTTGAAATTTATCACAAATATATTTCAGAGGTATACTCCATCTTCAGTGTGTTGTTTCTTTTTTTTTTCCACAGCAACACACTCAGCAGGGGTTGCTTTCTTAGGGTCTCACGTCGTCAATATCTGGGGCAGAGAGATTAAACTTCCAGATTATGAATGCATACGTTCAGTCATCATAACAATACAATTTGCAATCTCATCTAACAGAATAAAACTATGATGTATTACTTTTGAATGTCCCACATATGTGTTGTTTATTAGAAGTTTGTATTTGGAGGAGCCGTCTTTATAATATTCTAGGAATAGTCAATCGTACACAAAAACGCATACGCTTGGTGTTTCTCACATAAGGAAACTAAATAAAAATATACAACACCTTATAACCCAAAGCACGGAGAAATTCATCTAACGCCCTGGTATCCATAAGAAAAAACGATACGTATGCAGATTTTTAACCGGACGTACTTAAACGTCCGCTCGGCGTTGCCCGGAACATGACGCCAATTGATCGGGTTTGCCAATAATCTGACGTAAGACGCCAATCAGCCAATCACAATGTGCGGCAACGAGCAGACGACTTTAAGATAAATATTGGAAGAAAAAGAAAAAAACAAGATGCTATATGGGAAGCATAGAGACATCACTATGAATTTATCAATGTTAGATGCCCGAAGACCTAGTTAATTTTATTTATTTATTTATTTATTTATTTTGTGGTTTGTTGTTTTTCTTGTAAAAAAAAAAATTAATCGGACCCCAAAAGAATTGCATAACATGTGATATTAGATGCATCATTGCAAAGAAAGGCTCTCTAACCGACGGATGTGCTTGGAGGTGCACAAACCTTTTTTTAAAGCTTTCTTTGAAAAAAAAAATAGTTTTAGTAATGAACTTTTTTAAAAACAAAAAACGTATTCTTACAATTGTCTTTGAAAAAATTTTGAACATAAGAAACTACTTGAAAAACTATTTTTTGCTTGTTTGAACCATTTAAAAAAACTTTGAAAGATCAAAAAATACATAATTTGTTTTGACAAATTATTATTATTATTATTATTATTATTATTATTATTATTATTATTATTTTGCTAAACATTATTTATCAAAAGCCGCAAACAAAAAATACAAAAAAAAAATTGTTATAGCACCCCCCCTCGTTTTGCATAAAAAATATGTTTTCCATAAAACATTCAATTAATACTCCTAAATATTTGGTGGTGGGGGGGGGGGTTATGCATTGATATTCATAGAAAATTATTATTTATTTTATTATTATTGTTTCTATTTATTTATTTTTTAAATACAGCTATTCTATATATTGGTCGTGCAATTGCATTCATCTGCAAAAGATCTAGCTAATTTGCATATTTTTTAAACATTCATTTTAATTAACTCCCTATTAGTTTTTTTCGGTTTTCTTATGGGGTGATCATCTTTAGTTAACTATTATTAATTATTAAATGTTATTATTTTCATGCAGATATTCTACATGATTTACACTTGCGTAATATTTGTAGTGTTGGAACGATTAATCGGAATCGGGAATCAGAAAAATCGGAACTTTTGGGGGTATCGGAATCGGAATCGGTATCGGAATTGGAAAAATTATGGTCTAATTTCTGATTCCAACCCGATTCTTTAAAATTTTTAAATAAAAAAATGAAACAAGCACAATTATTTTTTTAGAAGTTGTTTCTTTACAACATAAGACTGAGAAGGGCCACAGAATGAGTTATAAATATCATTTACAGTTTTAACATTGATTAGCAGAGTTTAATTTATTTTATTTATTGGTCATTTATAACTTGCTTATTGCCTTTGTAATCGTTTCGCATCAATTCGCTAAAATGTCTATGCGCCTCATCCGAAGGAGTTCACATGATTATTAGCAAATTTTAAATGCTCTTTAAATTTCGTTGGCGCCAGCTGTACTTTGAGATGTTTGTCATCGGCTTCTTCTGAAATAATTAAAGTTTTATGGCACCTTTTTGGACGCAAAGAAATCCTCAAACTCTCCAAACCTAATTTTATTTGTTTTATTAGTTTTTATTATAAGCAAAGTAAATATTCTAGAGTTCAGTTGCCTATTCAATATCATAGAATTTTAAAAAGCTTTTCGCACCTATTTGATAAATGGCCATATGGCGTCTAATGGAGACTTCGGGACAAAGATTTAACATGCTTAGAATTTTTTTCTGGTGCTGATCACCACGTCCTTTGAAATATTTCATGCTTTCTTATATTTTGTTTGGTTTTGGCACAAGTGAAAATATAAATGAAAATCTCACAAGTTTATAAAAACTTTGGATAGAATAGATAAAGAGCAAACATTGAGAAGTTTAACTTAAAACACAACTTTCATTTGCATTAAAATACCCAAAATATATGAGATTTTACTTTTTTATGCGATTATGTGTGAGCACACTGAAACATTATTTTAGAATTTAGAATGGAGGACAGTTGTGCACATAAATATAATGTAAACTGATACCATGTCGGTAAATTACAACTTTTTGAGCAGTTAAGTAATTTTTACCACTAATTCTAAGGCCAATCATCAAAATCATAAAATCACGTGTAATTGCTATATTTTTCGTATTGCCACCCGTACTTAGGGTTATTAGTAGGAAAGGAGCGTGATTTTTATGATTTTTAACAATAATATATATTAATACAATAGCGTGTGTGTTATTCATTTTGTGTGTCACGATTACATCCCAGTGATTATTGTTTAATTATCGATTCCCATTTCTTATAATAAATAATTTTACCAAAAATTCTTCATAAGTTTTGGTTTGGGTTTAAATTATAGCTGATGACACTCAAGTCATTTGTTTTTTTATAAATAATTTTACCAATAATTCTTCATAAGTTTTTGTTTTTGTTTTGATTATAGCTGATGGAACTCCAGTGATCCATTTTTTTTTTTAATAAATAATTTTATCAAGAATTCTTTATAAATTTTGGTTTTAGTTTCGATTATAGCTGAAGGAACTCAAACTGATACATCACAGTCATATGGATATATATTTAATTTTTAAAATCGCAACTTTATAATATATAAAAATAGATAAGCATTAACTTTATAATAATATATACAAAATCTGCAAGAATTAAAATATCATATTTAAGCATATTTAAGGACTTGGTTACGCCGGTGTTTTGCTAGCTTAGATAAATACTTTTGCAGTTTTAACAAGAGTTACAGTAATATCAGAGTATCTCTATTTACGCCATGAATACCAACATCAATATATTACATATGAATGATTCCCCTGTGAAATTTCCACAGGTCCCGCTAGTTGTTATTATTATCTCGTTTTGTTTTTTTTGTTTTTTTGTTTTTTACAGCAAAGCAAATCAATTTAATAACCCACCAAATTTATATAATTAAAATAAAATTTAAACATTTATAGAAGGAACGCGCATAATAGTTAACGAAATCCCACGCCCTCTCCATGTTAAAAATGGTTTTCTAAATAGTAACATTATTATGTAGAAATTTGTTCGTAACAATAGGGAAGGGGGGGCGTTAATATTTTGTTCTTACATCGTTTTCTCATTTTACCTACTAATCGTCGACTATTTTCAACTGTTTATGAAAATTTTCAAGTAGCATGTTGTACATTAATGATGAACTGATACAATTTGACTTTGTTTAAAATCAAAGTAAACCTTTTGTTGTCTTTCAATTTGCAATACATTACGAGGAAAACATTTGAGAAAAAATATACCCGGAAATTACCCCGGGTTTTATGTAATAATTTGAAAAATTACGAAAACTAACTAACTAAATATTTATAAATATTAAAAGAATCGGAATCAGAATCGGGAATCGAATTGGAATCGGAAATTTAGAACAGAATCGGTAATTGGATCGGATACGGCAAGAGTTTTGGAATCGTCCCACCACTAAATATTTGCGTAAAAATTTCATAGTAAACACAAAACACTTTATATATTTATGTATGCGTACATATATTTGTTTTGAAAAAATTCCTACCAAACTCCTCTGTCAGTTATTAGTCTACAGGCATGAAACTTAATATATAGGGTATCTTCTTTCGCTCTAGAAAGACATGATATGCCAGCTACCAGTTGACAAAAAGACAGCGGACGGAACACTAGTGCAAAAACGTTAAGTATTTTTTTTAAACTAATCCTAAATGTTTTTATGTTACCTTGCTTTTAAACTTGTTTTTCGTGTTTTATTTATGTATTTTGTCTTTATTCTCCTGTCTTATCCGTCACCCCCCCCATGCTACAAAGTTAAACGATAAAAACAAACAAAATGCCGGAAACTAACGATAAAACAAAATGCCGGAAATGATTCTCTATTAGAGTAGATAAACTTAGGACTTTATAAAAAAAAAGTTAGGACTTTTTTAACAATAAAAAAAAAATGTAAATTAAATATTTTACACATCCGAACGTAACGACTTTTATTCTATAAATAGATAGGCACTCGACCAACTTATCCGGAAATAGAAATCTTTTTTCGCTCTAGAAAGACATGATATGCCAGCTACCAGTTGACAAAAAGATAGCGGACGGAACACTAGTGGAAAAACGTTAAGTATTTGTTTAAAACTAATCCTAAATGTATTTTATGGTACCTTGTTTTTAAACTTGTTTTTCGTGTTTTATTTATGTATTTTGTCTGTATCTCCTGTCTTATCTGTCACCCCCCCCATGCTACAAAGTTAAACGATAAAAACAAACAAAATGCCGGAAACTAACGATAAAACAAAATGCCGGAAATGATTCTCTATTAGAGTAGATAAACTTAGGACTTTAAAAAAAAAGTTAGGACTTTTTTAACAATAAAAAATATAAATTAAATATTTTACACATCCGAACGTAACGACTTTTATTCTATAAATAGATAGACACTCGACCAACTTATCCGGAAATAGAAATCTTCTTTCGCTCTAGAAAGACATGATATGCCAGCTACCAGTTGACAAAAAGACAGCGGACGGAACACTAGTGCAAAAACGTTAAGTATTTTTTAAAACTAATCCTAAATGTTTTTATGTTATCTTGTTTTTAAACTTGTTTTTCGTGTTTTATTTATGTATTTTGTCTTTATTCTCCTGTCTTATCTGTCATCCCCCATGCTACAAAGTTAAACGATAAAAAAAACAAAATGCCAGAAACTAAAGATAAAAAAAATGCCGGAAATGATTCTCTATTAGAGTAGATAAACTTAGGACTTTATTTAAGTAGTATACTTAATATATACTATTACTCTAAGCTTGCCTGCATTGAAAATGATTGCTTCCTTGCTGGCCAATCAAACGATCTAATATAGTTAGCCTTATGTTCAAGTACATTCGAAATATAATATAATATAATACAGGGCAAAGAAACAGTTACTCATGAAAACAAACCTCCTAAAGTAAAACCTTGAATAATTATCTAAACTCGAATGTAAATTAATATTAAGCCGACTTTACAAATTGATAATAGTTAATTATTTGGATTTTAATTAATTATAAGGTGAAACTCTAATGATTCAAACTCGATAGATAACGACAAACTCCCACCCATTAATATGGGAGGGGAGATTATCATCAAAAGTGTCCTGAATTGTTAACTTAGCACCAGACTTACTACTTAGATACAAATAAGTCACTTGTACCCATTCCCCTCCTTCCCCTTCTTTTTTATTTTTAAATGGAGAGTAGATAATACAGTGGTGTGTTATCGGCAGCTCCAGTAACTCTCGCTTCTCCTATTTTGTCATTCAGTCCTCATTCAATGAGTGATTTTTCTGACAAAGGGTGAAGAAAAAGCTGCTTAAAGGTCGGTAGTACTTGGTGACCAGTAGTCCGAGATGTCGGAAATTTTTCTGTCTCTGTCTGTCCTTGTGGCCATGTCACTAGTAAGGGTGCTGGGAGTAAACGTTTTGTCTGGGCTGACGTTATCCGCCTGATAGTCAGCGATTAACCCCTAAGGAGGCTATCCTATCAGCAGGCGCAAAGTACTGGGACTGCTGTATTTCCATTTGGTGAGTGGATCTGGACCATGCAGTAGTCTCTGGTGGGGCCTCTCGATGCCATACTAGTGGGTAATTGTTACGGCTTTACCTTTTCGTGTGCTACAAAAAAAAATTTCCTGTCTTTTTCTCTCTTACTTTCCCTCTCTGTACTGCTCTAACCAAGTATGCCGACCTATTCCACAAATCCCAAAACCTCAACATTAAATATCTCCAGAATAAAAACTCGATTAAACCTAGAATCCCATCTTCCAACGTAGACCCCTACTACCAGGTCTCCTTCTCCAACATCAGGGGTCTACGTTCCAACCTTCCAGAGGTTGAAACCCAATTACAGGAGACGAAACCGGACATATTATTTCTAAGTGAAACTGGAATAGGGCCGACCACTTCCCTAGATGAGTTCATAATTAACGGATACTCTAATTTAACAGCGAAATCTGACACCCAAGATCGCCATGGGCATGGAATATGTGCCTACATTAAGGATTGCTTCCCGTGTGACAGGGATGTCTCTAGAGAAGATCCTAATTTACCCTATATGTGCTTCAGGGTTGACCTTGCTAACACCACTGCATTTATATTTGCCCTCTATAGGCCCCACAACAGCGGAGTTACTATCTTTAAGAGCATATCTGAGAAAATAGACCACATACTGTCTTCACATCCCTCGGCTAACACCCACATCTGTGGGGACTTCAACGTCCATAACGTGGAATGGCTGACCCATTCAAATAAGACAGATGATGAGGGGAGGTTTTGTCATGATTTTGCCATTGCTTATGACCTCACTCAGATTGTTCGCAAACCAACCCGTGCGCCCGATACACCCGGTCAATATGCAAGCCTCTTAGACCTTTTTCTCTCAACTTCCCCTGAGCTATGTTCATGTTCCGTTCATTCTCTTCTAGGATCCTCCGACCACTCCGTCGTATCAGTTAAGATAAAAACGAAATGTAAGAAGCCCCCAGACGTACCCCTCCACCGTACTGTATACCGATACTCTATGGCTGACTGGGATAGCTTCCGTACATTCATATCTGATTTACCTCTGCACTCCATGTTTAAAAAGGAAGTGTCCTCTATAGTATCAGATCTGACCGAATGGTTGATTGTAGGCATAGACCAATTCATACCATCTAAAAAATTCCAACAAAAACCTAACAGCCAGCCATGGTTCTCCCCAGAATGTGCTGCTGCCATAGCACCAACGTAATAGATGCACTGAGACTAAAGCTGCTTTCAGGACTGCCAGCAATCACTGTAAAAGAGTAATAAAAAATGCAAGAGAGCTATATGCCCAGTCTGTTAAATCCAAGGTAGTTGATCAGCGGCTTGGTTCCCACCAGTTTTGGCTAATAACAAATAGGATCCTGAACAGAAGTGTGCGTTCTATCCTAACCATTATCAATGGACCAGAGGTCATCTCGTCAGCGTCAGACAAGGCAAACTATTTGCAAAGAACTTTGCAGCTAATTCTACCCTATGCGACGAAGGCCATCAACTCCCCATATTTCCTCCTATAACACAGAACAAGCTAGGTAACATACAAATATCCGTGCATGAGGTCGCCAAGCTAATCAAGAACCTAGATTCTAATAAGGCAACTGGCCCTGATGGCATCCCAATTATCGTGTTAAAAAGGCTTCAACCAGAACTTGCTCCCATACTTACGAAACTATTTAAGCGCTGCCTTAAGGAGAAGTGCTTTCCGACTCCCTGGAAGACCTCACCAGTTTGCCCTGTATTTAAGAATTCAGGTGATAAGTCATCTCCCTCTCAGTACAGACCAATAAGTCTCCTGTGTGTTATGAGTGAGTTGCTGGAATCCATAATAAATAGAGAAATAGTCAACCACCTCAGCAGGAATAACCTTCTTAGTGACACACAATATGGTTTCCGCTCTGCAAGATCTACCGCAGATGTGCTGACGGTTATATCCCACAGGATTAGTGAATCTCTTGACAAAGGCTTCCTTTCTAGGGCAATTGCTCTTGATATATCAAAGGCCTTCTACAAGGTATGGCATAAGGGTCTACTTCACAAGATTTCCAGCTACGGTATAACTGGAAATGTTTTCTCAATCATTAAATCATTTCTCTCCGATAGGCTCATAAGAGTAGTGGTCGATGGACAAAAATCGGAGGCCTGCAATATAAATGCTGGAGTCCCTCAGGGGTCAATCCTGGGCCCAACTCTCTTCCTGATCTACATCAATGACCTCCCTAAACACATACTTAAATCATTCGTTGACATCTATGCTGATGACATGACCATCTACAGCAACACATCAAAGGCTGTAAATGACAAAGCTCTCTCTGATTCTCTCTCCTCTGATCTCGAGCGCGTGGGGGAAAACGTGGCTGGTTACCTTTAATGCCCCGTGTTTTGACAAGCTTCTGGGCTTGACCTTTACTCCTAATCTGAAATGGAACACGTACATCAAGTCTGTTGCCAAGGTCGCTGGAAAGATGGTGGGATCCTTCTACCGCTCCAGAAGATATCTCACTACGGATGCAATTCTCTATCTATATAAAAGCCAAGTACGTCCAAGGATGGAATACTGTTGCCATATCTGGGCAGGAGCTGCTAAAAACAGCCTATCCTGCCTTGACAGAGTACAAAATAGAGTTCGTGGCTTAGTGGGGGATGCCCTTTTCTCTACCCTGCAACCTCTCTCCCACAGAAGAGACGTTGCGAGCCAATCCCTGTTTTATCGTTACTTCCATGGCAGGTGCTCGTCTGAACTCCAATCTCTGGTCTCCCCTCGCCAATCTTTCACGAAAAACACCCGTCTAGTTGAATCCACTGTGAAAAATTTCCCCCACTCTATATCTGTGCCTAAATCAAAACGCGGATTCCATGAACAAAGCTTCTTTCTTAGAACTGCACGCCTGTGAAACTCTGTTCCGTCTGCCTGCTTCCCACCGGACTACAACTTGGATGTCTTCAAGTCCAACGTTAACAAATTCCTAATGAACCGCCCCCTTAAGTAAACACTTCATCAAATCTCCACACTAACGTAATGTACTTGCAATAACCCTTATCCCTGAGTGGCTTCCGGGCCTTGATAAGTGGTGATCACTGTGTAAAAAAAAAAAAAAAAAAGGAAAACCGGTGTAAAAGTGTGAAAATTAAAAAAATGGAATTTGCCAGGTGAAGCTCGAACTATATGTATATTACTATTCGGTCATGTTATATAATATAGTAATACATATATTATTATTGGTTCATGTTTTAATGTTTAGCCTTGCAGCAAGCATGTCACCATAGCTTCATCATAAAATTCAAAGTAATTCAATAGCTAAACGGTTTGGTTTCGATTCTCTGTGGTGGCGCACGAGTCAGTTTGTTTGTTTTTTTTTAACTTAAATCATTATTATATGGTGGGTCCAATATAATATAATAATAAATACAAAATCTGCATTAATCAAAATATCATATTTAAGCGTATTTTATGACCGGGCAATGCCGGGCGGCCTGCAAGTGAATAATAAAACAAAATCACAAACGGTCGTTTGTTTGTTTGTTTGTTTGTTTGTTTGTTTGTTTGTTTTCTACGATTTCCATTTTTTTTTGTTTCGTACCGTTATTAAGATTATAATAATCCGGTGATTCACGTTATGTTCCGGGCAATGCCTTGCGAACGCTTATATAGTCCCGGTTCAAAATCTGCATAAGTAAACAACCTTTGGTTATCCACAATTTAAGTGGACGACTTACGCTTCAAACTTCGGTTAACTTTTAGGACAAAATTATTTAGACCTAACCAAATGCTTCATACCCAAATACCAAATCGAAGCATTCAAAAATCTTACTACGAATGGAAATATATAATTATTATTCCTAACACGTAGAAAAATGATGACATATTCATCCTACGCAAACAAAACATAAAAAAAAAACTATGTAGAAAAATGAACACCAGCCTGGACATCAAGGTTTTCAGAAGGCCATTCAAAAAAACAGCTATGAATAATATAACATCGTACCCCCACCTCACTATGCAAAATACGACACTAACGAAAACAGCTGAAATATTAAGTAAATTCCGTCAGGGTGGAAAACGACCCACCTAGCCAGATGACAGCGAAAAAACACGGCGAAGTAGAAATAGAACGACGTTATATTTATTAAAAACATCGAAAGAATATTTATTATATAAACCCAAGATAACCTAAGGTCAATTATAGTGTCGATAGTGAGGAAGGAAAGGAATCCAGTAATGTTGAAATGTATCGTGAAGCAAGGATTGCCTAATCATTAACAAAGACAATGTATTCATGTATCAGTTTTGAAATCCTAATGATTCATCTAAAAATGATTTTAATTTTCTTAAAATTATGGTCGCCTTGGTGGGAAAATAAATTATTTTATATATTATGTACAATACCTGTCCAGAGTATGTTAAATTGTTTCATATGTGTATTTACATTTACTGAGGGTAGTTAAAATTATTTGGGATATGTATTGTACATTGCCCGTCCTAGCTAAGGTAAAATTAATTTAAATATGTGCTGTATATTACTCGTCCTAGCTAAGGTTAAATTGTTTCGTATACGTGCTGTAAATTACCTATTCTAGGGACTGTACAATTATTTCCAACATGTGTAATACCCGTCCTAGAGGAGGTAAAATATTCTTTTGCTCGCGATTACAAATAATACATAGACATAAAAAAATTCCTTTATCATAAAATAATAGGTATGTTCAAAAGCAGCTTCATTTATCTCATTGTTTTATACGGTCCCGAGCGACACCGAGTATCCCTGCTAGTGATAGATATGTGAGAAAAATGGTTACTGGTTCAGAACCTGGCCCAACATTTTGCGTCAGTTTACGATAAACTGCTGGAAAAGCCGACACGATTATCCTATCAACTGTCAGCTGACGGCAAACGTGTCTTCGTTAATAGAAAAAACAAATGAAAACATTTTTCAGGTAATGAAAAAAAAATAACTTCTTAGATACTTTCCATTAAAAAAAGCAGTTCGTTTCGTTCATAGTTGTTTCCATGTTTTTGTATTAAAGTAATTTCCTTGAAACAGTCGATGAAAACAAATTTTAATACACTTATCTTGAAAAAAACTTTCTTTCATATAATTAAATTTACGGTGTGTCTTATCTGTTTGTATTGAAGTTTTGTTTTCAATCTTTTTAATTTAGCATTAAGCAGTATTCGCGCCGGCTTCTTCCGGCAACCTTTCCGGCTGCTTACCTTAAACTGCCGGGAGATGCCGACACAACTTGGCATCAGGTTTCTGATCAGTGCCGAGAAATCGTATACTCTGCACACGCATGTATATACATACA
>NC_136524.1:39434037-39479037 GCF_053919585.1 Euprymna scolopes | reverse complement strand
TTGAAAATACTGAGATTTGGGAAAATCTATGTGATCAGTTTTCGGCCAGAAATTTGTCTGTTAAAGGGTCAAAGTTCAACGATTTGACCTTTGAGAACTCTACCAAACTCCTCCGACAATTTGGGGTCTAAACACTTGAAATTTTAGATATAGATTCATTGGACATGGATCTAACTTAATAACTTGATTTTAGCCCAAAACACTAAATATTAATGGGTCATAATAGGGGTCAAAATTTAAATTGACCTTTTTTTATTGCTCAGCATACATCTCCAAACACCCGGGCCACGTTGGGCACCCATGCTAGTATATCTATAAAAGAGAACGTGTCTGTGTGTCTGTGTGTCTGCGTGTCTGTCTGCGTGTCTGTCTGTGTACATTTCCCTACGCTATAACTGTGTCAATTTTAAGTCAACAGACTCGAAATTTGATATACAGAGTACTGAGATTTGGCAAAATGTTTGTGATCCGTATCCGGCCACAAATTTGGCTCTTCAACGATTTGACTTTTGAGAACTCTATCAAACTCCACCAATAATTTTGGGTCTTAACACATGGATCTAACTTAATAACTTGAGTTGAGCCTGAAATAATAAATTTTAAGGGGTCATAATAGTGGTCAAAGTAAAAAAAAAGAATTGACATCCGCGGTCTCTACCTAATTACTCAGAAAATT
Source organism: Euprymna scolopes (assembly GCF_053919585.1). Classification (NCBI taxonomy): domain Eukaryota; kingdom Metazoa; phylum Mollusca; class Cephalopoda; order Sepiida; family Sepiolidae; genus Euprymna; species Euprymna scolopes. Next base: position 39,478,361 of record NC_136524.1, on the reverse strand, counting down.
CCTGGTCTAAACATTTGAAATTTTACATAAAAGGTATTCAGAGATAGGGCAAGCTTTTTAATCGGTTTGAGTCGAAAAATTTTAGTCACCAATGTATAAATGTATGTATGTATGTATGTATGTTTATATGTCCCCCTTAAACTTAAGACGGAGGGATTTTATCAAGATCAGTATCGTTTTGAAATTCGACCTTTAAAACGACAAATATTTCATACGACAAATATAAAAAAATTGCCTAAAAACATTAACATCTTCACCTTCAACTAGGCACTTTGCTATAGAGGGGGGGTCGCTTTTTTCGCTGATATTTTTGAAAGTCAGCCTCTCCTTTCGATTGTCTAGCCTTAATGTAAACATAAATCACTTCAGATTTGGCGGTGGTCGTAACCGCAAAGACGTCCGGTTTTTCCCCCGTTCTTTTCCTCCTTCGCCGTACGGGTTAGAGCCAGCCTTCCTACTACCACTTTTTGTTTTTGCTCAAAATACACATCAAAACACCCGGGCAACACCGGGCTGAAATGCTAGTTATATATATATATATATATATATATATATATATATATATATATATATATATATATATATATATATATATACCCATTGTCTTTCGAGACTAAACGGATGCTTCTTTTGTTTCTTATATATATATATATATATATATATATATATATATATATATATATATATATATATATTACAAGGTGGTCACCACCTATCAAGGCCCGGAAGCCACTCATGGATAAGGGTTATTGTAAGTACAGTACGTTAGTGCGGATATTTTAGAGTGTCTACTTAAGGGGGCGGTTAATAAGGAATTTGTTTACGTTGGACTTGAAGACATCCAAGTTGTAGTCAGGAAGGAAGAAGGTAGACGGAACAGAGTTCCACATGCGTGCAGTTCTAAGAAAGAAGCTTTGTTCATGGAATCTACGTTTTGATTTAGGCATGTTGAAGCATTTCTCCTAACAAATACCCCGGATATCTTAGCACTAAGCGAGACTAACCTACACTCCTCCATCCCCTTTAACTACTTTAACATGCCTGGCTATCTCCCACTCTGCCGTAAGGACTCTGACAGATATATGCACGGACTTGGAGTCTACATTGGTAACACCCTCACCCTGACTAGAGAAACAAACATAGAAACGGACGATCAAGCGTTTATGTGCTTTAGACTAATTATGCAACACAACATTAGCTACATTTATTTTCTCTACCGCTCTCCCTCGACCAAGGACTGCACCATAATAAACAAAGTCTCTGACAGCATAGACACGACACTCACCCTCGACACTAGCGCACAAGTACATGTATTTGGTGACTTTAATGTTCACCACAAAAACTGGCTTGGATTCTCTAATCACGCAGATGCAGTGGGCAGCTCAACACATAGCTTCGCTATATCTCACTCCCTATCACAAATGGTTACGTTTCCAACCCGTTTCCCTGACCAGCAAGAACAACAAGCATCACTTCTAGATCTGTTTCTGACTACAGTTCCCGAGGATTGTACAACAAATGCTGACAGCCCACTCGGGAACGCTGACCATGCAGTGATAATGGTAGAAATCGCCCTAAATTCTAGACCCAAAACTGAAGAGCCAGTGCTCAAAACAACCAGATATTATAAAAAGGCTGACTGGGAAGCCATCAGAGATCTTATCAGAGATGCCCCATGGGGAAATATTTTTTTCTCTTCCTGCTGAACAATGCGCAAATGAGACCACTGAATGGTTCAAAACAGCAATTGAAGCACATGTTCCCATGCGGAAATTTTATAGCAAGCCGCACTCTCCCCAATGGTTTACTTCGACTTGCGCAACTGCCATTACTCAAAAGCAGCATGCATACCGCAGATTTAACCGACATAAGTCCAGTTCAAACAAACAGAAGTATATAGAAGCTAGAAGTAACGTTAAGAAAGAAATAGCGACAGCTAAGAGAGAATTTACTGAAACCACTAAAAAACGCATCGAAGCACAAAAATTAGGAAATCGTGACTTCTGGAAAATCTACAACAGTGTAGTAGATAATGGGCAATCAACAATTCCCCCACTAACCAACAATCACGAGATTGTTTTCTCAGCAACCGACAAGGCTAATATGCTTGCCTGACTTTCCTTTGCGAACAGACGCCTGACTTTCCTTTGCGAACAGACGCCACGCTAGACGATCTAAAAATCACCCCTGCTCAGGTACACGCTATCATAAAAAACCTTAACACTTCAAAAGCATGTGGACCTGATCTCATCCCAGCTGTGCTATTAAAATAGTGCTCAGCCGAAGTAGCTCCAGTTCTTTCCAAACTCTACAATAAATGCCTTAATGAATCATGCTTTCCGCGCTGTTGGAAACCGCTTCTGTGGTACCAATATTCAAGAATTCTGACGAAAGAACTGACCCATCAAATTATCGCCCCATTAGCCTCCTCCCACTTTTCGCCAAAATATTTGAGACCATAATTAACCATGCTCTAGTCCGGCACCTTACAGATGCTAAACTTCTGACTGACAAACAATATGGATTTAGACAAGCCCGTTCCACAGCTGACATCCTCACTGTAATCTTTGAACGTATATACCATTCACTGGACAAAGCGGGGGAGGGCAGAGCGGTAGCTCAAGATATATTTAAGGCTTTTGACAGGGTGTGGCACAAGGGTCTCCTCAGGAAAATTAAATCATACGGTATCACTGGTAGAATACTTAACATAATTAAATTCTTCTTAGATAAGAGAAAAATCCAGTGTGATATAAATGTGGGAGTGCCTCAGGGATCTATCCTCGGACCTCTATTGTTCCTAATATTTATTAATGACCTCCCCGACAAAACTGCCTCTGAGATGGGTATATATGCTGATGACACTACACTCTATAACAGGCATGACAGGAAAACAAATGAACACATATCTAAAGAAATGGCAAAAACACTAGAGGATGACCTCCAATCTGTAGTGAAATGGGGACATAAATGGATGGTCACATTCAATGCTGCCAAGACTAAACTGGATTCCTTCAATAATTACAAGAAACCTCCTCTGCCACCAATAGCAATGGCCAGTGAGGTCCTGTCTGAGAGTACATCTTTCAAACTGCTTGGCCTAACGTTCACAGGAAACATGAGTTTGAACAGTTATATTGAAAACATTGCCAGGGCCGCTACGAAAAAGGTAGGTTCTCTCTACCGTGCTAGAAAACTACTGACACCTGAAAGTATCCTGTACCTCTATAAGGCCACTATTCGCCCATGTATGGAGTATTGTTGTCATATTTGGGCTGGTGCATCTGCTACTAGTCTCTCGCTCCTAGACAAGGTTAAAAAAAGAGTCGCCAATCTAATAGGCCCTGAACTAGCATCTAAGCTTCAGCCTCTGTCCCATCGACGAAACGTTGCATCCCTCTGCCTGTTATACAAGTATTTTAATGGTGAATGCTCTGACGAACTGCAGACACTTGTGCCCCCACGATGTAGACACCCTCGACAAACCCGACAGGCAGCTAAATCCCACCCCACACAGTAGACATCCCTAGATGTAAAATAGCTTTCTACTCCAGTAGTTTCTTCCCCAGAACCGCTGGACTCTGGAATTCCATTCCAGGTTCCTGCTTCCCTAACTGTACTGACATGCAGAAGTTCAAGTGTAACGTGAACCGACATATTGCTGCCTAAATCCCAACATAGTGCCCCAGTATTTTCTGCCCCTTATAGTAGCCCCCTACACCAAAGTGGCAATGTGCCTTGTTTGGGGTGAAAATGTAATAAAAAAATTTTTTTTTTAAAGATAAAGAGTGGGGAAAGTTTTTGACAGTGGATTCAGCTAGACGGGTGTTTTTTGTAAAAGATTGGCGAGGGGGGACCAGAGATTGGAGTTCAGACGAGCATCTGCGATGGAAATAACGATAAAACAAAGATAGGCTTGCAACATCTCTTCTGTGTGAGAGAGGTTGCAGGGAAGAGAAAAGGGCATCTTCCACTAAGCCACGAAGTCTATTTTGTACTCTGTCAAGGCAGGATAGGCTGTTTTTAGCAGCTTCTGCCTAGTTGTTGCAGCAGTATTCCATCCTTGGACATACTTGACTTTTATATAGATAGAGAATTGCATCAGTAGTGAGATATCTTCTGGGGCGGTAGAAGGATCCCACCATCTTTCCAGTGACTTTGGCAACAGATCTGATGTACGTGTTCCATTTCAGATCAGGAGTGAAGGTCAAGCCCAGAAGCTTGTCAAAACCTGGGGCTTCTCCTAGACGAGAGCCATCCATTTCAATTGATGCCAAATGGGGATCAGAGCGTTGATGATGTAACGATAGGAGTTTGGTTTTAGATGCATTAAAGGTAACCAGCCACGTTTTCCCCCACTGAACCACTCGTTCGAGATCAGAGGAGAGAGAATCAGATAGAGCTTTGTCATTTACAGCCTTTGATGTGTTGCTGTAGATGGTCGTGTCATCAGCATAGATGTCAACGAATGATTTAAGTATGTGTTTAGGGAGATCATTGATGTAGATCAGGAAGAGAGTTGGGCCCAGGGTGGACCCTTGAGGGACTCCAACATTAATACTGCAGGCCTCTGATTTTTGTCTATCAACTACTACTCTTATGAGCCTATCAGAGAGAAATGATTTAATGATAGAGAGAATATTTCCAGTTATACCGTAGCTGGAGATCTTGTGAAGTAGGCCTTTATGCCATACCTTGTCGAAGGCTTTTGATATGTCAAGAGCAATTGCCCTGGATAGGAAGCCTTTGTCAAGAGATTCACCATATATATATATATATATATATATATATATATATATATATATATATATAGTGAACGTGTCTGGGTGTCTGTGTCTGTCTGTCTGTGTACATTTCCCTACGCAATATATCTGTCAATTTTTAGTCTACAGACTCGAAATTTGATATACAAGGTACTGAGATTTGGGAAAATCAATGTGTCTGGTTTTCGGCCAAAAATTTGGCTGTTAAGGTTTCAAAGTACAACGATTTGACCTTTGAGAACTCTACCAAACTCCTCCGACAATTTTGGGTCTAAGCACTTGACATTTTAGATATAGGTTCCTTGGACATGGATCTAACATAATAACTTGATTTGAGCCAAAAACAATAAACGTTAAGGTGACATAATAGGGGTCAAAGTTAAAAAAATTGACATTTACGCTTCATAAACTTTGACTAAATTCTCGCCGCAGTTCATGTCGATCGAGGGAGATGTTCTTTATTAATTTAGTCAGAGTCGACCGGCGGGAATCGTAACTCCCTGCACTGATAATTCCCGAAAGGATCTTTGTTGGTATAAAAATAATCATAGTAGTAATATATATATATATATATATATATATATATATATATATATATATATATATATATATATATATAGAGAGAGAGAGAGAGAGAGAGAGAGAGAGATTTATATTTAGATAGATATATATTAATGAAAACAAAGGGATGTAGTGTTTACCTGATATACGCAATGGTAAACTTCAAAGTAATATAAATAACAGTATTTATATATAGAAACTGTAATCCCAACCGAATTAAAAAAGCTCAATACGTAATAGAGAGTGAAGCTTATTAGAAGAGAAAGAAAATTAAAACTGTAAGTTGAACTTTACAATCAAAATGTATTGTTCGACTGAATACTCCAAAAAACAATTTACAAAGTCCTTATTCCGCAGAGTTTCAAAGAATACTATTCTTATTATTCTTCTCATCAGAGAACATAAACAAATCGGCAAATTATATTTGTAGTAATGCTAGAATTTGCTACTGCACTGCCCGAAGAAAAAAACAATTTTCATTATTTCAGATGTTTTGTAAACTTTCCAATCGGATTTTTGAAAACTTTCCAATCGGATTATATGCATTGTCACGCTGGACTTATTTTGGAATACATTATATCTAAAGAACTATTTTGCATTTTGGATCAACTCTAGAGGAGTTTCATTCAAGCTGAAATATCATGCGCGGTTTATTTTTATATTAGTTCTTTATATATCCAATATTTTTTCATTTTTTTATTTGGCAATTTATAACTACAATAAATTGCGGTTTCACTTAATGCCTTAACTAGCAAATTCAACTTACAGTTTTAATGTTCTTTCTCTCTTATATATATATATATATATATATATATATATATATATATATATATATATATATATATGTATATATATATATATATATATATATATATATATATAGTCATCCACATACAGTACGTTTTCGCTGTTTCACAGCCCATCAGTGCGGCTAGACCGGCAACTACCTCAAGCCTGGACTGAAACCCGACCGTCTGTACGAGAGTCAAGGCTCCTAACCACCACGCTATCGGCGGCTGCTGAGTGAGTCATGAGTTTAACGATTTTTTAACATCGCCCGAAATACCTAAGCTGGATTTGTTTACACAAAGAGCATCGCTTATACGCTAATGGTAATTCGTGTATCACTTCTAAATATGCTCAACTCAAGATGAGGAGCATTATAGTCATCCACATACAGTACTGTTTCGCTGTTTCACAACTCAACAGTGCGGCTAGACAGGCAACTACTTCAAGCCAGGATTAAAACCCGACCGTCTGTACGACAGTCAAGGCTCCTAACCACTATCGATTTTAATACAAGCAAAAAATTTCCAATCGTGTAAGTTTTTTCGAGGAACATAAATCTGTCTCTGATGAGATATTTGGTGAATTATCAATATTCAACGAAACATGTGTAAGATGAACTATAGTAATAAAATAACATGAGTGTGATGTGAATGTATCTTTGGTTTTATATGTTAATTCTGAATACTATTGATATGACAAAGCCATATATTGGTATACAGAAACTTATTTGTCGATGTTATACAGAAAAGCTATAACTGCAGGGGCTATATGCTCTTTATACCAAAGTATTCGAAATCTAATGCTTTTCATTAGAAAAGGTGTTGGGAGGATGTTTCAAACATATAAAACAATATAACTAGCAATAAGAACTCCGAAAAATAAATCTCACAAGATAATATTGGAAATAAGAAGAAAAAGAAAAACAAACGTAGACATTGCGTGTGGTTTTATCCGCCCTAAAGCGCACACATACAAAATAATTTACCGAAGGAATTTTAAGAATGATAAAAATGAAATGTAATAAGTCTTCAGATGTATCTCTCCATCGTACAGTACGAGGGACGTGCAATAAGTAATGCCCCTGCCTCATTTCCAGTTGTCTGATCTAGTTGAAATTTTACATATGCAATGATTTATATCTCTACGGGTTATGTGGTAAATTACAACTCTGAACTAATTGTGGTTTCTGTTTTACAGGTGTTTGAACTGAGTCAGGTGTGAAATGGAGCCTGTTGAATGTCGAGTAGTGATCCGGTTTTTGTATTTGAAAGGACGCGCACCACAGGAGACTTTTGATGAAATGAAAGAAACTTATGGTGATAATGCCCCATCATATGACTTTGTAAAACGCTGGCATTGTAAATTCAAACATGGCCGGAAGTCTGTGGAAACAGCTCCCAGACCTGGTCACCCTCCTTCTGCCATTGATGAGGCATCCGTCCGTCAAGTTGAGGCTGCCATTTTCGAATATTGGCGCATTACTATTCGCCAAATAGCCCAAGATGTCAAGATTAGTACAGGGTCTGTGGAAACTATCATTCATGACCATTTGCATATGTATAAGGTGTCTGCCAGATGGATTCGCAGGTTGCTCACACCATTCCAGAAGCGAGAAGGCGTCGAGTGCTCGAGGATGAATGTGGAGATGTGCCAAGAAGATGAGTCAAAGTTTTTCAAAAGACTAATTACACAGGATGAAGCCTGGGTTCATCACTATGATCCAGAGACCAAAGCCCGGTCAATGCAGTGGAAGCACTTGGACTCACCACCTCCAAAGAAGACAAGGGTGCAGCCCTCCGATGGCAATGTCATGCTCACAGTCTTCTGGGGCCAGGACGGAGTAGTGATGACAGATTTCCCCTGCAAAGAGTACCACAATTACAGGAGCCTATTATGCTTCACTTTTGAGGAAATTAAGGAAAGCTATCAAAATCAAGAGATAGGGTAAGATCAGCAAATGTACCCTCCTCCTGCAGGACAACGCCCCTCGTATATCGATACTCTATGGCTGACAGAGATAGCTTCCGTACATTTATATCAGATCTAACTCTATGCGGTCTGTGTTTAAAAAGGATGTGTCCTCTATAGTATCTGACCTGACGGAATTGTTAATTGTAGGTATAGACCGTTTCATAGCCTCGAAAAAGTTCCAGCAAAAACCTAACAGCCAGTCATGGTTCTCTCCAGAATGTTTAGCTACCATTTCGCACAGAAATCACCTTCTCCATTGCTTCCAACGTAATAGATGTACTGAGACTAAAGCCGCATTCAGGACTGCCAGCAACTACTGTACAAAAGTAATAAGGAACGCAAGAGAACTGTATGCTCAATACGTTAAGTCCAAAGTAGCTAAGCAGCAGCTTGGTTCCCACCAGTTTTGGCAAATAGCAAACAGAATCCTGAACAGAAGCGTGTGCTCTATCCCAACTATCATCAATTGACCTGATGTAATCTCGTCAGCATCAGACAAAGCCAAACTCTTTGCCAAGAACTTTGCAGCTAATTCTATCCTTTGCAACCAAGGCCGCCAACACCTACTATTTTCTCCTGTATCAGAAAGCACACTATATGATATACAAATATCCGTACGTGATGTTGCCAAGCTAATCAAAAACATTGATTGCAGTAAAGCAATCGGTCCTGATAGTATTTCAATTATAGTACTCCAAAAACTTCAACCTGAACTAGCGCTCATCCTTACAAACTGTTTAAGCGTTGTCTTAAGAAGTATTGCTTCCCATCACCCTGGAAAATCTCATCAGTATGCCCTGTATTTAAGAATTCAAGTGATCGCTTATCTCCCGCTCAGACCAATAAGTCTCCTGTGCATCATGAGTAAGTTGCTGGAATCTGTGTTAAATAGAGAAGTAATCAACCATCTCAGCAAAAATAACCTTCTTAGTGACACTCAATATGGTTTCCGTTCTGCTAGATCTACAGCAGATGTGCTTACAGTTATATCTCATAGGATTAGCGAATCTCTTGATGGAGGCACCCTTTCTAGGACAATTGCTCTTGACATATCAAAGGCCTTTGATAGGGTATGTCATAAAGGTTTACTTCACAAGATCTCCAGCTACGGTATAGCGAGAAATTCTTCTCAATTATTAAATCATTTCTCTCTGATAGGTTCATAAGAGTAGTGGTTGATGGACAGAAATCAGAAGCTCACAATATTAATGCTGGAGTCCCTCAGGGGTCCATCCTGGGCCCAATTCTCTTCCTGATCTACATTAATGATCTTCCAAATCACATCTTACATCATTCGTAGACATTTATGCTGATGACACTACTATCTATGGTTTCACATCTAACACCGTAAACGACCAAGTTCTCTCCGATTCTCTCTCCTCTGATCTTGAGCAATTTGGAAATAGGCGGCGAGTTACTTTTAATGCATCTAAAACCAAGCTTCTCTCTTTACATCATCAACGCTCTGATTCCAATCTGGCATCAATTGAAATGAATGGCTCTCGTCTTGGGGAGGCTCCATGTTTTGACAAGCTTCCAGGCTTGACATTTACTCCTGATCTGAAATGGACACATACATTAAATCCGTTGCCAAGGCCGCTGAAAAACTGGTCGGATCCTTCTATCGATCCACTAGATATCTCACTGCTGATGCAATTCTCTATCTGTATAAGAGCCAGGTACGTCCAAGGATGGAGTACTGTTGCCACATCTGAGCAGGGGCTGCTAGAAAGGATTATCTTGTCTTGATAGAGTTCAAAATAGATTTCGTAGCCTCGTAGGAGATGTCTTTTTCTCTTCCCTACAACCTCTTTCTCATAGGAGAGATTTGGCGAGTTTGTCTCTGCTTTATCATTATTTTCATGGCAAGTGCTCGACTGAGCTTCAATCTATGCCCCCTTCCCCAAACTTTCACAAGAAACACGCGTTTAGTCGAAAACACTATAAATTTCCCCCACTCTTTATATGTGCCTAAACCTAAACGTAGATTCCATGAACAAAGCTTCTTTCTTAGAACTGCATGCTTGTGCAATTGTCTTCCGTTTTCCACCTGACTACAATATGGTTGTCTTCAAGTCCAACGTGAACAAGTTCTTTATGAGCCGTTCAACTTGTTAACAAATTTACCGAATTTCCATTACTAACGATTATTTTATTGTCCATTTGTCTACTGTACACTCTTTAACCCTTATCCTCGAGTGGCCTCTTGGCCTTGATAAGTGGTGATTTTGTAACAGAAAAAAATTAAGTAAAAATTTTCATCAAGGTGCCAACTTAGGAAAAATTAATGAGTTACACATGAAGTTTTTTTTTTTATTATTATTAAAATGAATCGGAAAATAGAAAAATAGTAAAAAAAGAAAAGGGAAAGAGAAAAACGAAAAAAAAAAGAACGAAAAAGCGATAAAATACTCATGTACATAAACAAATGTATACATACACACACACGCACACACACACACATATATATATATATATATATATATATATATATATATATATATATATATATATATATTTACGCCCACGACTTTAATTCAACTGAAAGTGCTCAACGTTAAGAAACGAGTTTCTTAAAGGGGTTGAAAAAATATTTACTATAATAATTAAATACCTACAGACACGAATGATTTATCCTTTCGTGAATCTTCAGTGCAGGGTGTCACGATTAACACCAGTCGATAGACTCGCGCCCGGCGACAGAAGCCATGTCTGGCTTCATTAGCAAGGACCATATCCATTCGGCTACCGCTAACCGCGAGAAATGCTGTTGAATTTTAAACGTTTATTTCATGAAATGTTTTATCGTCAGTCAGAGTGATTCAATCATTATATGACGATTTGTACACATATATATATATATATATATATATATATATACATTTATATATATATATATATATATATATATATATATATATATAAGGACATCACACACTATCTACAAATTTTAAATAGGAGAGGGACCATACCAAACAATGCAATTCTTGTAACTATGGATGTGTCCTCACTCTATTCCAACATCCTACATGAGGAGGATATATCTGCGTGCAAGAACTTCTTACACACTCAAAATCTACAAGACACAAACATCAACGACATATGCAACATTATACAATTTATCTTAACACACAACAACTTCACATTCAACAACCAACACTACCTACAAATCAAAGACACAGCGATGGGAACCAAAATGGCTCCCAGTTATGCCAACATATACATGCATATATTGGAACAGAAATACATTCACACTTACCACTTAAAACCATTACACTACTATAGGTTCATAGATGACATCTTTCTTATTTGGCCGCATGGCGAAGAGGCATTAATGTACTTCTATCAACATATAAACAGCTGTCACAACAGCATAAAATTCACGACAGAACACTCCACCACACACATCCCATTTTTAGACGTTTTAGTAAACATCACAAACAATCACATCACCACATCACTTTACACCAAACCCACCGATGGCAATCTATTATATACAGCCAGTGCCTACGTGTCAAACGAATCTGCTCAGACCCGACCGAGTACGACAAACAAGTAGGTATTTAGGCCAAATACTTCCTTCATAAGAATTACCCCCTTAGAATAATTAAAGAATCAATTAGGAAAGCAGAACATATAAGCAGGATAATTTTACTCACATATAAACGTAACACATCATCTCCAAAAATACCAATGGTATTTGATTACAACAATAACACAGACAAACTCCACACACCACTTAAAAAAATATTCAGACAACTGCCGCATGATCCAACCCTCAACACAATATACAACACGCTTCCACTCAGTGCAAGAAGACAGCTCCCAAATCTAAGGTCACTTCTAAAATCCACAAAAATACGCAACACTTCCGCACCACTAGGAAAAAAATTGTGCAACAAACCCAGGTGCAAAGTGTGCAAACACATTAATACTAGCGACGCATTTACACTCCCAGGCACAAACACTCAGTTTAAACTCCCTCCGCTCATTTGCGATAGTCCCAATGTAGTTTACACAATATATTGTACTAGATGCACAAAGGGTAATTACGTGGGGGAAACAGGCCGAGAGTTCCGCTTACGTTTCAACAACCACAAACAAACAATTAGGGACAAATGCACACAGCACACAATAGCAATGCACTACACCCTCCCAGACTACAGCATAGACAATATGCAGTGCATACTTACAGCCTCCAACTTTCGGACACAGAGAAAAAGAAGACAACATGAAAAGAAACTCATTCTGAAACTTAACACCCACATCTTCGGTCTCAATAAAGATTTGGGACCGCTAAATGAGTACTCTTTTCATAAAAAATAGAAACCTACCAAAGACATTTCTCCACAGGGCAGAGTGAGTATGCACGGTGGAAGAACAGTTTGGCATTCTCCACTAGAAATCAGTTTTTGTTTACCTAAGGCCTTTTACTCCATTTTTTTTTTCAGATTCCACACATTTTAATTTCCGACATATATTTAATTCCATTTTCTAAGCACGCATACGTGCGCACACAAATGCACAGTGTAGACACGGGTGCGCCCTCCATCCCCCCCCTCGAAAACTCTATATATTATAGTACCCTTCTATGAAGATATACAGAATTAAGTTTACTATTATTATTATTATTATTATTATTATTATTATTATTATTATTATTATTATTGGCTCACATGGAGCTTTCATGGTTGACCCACTCAAACAAGACCGATGATGAGGGGAGGTTCTGTCATGATTTCTCCATTGCCTATGACCTCACTCAGATTGTTCAGGAACCTACCCGTGTGCCCGATAATGACGGCCAGTATGCGAGCCTACTAGACCTTTTTCTCACAACTTGCCCTGAACTATGTTCAGTTTCTGTTCTGTCGCCTCTTGGATCTTCCGACAACTCTGTTGTATCAATTAAGATAAAAATGAAATGTAATAAGTCCCCAGACGTACCACTTCATCGTACAGTATATCGATACACTAAGGCTGACTGGGATAGCTTCCGTACATTTATATCTGATCTACCTCTGCATTCCATGTTTAAAAAGGATGTGTCCTCTATAGTATTAGAACTAACTGAATGGTTAATTGTAGGTATTGACCGTTTCATACCCTCTAAAAAGTTTCAGCAAAAACCTTACAGCCAGCCATGGTTCTCTCCAGAATGTGCTGCTGCCATTGCGCACAGAAATCACTTTTTCCACTGCTTCAAACGTAATAGATGTATGGAAACTAAAGCCGTTTTCAGGACTGCCAGCAACCATTGTAAGAAAGTAATAAGGAACGCAAGAGAGTTGTATGCTCAATCTGTTAAGTCCAAAGTAGCTGAGCAGCGGCTTGGTTCCCACCAGTTTTGGCAAATAGCAAACAGAATCCTGAACAGAAGCGTGTGCTCCATCCCAACTATTATCAATGGACCTGAGGTAATCTCGTCAGCATCAGACAAAGCCAAACTCTTTGTCAAGAACTTTGCAGCTAATTCTACCCTTTGCGACCAAGACCGCCAACCCCCAATATTTTCTCCTGTATCAGAAAACACGCTATGTGATATACGTATATCTGTACGTGATGTTGCGAAGCTAATCAAAAACCTTGATTCCAGTAAAGCAACTGGCCCTGATGGTATTCCAATTATAGTACTCAAAAAACTTCAACCTGAACTAGCGCCCATACTTACAAAACTGTTTAAACGTTGTCTTAAGGAGAATAGTTTCCCATCTCCCTGGAAAATCTCATCAGTATGCCCTGTATTTAAGAATTCAGGTGATCGCTCATCCCCCTCTCAGTACAGGCCAATAAGTCTCCTGTGCGTCATGAGTAAGTTGCTAGAATCTGTGTTAAATACAGAAGTAATCAAACATCTCAACAAAAATAACCTTCTTAGTGACACTCAATATGGTTTCCGTTCTGCTAGATCTACAGCAGATGTCCTTACAGTTATATCGCATAGGATTAGCAAATCTCTCGACGGTGGCAATCTTTCTAGGGCAATTGCTCTTGACATATCTAAAGCCTTTGATAGGGTATGGCATAAAGGTTTACTTCATAAGATCGCTAGCTATGGTATAGCTGGAAAAGTCTTCTCAATTATTAAATCATTTCTTTCTGATAGGTTCATAAGAGTAGTTGAGGGGCAAAAATCAGAAGCTCACAGTATTAATGCCGGTGTCCCTCAGGGATCCATCCTGGGCCCAACTCTTTTCCTGATCTACATTAATGATCTTCCAAATCATATCCTTACATCATTTGTAGACATTTATGCTGACGACACTACCATTTATGGTACCACATCTAAGACAGTAAACGAGCAAGTACTCTCCAATTCTCTCTCCTCTGATCTTGAGCATGTAGTACAATGGGGAAAGGAGTGGCTGGTTACTTTTAATGCATCTAAAACCAAGCTTCTCTCTTTACATCATCAACATTTTAATCCACATTTGTCATCAATTGAAATGAATGGCTCTCGTCTTCAGGAGGCCTCAAGTTTTGACAAGCTTCTGGGCTTGACCATTACTCCTGATCTTAAATGGAACACGTATATCAAATCTGTTGCCAAGGCCGCTGGAAAAATGGTGGGATCTTTCTATCGATCCAGTAGATATCTCACTGCTGATGCTATTCTCTATCTATATAAGAGCCAGGTACGTCCAAGGATGGAATACTGTTGCCACATCTGGGCAGGAGCTGCTAGAAAGGACTTGTCCTGCCTTGATAGAGTTCAAAATAGACTTCGTAGCCTCGTAGGAGATGTCCTTTTCTCCTCCTTACAACCTCTATCTCACAGAAGAGATGTTGCGAGTTTGTCTCTGATGTATCGTTATTTTCATGGAAAGTGTTCAACTGAACTTCAATCTATGGTCCCCCCTCGCCAAACTTTCACAAGAAACACTCGTCTAGCTGTAAACACTATCAATAATTTCCCCCACTCTTTATCTGTGCCTAAACCTAAACATAGATTCCATGAACAAAGCTTCTTTCTTAGAACTGCACGCCTGTGGAATTGTCTTCCGTTTTCCTGCTTTCCGGCTGACTACAATATGGTTGTGTTCAAGTCTAAGGTAAATAAGTGCTTGATGAGCCGTTCCATATAAGTTATTAAATTTACCAAATTTTCATTACTAATGATTACTATATTGACCAACTTCTACTGTACACTCTTTAACCCTTATCCTTGAGTGGCCTCTGGGCCTTGATAATGTGGTGATGCCTTTGTAAAAAAAAAAAAAAAAAAAAAAAAAAGTCAACAAACGATCTGATTTGAAACCTGTGGTGTTCTCTGGAAGCTGAGTGACAACAAGTCTCCCCAGACGTCCAGCTCTCTCCGTCTCCTTCGATAGCATTTGCAAATGAATTTGCATCATCGCAACAGCCGCTTACCATTGATTTCTCGTTGGTAGTGGCCATTGGTTTATACTGGAATTTGAGTAGCACTCAGCCTCCCCAAGGTCCCAGTTCTCTTTGCGCTTGTCCAGCCGAGGTTTGGTTAGCGCTCGCTTCTCGGTCCTTCAGTCCTTATTGACCCTTCTCGGCCCTTTGGTATCCCTTTTTTTTGTGGGGAACGGTGATGAAACAATGGGGTGGTGCATGGTGGGGAGTGTAGAACTTGTAGATATGCAGTTTCGGTGTTCTTCATTCCCTGTAACGCTTATTCGTTATATTGTCTTGTATTATTCTCCGCATTCAAGGGTTTCCCTTAATATTTTAGTTGTTTTCATTATCGTTAGTCGTTGTACTTTTGCAGTTATTCCTCTGATTCCAATTTCTGAGATTCTTTTTTCGAAGTTTTTGGAAATTGTTCCTAGTGCCCCTACAATTATCGGTACTATTTTGATTTTCTTCGTCATCCAAATCCCTTTTAACTCTCTGGCTAGCTCTGTGTATTTGCTTTGTTTCTCCTTTTCTTTCATACTCACCCTGTGGTCAGCTGGGACAGCAAAGTCTACGATTTGACAGGATTTTTCTTTCTTGTTAATATTACGACATCTGGTCTTCTTGCTTGGATGGGTTTGTCCGTCTGTATGTACATGTCCCATAGGATTTTGTGGTTCTCATTTTCGAGTGCTGTTGCAGGTTTATACTTGTACCATTTGTCTGTACGCTCAAAATGCAGTCATTTGCACAATTCCCAGTGTACCACCCTTCCCTCTTGGTAATGCCTGTTTTTGTATTCCTTTTGGGCAAATTTGCTGCATTCACTTACTATATGGTTTATCGTTTCGTCTCTTTGTCCACAGAGTCTGCATTTGCTGTTTTCTTGTGTTTTATTGATCCTTGCTTTGATATGGTTGGTTCTTATCGAGTTATCTTGTGCTGCAGTTATTAGAGATTCAGTTTCTCGGTTTATATGTCCTTTTCGCATCTATGTCCAGTTGTTTTCGTTATTCTCATCTTTTGTCATTCTCATGAATCTTCCGTGGAGTTGTTTCTCTTCCCATTTCTCTTTTCTCATTTTGTCGTTTGTCTCTCTGTTTTCTGTGTTGTTGTTTTTTTTCAGTGTCTCTCGCTGCAATAATTATCCTTTCAGTGTTTTACATTATGTATTTTTCTAGTTCTTTTTTGTTTCCTTCACACAGTCTTCTATACAGATAAGTTCTCTCCCGCCGTCTTTCCTTTTCACGTAGAGTCTGTCAATATCGTCCTTTGGGTGTAGTGCATTATGCATGGTCATGAGTTTCCTGGTCTTCTGGTCGAGCTGTCTCAGTTTTTCTTTTGTCCACCCTATAAACGGTCCAGAGTATCTTACTAGTGACACTGCCCATGTATTTATATCTTTTATTAGGTTTCTGCTATATAATTTCGTTTCCAGGGGTTTTCTTGTTCTCCTGAAGTATGCCTTTCCAATTCTCTCTTTCATTTCTGTTGCTCTGATGGTGTCCGCTTCCAGAATTCCAAGTGTTTATAGTCGTCTTGTTCCCTTAGTGCCCTCATTCCTGTTTGGTTGGGTAGTTCCATGCCTTCTGTCGTTTCCAGTTTTTCCTTTCTGATAACTAATTGTGCGCACTTTTCCATTCCAAATTCCATTTGGATATCTTGGCTGAAGATCCTGGTAGTGTTAATTAGTGTCTCTAGCTCATTATCGGTCCTTGCAAAAAGTTTCAGATCGTCCATGTACATTAGGTAGTTCATTTTTCCTCTGTATTGGTCTAGGGTTATAATCAGGAATCGGTTCTGGGGTTCGGGAAGAAGTGAGTTACTCTCTCGACAACAGCACGTTTCTGCCCTCTTCTTTTCCAATCGGCCACGCCTGGCCTCTCGCCACCAATGTCACACCGCACAATCCGAACGTCAGCAATACAAAATTCTTTTCAAGAGATGATCACGACTCTTTTCTCTCTCCTGCCCTAGTGAATTTTTCCCTGCTTTTATATCCTCCTATCTAGAAAAAAAAGGAAGAGACAGGAAAAAAATAGCTTCTACCATCATGCTCTGCCTTCCTAAGATGCCCTTCGCGTATACAAATACGCTGGCCATCCTTTCCTTCTTCTTTCCCAAAGAGCGATGCAGATACGCCCGGTACGTTTTTTTTTTCTTCTTTTCTAACCATATACCCCACAATTGGAGAACTGGAATCCGGCTTTGCACTTTCTCAGAATACTGTTCAAGGGCATCATGGCTATAATGAACAGTAGTGGTGATAGTGAGTCTCCTTGGAAGATGTCTCTTTGTATGTTAATTTCTGTTATGTGTTGTCCATCAGCTGTCAATTCCAGTCTCCATGTTTTCATTGCATTTTCTATTACGTTGATGATCCCACTTGGTATGTTATACATTTTTAGGCCTTCTATTATCCATGCTTAGGGGATCCTGTCGTACACTTTTTTGTAGTCGATCTGTGCCATGGCTAAATTCTTTCTCCTTCTTTTTACCTCCTTTAGGATCTTTTGATCTATATATAACAGGTCATGTGTTCCTCTTTTTTTCTTTTTGGCATCCTTTCTGCTCCTCGGGGATGAGTCCACGGTTATTCAGGGAGTGGTAGATTTGTTCCCTCAGTTGTGCTGTCAGCATCTTCCGCATAGTCGGTAAGCACGTCATTGGCCTATAGTTGCTAGGGACGGTTCCTTTCTCCATGTCCTTCTATAGCAGTGTGGTTCTACCTTTTGTCATCCAATCTGGTACACTTTCTTCCTGTATACATCTTCTCAGGTTTTGGGCTAGCCTTTCATGTAAGGTTGTGAAGTTTTAAAACCAGTATGCATGTATCCCGTCGTCCCCTGGTGCTCTCCTGTTTGCCATTTTCCCTATGGTTTTGTAAATGATGATCAAAAGAATATTCTCCGTTTATTTAGTTATTTCACTTCATTTTATTTATGTTTTCCAACATTATATGCTTGTATATATCAATTAACGAAATCTGCAGTAGCGTTTTAAAAAACATAAATAAACGTGTGTGTGTGCATGTGTGTGTGCGCGCGTGTGTGTGTCAGTGCGTGTATGTGGGTGCGTACGTGCAAACAATCCAGACAACCTAGACCCACAATAAGTCCAAACTCTTGGAAAAGAGATTCTACTTCACACCCACTTAGCTTATCATCTAAATCTGCTCATCAATCTCCAGCTGTATATGTGAACACGTCCATAAAAGTGGGTGCGCGTATGCTGTGTATGGATACGTGAAAAAGCATATGTGGTAGTGCGCGAGTGTATATACATGTATGTTCACATTTACGAGTATGTTCGTGGGATGCGTGGGTGTCCAATTCAAATTTTTATGAAGGACTTAGTTTTGAATAGAGGCCACACAAGTTGCTGACATTCCAAGTTGAAAATGTTGGAAGGGTCATATTCAAATAGATCTTTACCTTAATGGCTATACCCATGCCCCTTCCCCCCGCTGCTAACTCTGCCCGCCCACTCATGTTTTCTATCATTCGCACTGAGGAAGATCGAAGGATCGGTCGAAAATTATGTGCTTTTGAAGGAAACATTCTTATTTATTTCAAAAGACTTTTTTATTCCTACACGTCAACACACAGGAAATAAATACAGAAAATATATAAACATTTATATATTTTTCGCATTGATTTTTTATTCATACATATTTAAATATATATATATATATATATATATATATATATATATATATATATATATATATATATATATATATATATAATTTGAGGTTGCTATTTTCCAAAGGTAGGGTAACCAGTGAAATATAACGAGGTTAATACAAGAGTGCTCAATACAGAAGTAGAGAAAGTTACATTTTAGATTTATCTTTACATAAGTAGTAGTTTGTTGCTACATAGTCATGAGCATGTTTCGGTCTACTAGTATTTACCAACTAGAGACCTCATCAGGAAACAACCCTCATTTTCGAAAACGGAATTCTAAATGAAGAGCGAAAATTAATCTTCAGCAAAAGAAGCCTTTTTTTTGTTTTTTTGTTTTTTTAACAGGTCATGAGGGTAAAGATTCAACTTCGCGGAGAACAGGGTTAAATTGTGTGCGAATTTGTTAGTTTATTTATTCTCGTATTTGTTTATTTACTTATTTTTATTGGTGTCTTTATTCATTTTCGTGTTGGTGTTAGGGGTTAGTGTTTGTGGGTAGAGGGGATTGGGTTCCAAATCTAGAGCTATACAGATGGTATCTTCAACAAGCGAGAGGTTCCTTTGTCTGTAGTTCGCCGCCTGTCTGAGATTTTCGAGGGTCAGTGTGTCATAAAATTCCCTTTTTTTAAAGTTTATTTCAATTTTATATACTTATATCTGAGAAGAGGTTAGGAATTTATCCAAGTCTGTTGAATATTGTTTGAACGGTTGAATGGGATGAAGGGGGTAAGAGGCTTAAAAAAGAAGGGAAGGAGGGTGGTAGGGGGAGATGGAAGAGGGAAGAAGAAAAGAGAAAGAGAAGGTAGCATCATTTAATAGCTTTGTTTTATATTACTTAAACAAAATCGGTTTCTTTTGGACCAGCCCAATATTAATTTCCATTTCGTCTGTTCATTTAATGTTGATTTATTAATTTGTGTATCAGTAAATTTATTAAAAACTTTTCATAATCATGGTAATTGCAAAACTCAGGATATATGTCATTTTTAAACTTATGATGGTTAAATTAAGTCATTTTTTATTTTTTTTATTTTATTTATTTTTTATTTTTATGCAGGAAAAATGTGGTTTTGGATTTCGTGAATGTTGGACTTGAGGAGGTTAGGATGTGTAGGTGTTCAACTGTCGGATATTGCATGTGGGTCGTGTTGGAGTTGAATTTATTGGGGACTAATTTGCAAGTGAAAGAACAGATGCGATTTGTAATGTCTGCAATTTATGGAGGTTTCCTGTTTCTTATTTAAGAGTTTATCCCTATCCTTAAATTTTGTGATAAATAGTTTTTCATTTAAGCAAAGAAGGCAAGGTGAATTTAGTGACTGGCAAGCTTTTGCTTTTTTAGGATATGCCAGTCAACAATAGGTGCCAAATTTTTACTCGTTAGATCATTGTAGTATGTAGCTAATGATGTTTTATCTCTGTAATTTGGGTTTAGGAAAGAGCTTTTGTGGCCTGTGTATCTCTGTTTAAAGGTAAAAAATTTTATTCATATATATATATATAATTCCAAAAGGTATTTTCAGCTTCTCTTTTAATTTTCGGATTTTTTAATCATGTACAAACGCTATTTATTTCCTTTTGGGTGATTGATTGTTGGTATTTCTTCTGTTGAGTTAAGGGCGAAATAGATTCACTGATAGATATAATAATTAAGTGATTGGTTTTGTGCTACGAAACAGATAGTGTCAAGAATTATAAGTGTCAGCTGAATGAAAGGAATAAATTGTAAGATGGTCAACATCATGAAATTTAGAATATAAACTTTTGTCATTTATTCCTTATATGCTCTGTAATTACATTGATCTTATTAAATAAGGATCAGTAAATATAAAAAAGAAATAAAAGCGAATAAAGAATGATTCCACAGAAATATATACACACACACGCGCATATATATATATATATATATATATATATATATATATATATATATATATTATGTGTGTTTTGCGTATTGATATTCACAGTAAAATCCTTTTTTCTTATTTATTTACAAAATAAATACAACTTTGTTATATACCTCCGTCAGTTTTTGGCTTACAGACATGAAACTTCATATATAGGGTATTCGAACCCATGCGAAACTATATTTGGGTTTTAGCCAGGGAAATCGGTGCAAAAGTGTGTAAATGAAAAAAAATCGAATTTGACAGATGAAGTTCGAAGGACAGCATTACGAATATGCATGCGAAACGTAATAGCTATTGGTTCATGTTTTAATTTTTGGCATTGAAGCAAACATGCTCAGGCATTAACGTCAAAGGAAAAAGTAAATCATAAGCTAAACGTTTTGCTTTCGATTCTCGGTGGTGGTGCACGAGGCATCTTATTTTATTATTATTTTTTTTACTTCTTAAATCATTACTGTTTATTTGGTTCAATAAAATATAATAATACGAAGTTTGCATTAATGAAAATATCATATTTAAGCGTATTTTATGACTTGGCAATGCTCAGCGGCCTGCTAGTGTATATATATATATATATATATATATATATATATATATATATATATATATATATATATATGAATATAGAGAGAGAGAAAGAAAGAAAGAATGGAAGCGAGTGAGATGAACAAATAGAAAAAGAGGAAATGAGAGAGAGAGAGAGAAAGAAAGAGAGAGAGAAATGTAAGTTAAATCGGCCCATTACGAAAACAAACAATAACACAATAATAGAAACTTGTAACTTACGACTTTCCTAATATTCAGATTTCCGGTCTTTGATTAGACATTGAGAAACAAATTAACAATATTAAAAAAAAAACGAAACTAAAACAGTACGTGTTAAAGTAATTGCTGTGCTTTCCAATCTCCAACGGAAGGCCGGAAATCAGAATATTAAGCCGTAAGTTATAGATTTCCGTAATTTATTGTTTCTGCGCACTTTTATTTCTCCCATGAACCGGTTTAAGACACATTTGTCTATACAATAAATACACGTTGACGCCATACTCGAATCTATTTTTTTTCATGCACAAGCACACACACACACACACACATACATACATACATATATATATATATACACACATACACACACACATATATATATGTATGTATATATATATATATATGTGTATATATATATATATATATGTGTGTATATATATATATGTATATATATATAACTTTTTCAATGTTTCCTTCTTTGATATGACGAGGTGGGTCTCTTTAAATAGGGATTCCACCGAAACATGTATGCACATATGTAACCCATATTGGTTTTTATAATATACAGACTACATACCAACTCTGTCTTCCATTGAGCATTCTTTAATAGTCATACGGGTTTTATTAGTCTATATTTAGAAAACTAATCTATACAGCAATTATGCCCTCCACACACACAAATAATGTGTGTGTGTGTGTGTGTGTGTGTGTGTGTGTGTGTGTGTGTGTGTGTGTGTGTGTGTGTGTGTGTTTGTGTGTGTGTGTGTGTGTGTGTGTGTGAAATGCGTCTTAGTCTTGTTATGAATTCACAAACAGAAATAATTACACAAGTTTCTAGTATTAACGAGGGAAACATTGTACGTATTTCCATGTAATGTTTCTGTTGTGTCGTAACACCATAGTAAAAGAAGAACATCAAGTCGAGGTTGGTTTAACAAACGAAGTGTATTAACATCACAGGAACAAAGGTAGGAATGCGGGTATAACCGTGGCTACCGTAATATGATGGCCTAGCGACGACTATGATTTAGTCTGGTGACGTCATGAACATCGGTCTGTTGAAATTTGGTCACTTGTCTCATGACTAAACCGGAAGTTGGTTTAAAGTTTTGGAGGGTTAAATAAATTTATACATGCCGTCGAAATGTATAGTTCCAAAATGCCGAGACGAAAATGGGCCAAAAGTTACCGGGTTTTCATTTCCCCCAAAAAAGGAAATAATTTGCCATTGGATTAATGCAATAAAAAGAAAGGATTTTACTCCATCTAAATATAGCAGAGTAAATGTTAAAATGTTTGAGATATTAAAAAAATAAAAATAATAAAAACAATTTTAAAAACGCGCCTTTTTTATTTTTATTTATTTATTTTTTTAGAACGTATTTTAAAATAAAAATGGAAGTATGTATATAAAAAAATGAATTTCACATGTAATTTAAGTTATGTGCTGAAATAATAACTTATTCTTTAGAAACTTGTTTAAAATGGGGAGTATGGTGAAAATATTATGTACTTTCACCTAACAATTTAATAAAAGCGATATCGTAAAAACAGAATTCCTTGTTTAAATAATTCTTAATAAGAAAAATCATTTATCTTTTTAGTTCAACTATTTTACTGTGCAATATTTATATCAGCGTGAAATAGATTAAACTCTATTTTTAGTTTATGACCGTTTTTGTTATCCCAAAAGCTTATTAATAATTATTTGTGGTAAATGTCGTGGCCCAGTAGGTGTCAGAATTTTGGAGAATATACTTCCAAAATAAACTATTAAAATTGTTTTTAAAAATAATAGAAATATTATTTTTTTTATTTTAAAAAAAGTGTTTACAAAATGCCGGCAATAAAAAAAATAATATTTCTATTCGTTTTTAAACAATTTTAATAGTTTATTTTGGAAGGATATTCCATAAAGAAAATAAACAACCCACTTTAAACAGAGAAATTACGAATTTTGTATATGTTATTCGCAGTTTTGTGTTGGAGTTGTCAAAAATATCCCCAAAATTCTGATACTGCTAGTGGCGCTGTAAACGAAAATAACGTTTATAATTACGGCAAACGAGTAGTTTCCAAGATATGAAGAAATGTTAGTTTTAAAAAATGGGGTATTACTTTTCTATAAAAATTTAACGTAAAATGAGCACCCACTTTATGGCCATCGTTTGTTTTTTAGAGTGCTTTCTTTTTAACAAATAAAAGCGAAGAAAAATGAGTATGGCCACCTTTATGTTGGGGGTTGGGAGTCAATGTACAATGAACACAATTTAACGTAAAATGAATGCCCTTTCAAAAAGTGTAAACAGAATTTTTGTCGGGGAGAGGGGGTCAACTGTAGGTGCTCATTTAACGTTTAGTTGTGTTCATTCCTACATCAAAGAGGCACTTCGCCTTGTTTGAGGCGAAAATGTAATTTTTTAAAAATTGCTCGTTGCCCATGTAAAAAAAAATGGCCAAAAGTGGGTGGTCGTTGTAGGTTAAATTATCCCCCTTTTTTAACTAACATCTCTTTATATCTTGAAAACTACTAGTTTATCGTAATTTTAAACGTTATTTTCGTTTTCAGCACCCCCGAAAACCTATCAAAGTGGTAAATTAAAAGGATTTTTCGAGGGTGAACTAATTCTGCACATTTACCTTATTTTTTTTTTTATTTTATCGTTGTTTTGTTTTTTGTTTTTGTCATGTAATTTTCTTCTCTTTTTTTCGTATTAAGTCAAACATGGTATGTTTTTCTTTTAAATTATTTCTTTAGGTATGTGAACTTCATTATCGACCTGAAGACATACAGCGAGAAGCATCAGCATTTGATGAAAGGACTGGAAAGACGATTAGTGTTAAATTTAAAAATCCCTATCTTAAGGATGGTGCTATTCCTCGAATATTACCAAACACTCCCTCCTATTTATCGTCATCAACCACTTTTAGAGAGTCTCCTAACGCAAAGAAAATGCGTTTAGGAAATTTTGCTCTTAAGCGTGCATTATGTGAAAGTTTTGCTGACGAGTTAGAGTTACGGAAACGTAAAACTTTCCATAATATTGATGAGTTAGAAAAAAATTAACGTTTATAGATAAAAAAATTATTGGACTTCTATTAGGCAAGAAAACACCATCATTATATGCCATATAAAGAGATGCCCATGCCCAAAAATAAAAATGTCTATGGTGATTGAACCGGACTTGGCCGTTAGAGTATTCTGTAGTGATGTGGAAATGAGTGCTATAGGGGAGTATAGAATTCCTAAACATGTAACAGAGGAAAATACTCTGCAGATTTTGATGGAAAACATGAAAAAATGGACATCGAAGAACAGGAAATGAAAACTTCTAATATAAGTTCTTTATTAAAATTAATCTTATCATTTTTGCTATTAGTGCAAGATGAATCACTTAAATATTTTAATGCCATTAAGTTCATATATGAACAAATTAACATAATGACAATGAATAAGGTTAATTATTCGAGTAAAATGATGGTATTTTCTTCCTTATTATATAACTGCTCTCCTAGAGGGTACAGACTGTTAAGAGACACTAAAGATGTCATTTTACCATGCTATTCAACCATTCGAAGATTAACCTTGTCAACTTCTATGAATCCTGTCATTGAACAACACGATAACAATTTTCTCATGTATATTAAAACTAAGTTCAAGTTACTAATGCAGAATGACATCACAGTATCTTTACTTGATGATGAAATACATCTCAAACCTTATCTTAATTATAAAGGTGGTAATATTGTTGACTTAGCTAATAACAGCAATGAACCTGCCACAAGTGTATTTGCTTTTATGCTTAGCAGTGTATTCTCACAATATAAGGATGTTGTGCATGTTATGCCAACTAAATATCTTCTAGCTGAGAACTTATTTGACATAATTAAACGTGTAATAATTGGCTTAGAAGATATAGGGTTTAAGGTATTATCTGTTATAACAGATAATAATGCAATAAATAAAAAGGCTATGTCTTTCTTCTGTAGCCCATCAAAGTTTTTAATTGTATATCCCCATTCAGTTAGAACGTCTAGCCATCTTTTCTTCTTATTCGACTCAGTGCATATATTAAAATGCATTAGAAACAATTGGCTTGGCCAAAAAGATGAACGTAAATGCATGGTGTTTCCAAAGTTTTGTTATAATGGAAATCATGAATTAGATAACATCCAAAGTGCTCCATTTTCTAGTTTACATAAACTTTATGTCCAAGAACCTCAATCACTTGACTTCAAAAGCTCTTTCTCTGACTACTTTTGAAAGGCAAAATGTTAATTTGGTTTTGCAAATTTTTAACGAATATACTATTCAAGGTTTGCTAACCTTAGGAAAACATGAATGCTTGCCAAATTATGCAGAAATCGCAGAATACATTCAAATATTTTATATTTGGTGGACAATACTGAATATGAAAACACCATATAAAGGTTGTCGACTTCGTAATAAATATGCTAATCCACTTACATTAAATAGTGATAATTTTAGTTTCCTAAATGTGTTCTGTGACTAGTTAGAAACTTGGATTAGCATTCCTGGATGAACTTGTAAGTTAACAAAGGAAACATATACGGCTTAGAATTGACTAAATATTGTATAAATGTACTGAACATGGTATATATATTACCAGGAAAGTTTCAGACAGATAATCTTGAGGCAAGG
This sequence comes from Euprymna scolopes, assembly GCF_053919585.1. Lineage (NCBI taxonomy): Eukaryota > Metazoa > Mollusca > Cephalopoda > Sepiida > Sepiolidae > Euprymna > Euprymna scolopes. The sequence continues at coordinate 39,451,888 of NC_136524.1, read as the reverse complement.
TTTGGCCAGTATCAACAACTTAGTGGAGATCAGTATAATATATCGATACGTCACGTGTATGAATGTGAAAAAAAACTCAGAATGTTGTCAGTTTTAAAATTGAGCTTACCGATTAATAATCGAACTATTGAATTGAAAAATTTAAAAGAAACTAACTGGGATGAAATGACAAGGGAGCAAGAATTACATAAATTTAACATAGATGTAACAGAAAATGATGTTAACCAATGCAAGGAAGTACTTAGCAGGTTATTTCTGTCATGCAGTTTTCAAAAAACTGAAATGCAATAGCTGCAAAATTTTGATATCCGGGAGAGAGGCTGTTGAAGAAATAGCTGAATTAAACAGCTACTTTCGGGGGTATTAACAGAGGTTCTCTGCTAGACCCAAATCATATAACTAATAATTTTGTCTTATATAATTATATAGCTATAAACAAACTTACAAAATGCGATTCTTTTTGACATTCGATTCATCAGAGAAAATTAGCCATGTACATAACTTTAAATATTTTGGCTGATCAAAATCGATTATTTCATGTTGACTCTTGTGATGAGGGTCACACTATTCAGCAAATTGAAAAAAATGCTGATATGGAGTTCATTGAATTTCGTTATAAACAATTTTTGTCGCAAAAAGAATGACAATATTTAAAAAAAAATATCAGAAAAAAATTCAAACTTTTAATTAAATTCTACAACAGATTTTTGAAAAGTTTTAATATTCAATGTTTGAAATATTTCTGCCTTAGTAACTTTGTTTATACTAATATTTGTTTGAATTTAATTTTTAACTTATTGTTTGTTATTCAGTTAAACTAATTGTTCGTTATTCAATTTAACTAATTTATTGTTCGTATTTCAGTTAAACTAATTTATTGTTCGTATTTCAGTTAAACTAATTTATTGTTCGTATTTCAGTTAAACTAATTTATTGTTCGTATTTCAGTTAAACTAATTTATTGCTGGTTTTTTAGTTAAACTAATTTATTGTTCGTATTTCAGTTAAACTAATTTATTGTTCGTTTTTCAGTTAAACTAATTTATTGTTCGTATTTCAGTTAAACTAATTTATTGTTCGTATTTCAGTTAAACTAATTTATTGTTCGTATTTCAGTTAAACTAATTTATTGTTGGTTTTTCAGTTAAACTAATTTATTGTTCGTTTTTCAGTTAAACTAATTTATTGTTCGTATTTCAGTTAAACTAATTTATTGTTCGTATTTCAGTTAAACTAATTTATTGTTGGTTTTTCAGTTAAACTAATTTATTGTTCGTATTTCAGTTAAACTAATTTATTGTTGGTTTTTCAGTTAAACTAATTTATTGTTCGTTTTTCAGTTAAACTAATTTATTGTTCGTATTTCAGTTAAACTAATTTATTGTTCGTTTTTCAGTTTTGATTTTTAAAATATTGTTTTTTTATTTAAAAAAATATTTATTGTTCATTTTTATTTATTTCTATTGAATAAACTTCAGTTTCCTACAAATCAAATCGTATTCCTTTTCTTTTTAAACTTTTTGCCAACTTTTCTCCCTTTCAATTCGTTTTTTATTGTTAATATTTTTATTATTGATATTGGATGAGTTTCAGTACAAAGTATCATGTTTATCTTTTTTAATCCAATTTTGAAGTTTTCTTACGCTTTCTGTAAAAAATGTCTGCTCATTATCGACAGTCTGTGTTCCACTTATCTTGCTTGCTATGACCTATGGCGATGACGTCATTTGTCAGCTGAGAGGCCATCTATGACGATGGTCACGGTATAACTGACTAACGCTCAGTAGGCAGTGGACTGCTGCCGCTCCTTCTCACCGGTGTAGACATTACTGGCACTATATATATATATATATATATATATATATATATATATATATATATATATATATATATATATATATATATATATATATATAGTGAGCACCGGTGTAATTTCCCCTATGCATATATAGGCCGGTGTAACAGTTTCCTATGAAATATTTAGTGACACATTCATTCTAACATTAGCATCATGATCAGTTCAATCAACATCATACCATAATGTCATAATATCACATTCACTCCTCGTACCAAATGAGAATGACCCTAGAATTTATTATACACAAAGTTCTTTTGCTTCTGTTTTTTTTTCTCTACGTGCAAGAGATTTTCACCCCCCTCTCAAATAGCAGGGTAGATACCACATCAACATTCTGTTCCTGGTTATATGATCGCGAACAAGCGGCTTGATCTCTAAGTAGTAGTGGGATTCTTCAGTTTTTAGTGGATTAAGAAAAACGAACTAGTAATATCTAATACAGCATTAGCACTGGACAGACTAAGTTAGCAACTGCCAGCCGTAGGTATATCACGATAATGGGAAGATCAGATAGAACACTAGGTAATCTCAAATAATCACTTATCAGGTACTATCCAGATTCCACATCGTTTAACTTCGGTGATCGAATGATTATCCTGGTCGATTAGGTTGGTATGAATTAGAATATCTTTCTGAAGCGAAAAGTTTTGGAAGTTTGGCCAGATTAGAGCAAACTTTTTTTTCTTTTTTTTTTTGCGGGGAAGAATAATTCAATCAAATAAATTTGACAAAATAAACAAACAAGCATGCACATAGCTCTACTGACAAACTCATCTTTAGTTGACCTTTGACAACTAAATATTTCCATTTATTAGCCAAATAGAAAAGTTACTAGCCAAACCCACATGATTTTTAGAATATGATATCTTAGTTCTGTGACGAGTATGTACATCATAAAGATTTTTCTGTGTTTTTTAACAAGTGTAATTCTAAATATATAGCAAATTTTATGTTGATACTTGAAGGTGTAAACATTCTAATTTCTTCAGATATTTTTTTAAACAGCCTTCTTTAAAAAAAGTATATTGTTCTATTAAACTTTTATTGTTTAAATAATTTAACTTTGTTTTATAAAAAAGAAGTTGAAAAGATATTTTTCATTCAGTAGTGAGCTTTGGAAGATTGTCAGTGAAAGAAATATAATCGCCAAAAGATAAGCGTTTCATTATTTCTAGTAGACACTTTGAAAAATCACTCGCAAATGCGACTGTTTCGCTCGCAATGTAGATCATCTTCTGGAGGCTTTGAAACCTGACATAGTTATCTATATATATAAAAGGCAAAAATCGGTGTGTATGTATGTATGTATGTATGTTTGTTTGTAACGCTAAAACTTTTGAAAGACGGAACCAGAGTTGACAAATTTGGTATCATATTGCACCTTGATCACCCGGATGACAAATATCGAAATTTCACGTCAAACGGACCAGTAGAAAGGGGTCAACTGATCGTTTTTCTCCTAGGGGGGCCCCCAAAAAAACCTGTCATTTTAACGTTATTCAATACGTGTCACGTGACGTGACGTCAGCTCAAACTTTTGACAGACACAACCAAAGTTGACAAATTATGTATCATATTGAACCTTGATCACCCGCATGACAAATATCGAAATTCCACACCAAACGGACCATTAAAAGGGGGTGAACTGATCATTTCTCTCCTAGGGGGGGCCCCCAAAAAAACCTGTCATTTTAATGTTAATATTACATAATCCAAAAACGCTTAGTCATGTCACGTGACGTGACGTCAACATCCAGTAATGGCGAACAAATGTAAACAAACACTTTGTTTTACCGATACTTTTGTAATTTCTCTTCTGCTTTGTTCTAGAGATTATTAAACTCCATGACAATGTCTCCAACGTATTTAACTGGTTAAAAATAGTATTTATACAAGAGTTTTAACGAAAAATATCAGGAAAAAATGTACAGGAATAAAAAAAAATTCAGCTTTCAAAATATTCGTCGATAAAAAAACCGATCTTTATATTTACGCTAGCCATTTTGTATATTACCACGTGACCTGCTATCTCTTAAACTGGAGGGGGGGGATCCACTTGAATCCAACAAAACCAGTTATTTTTTTTTTCTATTATATATACATCATTTTCTATAAAATTAAGTGTAGACTTTATAATTAAAACAAAAAATGTTATTCATACTAAAAAAAAAAAACGCTTAGTCATGTCACGTGACGTGACGTCCACATCCACTAATGGCGAACAATTGTACCTATTTACTATGCCTCCCCACGGGACAGAGTTAGACACCAGGGTCGTTTTTTAACGTGGAGAAAAGGTACAAAAATAAAAATTGTCTCAGTCGTGGAGGATTTCTCCTCCACCGAAAGAGAACAAGAAATAGAAGTGCAGCATCTGAAGAACAGATACTACACTTTGATCTTGACCAAAAGGCCAAGAATGCGAACAATTGTAAATAACAACTTTTTTCACAAAACCAACACCGTCTTTCTTTTTTTTCTCTCTCTTTCTCTCTCTCACCCACTTACTCTTCCCTCTCTCTCACCCTCTTTCTCTTGACGTCACACCACTGTTAAACTGTGGGGGGGGGAACACATTCCCAGGCATTATCTCCTATAGATGCACATTTTATTAGAAATTCAGCTTTCAAAATATTAGACGATAATAAAAATATAAAACCAACACCCTCTTTCTCTTTTCTCTCTCTCTCACCAACTTACTCTTCTCTCTCTCTCACCCTCTTTCTCTTGACCTCCTACTACTGTTAAACTGTGTGTGTGGGGGGGGGGGAAGAGGCAGCTTGAAAACCAACAAAAACAGTGCACAGTTTCCCAAGCATTTGGGGTGGGAAGGGGGGGAAGAAGCCGAGCGCACAGTTTCGTGTGAGAGAGAGAGAACAATTCTCAACCTATATACTCAACAAATTTTTTATCTACAGATTTGAAAGTTTGTATATAGGGTATTCAGACATATGGAAATATATCTAGCATAATCTATCTATTATATCTATAAAAGTGAAAATGTGTGTGTGTGTGAGGTAGCCAGAGAGAGAGAGAGAGAGAGAGAGAGAGAGAGAGACAACAATTCTCAACCTATATATTCAATACATTTTTTATCTACAGATTTGAAAATTTGTATATAGGGTATTCAGACATATGGAAATATATCTAGCATAATCTATCTATTATATCTATAAAAGTGAAAATGTGTGTGTGTGTGTGTGTGTGTGCGTAAGAGAGAGAGAGAACAATTCTCAACCTATATACTCAACGTATTTTTATCTACGGATTTTAAACTTTGTATATAGGGTATTCAGACATATAGAAATATATCTAGCATAATCTATACATTATATCTATAAAAGTGAGAATGTGAGTGTGTGAGAGAGAGAGAGAACAATTCTCAACCTATATATTCAACAAATTTTTTACCTACAGATTTGAAAATTTGTATATTGGGTATTCAGACATATGGAAATATATCTAGCATAATCGATCTATTATATCTATAAAAGTCAGAATGTTTGCGTGTGGTTGTGTGTGTAAGGTTGCGAGAGAGAGAGAGAGAACAATTCTCAACCTATCTATTCAATAAATTTGTTATCTACAGATTTGACCATTTGTATATAGGGTATTCAGACATATGGAAATATATCCAGCATAATCTATCTATTATATCCATAAAAGTGAGAATGTGTGCGTGAGAGAGAGAGAGAGAGAGAGAGAGAGTAAGTACAATTCTCACCCTATATATTCAACAAATTTTTTATCTACCGATTATAAAATTTGTATATAGGGTATTCAGACATATGGAAATATATCTAGCATAATCTATCTATTATATCTAGAAAAGTGAGAATGTGTGTGAAAGAGAGAGAGAGAAGAGAGAGAGAGAGAACAATTCTCAACCTATATATTCAACTAATTTTTATGTACAGATCTGAAAATTTGTATACAGGGTATTCAGACATATGGAAATATATCTAGCATAATCTATTATATCTATAAAAGGTAGAATGTGTGTGTGTGTTTGTGAGTGAGTGAGTGAGTGAGTGAGTGAGAGAGAGAGAGAGAGAGAGAACAATTCTCAACCTATATACTCAACAAATTTTGTATCTACAGATTTGATAATTTGTATATAGGGTATTCAGACATAAGGAAATATATCTAGCATAATCTATCTATTATATCTATAAAGGTGAGAATGTGTGTGAAAGAGAGAGAGAGAACAATTCTCAACCTATATATTCAACAAATTCTATCTTTACAGATTTGAAAATTTGTATATAGGGTATTCAGACATTTGGAAATATATCTAGCATAATCTATTATATCTATAAAAGTGAGAATGTGTGTGTGAGAGAGAGAGAAAGAACAATTCTCAACCTATATACTCAACAAATTTTTTATCTACAGATTTAAAAATTTGTATATAGGGTATTCAGACATATAGAAATATATCTAGCATAACCTATCTATTATATCTATAAAATGACCATGTGTGTGTGTGTGTGAGAGAGAGACAGAGTCAGAGAGAGAGAGAGAACAATTTTCAGCTTGTGTGTGTGTGAGAAAGAGAGAGAGAGAAAGAGAGGAAGGAAAATTCTCACCCTATATATTCAACAAATTTTTTATCTACATATTAGAAAATTTGGATATAGGGTATTCAGACGTATGGAAATATATCTAGCATAATCTATCTATTATATCTATAAAAGTGAGAATGTGTGTGTGAGAGAGAGAGAAAGAGAGAGAGAGAGAACAATTCTCAACCTATATATTCAACTAATTTTTTATCTACAGATTTGAAAATGTGTATATTGGGTATTCAGACATATGTAAATATATCTGGCATAATCTATGTATTATATCTATAAAAGTGTGAATGTGAGTGATGGAAAGAGCAAAAAATTCTCAACCTATATAACCTATAAAAGTGAGAATATGTGTGAGAGAGAGAGAGAGAGAGAACAATTCTCAACCTATATATTCCACACATTTTTGGGCACAGATTTGGAAATTTGTATATAGGGTAGGCAGACATATAGAAATATATCTAGCATAATCTATCTATTATATCTATAAAAGTGAGAACTTGTGTGTGTGTGTGTGTGTGTGAGAGAGAGAGAGAACAATTCTTAACCTACATACTCAACAAATTTTTTACCTACAGTTTAGAAAATTTGTATATAGGGTATTCAGACATATGGAAATATATCTAGCATAATCTATCTATTATAACTACAAAAGTTAGAATGTGTGTGTGAGAGAGAGAGAGAGAGAGAACAATTCTAAACCTATATATTCAACAAATTTTTTATCTACAGATTTGAAACTTTGTATATAGGGTATTCAGACATATGGAAATATATCTAGCATAATCTATCTATTTTATCTATAAAAGTGAGAATGCGTGTGTGTGAGATAGCGAGAGAGAGAGAGAGAAAAAGAGAGAGATAAAAATTCTCAACCTATACATTCAACAAATTTTTTATCCACAGATTTGAACATTTGTATATAGGGTGTTCAGACATATAGAAATATATCTAGCATAATCTATCTATTATATGTATAAAAGTGAGAATGTGTGTGTGTGTGAGAGAGAGGACAATTGTCAACCTATGTATACAACAAATTTTTTATCTACAGATTTCAAAATTTGTATATTGGGCATTCAGACATATTTCAATATATCTGGCATAATCTGTCTATTATATCTATAAAAGTGAGAATGTGTGTGATAGAGAGAGAGAGAACAATTCTCAACCTATATACTCAACAAATTTTTTATCTACAGATTTGAAAATTTGTATATAGGGTATTCAGACATATGGAAATATATCTAGCATAATCTATTATATCTATAAAAGTGAGAATGTGTGTGTGTGTGTGAGAGAGAGAGAGAGAGAGAACAATTCTCAACCCATATACTCAACAAATTCTTTATCTACAGATTTTAAAATTTGTATATAGAGTATTCATACAAATAGAAATATATCTAGGATAATCTTTCTATTATATCTATAAAAGTGAGAATGTGTGTGTGTGTGAGCGAGAGAGAGAGAGAGAACAGTTCTCAACCTATACATTCAACAAATTTTTATATATAGGGTATTCAGAAATATCGAAATATATCTAGCATAATCTATTATATCATTAAAAGTTAGAATGTGTGTGTGTGAGAGATAGAGAGAACAATTCTCAACCTATGCACTCTACAAATTTTTTATCTACAAATTAGAAAATTTGTATATAGGGTATTCACACATATGGAAATATATCTAGCATAATCTATCTATTATATCTATAAAAGTTAGAATGTGTGTGTGAGGTAGCCAGAGAGAGAGAGAGAGAGAGAGTAAGAACAATTTTCAACCTATATATTCAACAAATATTGGATCTACAGATTAGAAAATTTGTATATAGGGTATTCAGACATATGGAAATATATCTAGCATAATCTATCTATTATATCTCTAAAATTGAGAATGTGTGTGTGAGAGAGAGAGAGAGAACAATTTTCAACCTATATACTCAACAAATTTTTTTATCTACAGATTTGAAAATTTGTATATAGGGTATTCAGACATATGGAAATATATCTAGAGTAATCTATCTATTATATCTATAAAAGTGAGAATGCGTGTGTGTGTGAGAGAGAGCGACACAGAACAATTCTCAACCTATATATTCAACAAATTTTTTATGTACAGATCTGAAATATCACATTTGTATAGAAGTAGAAATCTTGATACCTACTCTGATACCTAATAAAAGAAAGGACACTCTTTAGGGCGGATTTTGATTATAACAAGTCACTAATTAGAAATTATAATAAACATTCTAATAATTTAAGAATTTTACCAAAATAAAATTGCATGGTAATCACCCAATTTCTGCCACAAAATTTTGATTGGCAGAACTCATAAACATAAAATATATATTTTCTAATTTCATCTTTTTTTTTTCTTTTTACATAATCTGGTTTGATGTTTTCCCAAATATTCAAATCACTATATTTTGCTGCTTAATATCAAATACAGCAACTTAGTTATTTTTATGCATCAAACAATTACATTTTCTCATTCATCCAAACTAATCACTGAACATCAATTTCATATTTTCTTCACTAAAATATTACTGTGCTTGATGTCATCAAGTGGAGCGGATCATTTTTTTTTCATTTGTTCACACATTTTTCCAATTTATATATATTTTAAAGATTCTTAGCCTATGTCATTGCATACCAATCTGCTTATTAAAAGTTAAGGTTCACTGTAAACACATATGTTACACCAAAATAAAAACGCTTCAGATAATGTCTTGATATTCAATTCAGTTTCTCACATGACATCTTATGAAGTTAGTAGAAATGTTACAGACTTTTGAATCTCAAACACTTTCAATACTGTGCACTGATATTTTCTTTTTTGCAATATAAGCACATTCATGATTTTTTTTACAAACGTTAAAAACTTTCACATTGTGTAGCAATATACTGAAACAATTATAAAAATATTTGTTTTTATTTTGAATGATGCAGGGCATCTGAAGAGAGATTTTTCTAACAAAATGAAAGTATAATTTTTAGCAATAGGTATCTAGGAAAAGGCCACTACATATGTTATAAGTTCCAAATTTCCACAACCTGGCAAATACTGGTACATGCTAGCAAATTTAGATTTGCAATTACAAAATATGATTCTAATTTTTTCCTTTGCTCTTTATTCTAACACTACACTAAGTTTACTGTGTTATTTCGCTACAGTTGATATTGTGTAGAACAATAAGAAAATCATAGTGAACAATGCATTCAACAAAATTTCACACACATTTCTAGATACCTATATCTAATAAGTTCAAAAGAAAGGACACACTTAGGGAGGTATTTTGGTGGTCAAGTCACTAAAAAGAGATTAGCTGGTTTCCCGGCATAGCCCAGGATATAATAAAGATTGACTGAAATACATGTTCTAGCTGGTTTCTAGGCGTTGCCAGGGATGTAATATAGACACATTATGTTGTATATTACCTGTTCTCTTCTCCCTAAGGTAAAACAATTTCATATACATGCTGTAAATTACCTATGCTAGGGATAAAACATGAACAATATCAGTCCTAGGGTAGATAAAACAAATAATACATAGAGATGAAAGATTCCTCTCCCCTAAGAATCAAACATATGTTCAATATCTGCTTTTGTTTTTTCATTGTTTATACGGTCCCGAGCAACGCCGGGTAGCCCTGCTAGTCTATATATATAAAAGCCAAACGTCTGTGTGTATGTATGTTTGTTTGTAACGCTAAAACTTTTGAAAGACGGAACCAAACTTGACAAATTTGATATCATATCGGAGCCCCATCACCCGGATGACAAATATCGAAATTTCACGTCAAACGGACCACTAGAAGTTGGTCAACTGATCAGTTATCTTCGAGGGGGGCCCCCAAAAAAACCTGTCATTATCTATATATATAAAAGACAAATGTTTGTTTGTAACACTAAAACTTGAGATGAAAGATTCCTCTCCCCTAAGAATAAAACATATGTTCAATATCTGCTTTTGTTTTTTCATTGTTTATACGGTCCCGAGCAACGCCGGGTAGCCCTGCTAGTATGGAATAAATCAGAAAGAGTTGCAACCTGAAGTAAGTGTCCCTAATGATGAAGGTCTGAACAGAGCTGAAAGGGAGAAACAGACTAAATATCATGTATGATACGAAAAGAAACTGGAATCTTACAGAGATATCAATCATACCAGTTATTATAGGTGGCACAGGGCTTATGAAGAAGATCTGAAGTCCTATCTAACTAATATTCCTGGTGAACCAAGTGCAAAAGAGATCCAGACAATTGCACTTAAGGGAATAACGAGGATACTAAAAAGAACTCTCGGTTGGTTTCAATAAAAAGCAGGCCAATGTTGGCAGCTAGTTTGGCTGCCCCATACCCAGCATTATAATCTTCAAAGAAAGAAAATGAAAAAAAAAACAATTATAAGAATCGGCATTAAAATCGAAATAATCGATCTATAGTTCATATGTTATTCAGGTCTGTTCTGTATCAATTCAGCACTTTGTAAAATGTCGCCAATTTGAGTTAATGTACTTGAAAAAGACTTTATATATATATATATATATATATATATATATATATATATATATATATATATACAGAAATATATATATATTTCTGCAGAAAAATATTTTCTTATAATATATATCAATCCTTATTTAAAAAGCTCAATGTAATTATAGAGCAATATAGAGAATAAATGACAAAAAGTTATATTCTAAAATTCATGATGTTGACCATCTTATAATTTATTCCTTTAATTCAGATTATTTATTGTATAAGTAACTGAATTAAAGGAATAATTTATAAGATGTTAAACATCATGAATTTTGGAATAAGTAATTGAATTAAAGGAATAAATTATAAGATCATGAATTTTGGAATATAACTTTTTGTCATTTATTCTCTCTCTCTCTCTCTCTCTCTCACTCACTCACTCACTCACTCACACTCTATCTCTCTCTTTCTTTCTATTTAATTCTCTGAGATGAGTAATTTTTGTATTAAATTTTTTTTTACATAGGCATAACCACTTACCAAGGCTCAGAGACCACTCGAGGATAAGGGTTAAGAGTGTACAGTAGTCAATTGGACAATATAGTAATCGTTAGTAATGGAAATTCGGTAAATTTGTTAACTTAAGTGGAACGGCTCATCAAGAACTTATTTATGTTTATTTGTGGATTGTTATCCTCATCTTTATAGTTGTTGTTGTTTCACCACGTTTCAGCCAACTTATCCTTTGGCCTTCTTCAGGAATATACGCAGTGGCACAGTTGATAGAGGCATTGTCTCTACAGTTCCAGGTGATCATTGTCTGAAGATAGTGATTTCAATCCTACCCAAAGAAGGCCAGAGGATTAGTTGGCCAAAAACGTAATGATACAACAGCAACTATGTAAGGCAGTAATTACAAGACTCAGCATTCCTATTCTGTCGCGGTTAACCACATGGAGAAGGCCATGTGGTGAATTGACTTGAAGACGCCGGTCAAGTTTTTTTTTTTTTTTTTTTGTATTTTTGTTTTGTTTTTGGTTTGTTTGTTTTTGTTTTTTAATTCAAGGCTAAACGATTATTACGTTGGCCAGATCTTTAAAGAAAGAACATTTTTAAAAAGGGAGGGGGTATAGAGATCATGATCAAGTTTAATTGAAATCGGCAGCGAAACAGTTCTTGCGAAATAGTATTTTTGGAGACTTACTATTATCACTCACTGTATTCTATTATTCTTCTCCTTCCTCAGAATTCTCGGCATCGAAATTTCAAGACATACCTAATTCTTCTCCTTCACACGATTCCCGGTCTACAAAATTCAATACACATCTGACAAAACTCACTTCTGCTAAAAAAAAAAAAAGAAAAAGAATACTCTTCTCTGGTCACAACCTTTGTTTTTATTGAAACCGTCTGATTTTCTCATGCATATTAGATGTTCTGAAGTCTCGTTACCTCATGAGATCGCCAGTAAACACAGCGACCATGTTTTTTTTAATCTTCGTTCTCCTTGCATGACGTAAACACTGCATGCTATACAAAACATCGGGTTTGTACTGATTTTTAATCACAGTCACTAGGAGCTTTCACACAGGCCATCATCAAAGAATTTTCTATGAAAACAACCCGTGGTGTTCCCTGAAGTTTGAGTGACAATAAGTTTCCCCAGGTTTACAGTACTCTTCATTTCTTTCAACTAATTAATTTGCGTTATTGCAACAATCGTTTGCCATTGATTCACTGGTCTTCACTGGGATATGGGTGACAATAAGCTTCCTCAAGGTCCTAGTCCTCCTCGCACTCATCAAACGGAGGTTTGGTTAGTGGTTGCTTTCCTCGGTCTTTCCATCGTCCTTGACCCTCCGTTTTGTTTGGCGCGGCACCAGTTTATAGTGACTAGGGAAAATGGAGCGGAGGGTGCTAACTTACAATTATGTAATTATTCAATACCTAGAAGAAAGATCTGGGTGCCATGATTGGCAGGTGCTCCTTCGATAGCCAGCATGAGGGACCTGGTCGTTATCCTGCGAATGTTGGCCAACTTTCTAATTTCAGAAACTCAAATAACATGGACGCTGAACAGAGAAGTATAACTTCTAATTTCAGGGAACAAAATGATACCGAACAAACACAGCACAGCTATGATAACCATCAAAATAGAAAAAAACGAAGAAAGAAATGGACAACAAAAGAGAATAGATTCCTAATAGAATGCTATTATAGAAGTCATCCTAAATATAGATATGGAGGTTATCGGAAACGGCTGAAAGAATTATGGGACCTGTCCAGTGACTACCATACGACAGAACAAAGAATTGAGGGCCAAGCAAAACTGATACTCAAGAAAGGCTGGCTCTCTAAATTAGAACTAACAGAAATACAGCGGAAAATAAATGATGAAATTAAACAAGAAGCATCCCCTCGATGGAACTAAACGTAGAGAAACCCTACAAGTTGAAGCCCTATGAGAAAAAAAAACACCAAAAGCAGAGGATCTAAGAAAACCGAACTCTACAAACGTGGAAATCGAGAACAATGAAACAGATCTAACAGAGAATGAAGCAGATGAAATAAATAAAATAATAAAGTTCATGAACGAGGAAAAACAAAGCTCCCATCGTTAAGGAACCAAGAGCAGAAGAAATTAAAAACAGAAACCGAGAAGGTTAACAAGCTCCTCTCACACATTCCAGCAAACACAATCACAGACTTTAACAACTTAATTTATGCAGGCACCAAAATGGTAAGTATGAATTTCAAATTAGAAAAATAACCTGGGACAAGTGGACCGACAAAACTTGGATGAGAAATTAGACTAGATACTCAAATACATAAACATAAAAGAAGAAGCCAAAATGATCGACAGGAAGAAAGCAATGTGGAGAAGATGGGAGACTGGACATTTAACTGACAGGGAGAGGCTAAACAAGAAACATAAAGAACTGGACCAAAAAATAAAAGCAAAAGAAGCAAGATTGAGACGATATAGATATAAATCTGAACAATGCATAAAAAAACAGCACATTTAAAACTAATGAACGCCAATTCTACCAAAATGACAACGGACGAAAACAAAACCAGAACAAGCAAATCCGACAGAAACAAAACTCTACTGGAGTAACATATAGGAAGAGCGACGAGATCACAATAGAAATGCCGAGTGGCTGAAAGACATAAAAGAATAGTTACAACAAATAGAAGAAGGAACAATGAATGAAATCAGCAAGGAAACCCTAAAGAAAACCATAGAAAAATAATAAACTGAAGAGCACCAGGGCATGACGGGATATATGCGTACTGGTTTAAAAAAAATTCACAACCTTACACCAAAGGGTAGCTCAAAACCTGAGAAGATGTATACAAGAAGCAAACATGCAAGACTAGATGACAAAAAGGTTAGCGTTAGGGTTAGACCCACACTGCTATAGAAGGACACAGAGAAAGGAACCGTTCCCGGCAACTATAGGCCAATCACGTGCTTACCAACTATGTGGAAGATACTGACAGCGCAACTGAGGGAACAAATCTACCACTCCCTGAATAACCGTGCACTCATCCCCGAGGAACAGAAAGAATGCCAAAAAGGAAAAAGAGGAACACATGACCCGTTATATACAGATCAAAAGATCCTAAAGGAGGTAAAAAGGAGGAGAAAGAATTTAGCCATGGCATGGATCGACTACAAAAAAAAAGCGTACGACAGGATCCCCCAAGCATGGATAATAGAATGCCTAAAAATGTATAAAATACCAAGCGGGATGATCAACGTAATAGAAAATGCAATGAAAACATGGAGACTGGAATTGACAGCTGATGGACAACACATAACAGAAATTAACATGCAAAGAGACATCTTCCAAGGAGACTCACTATCACTAGTACTGTTCATCATAGCCTTGATGCCCTTGAATAGTATTCTGAGAAAGTGCCAAGCCAGATACAAGTTCCCCAATACAGAGTAAAAAATGAACCACCTGATGTACATGGACGATTTGAAACTTTTTGCAAAGACCGAAAAGGAGCTAGAAACACTAATTAACGCTACCATGATCTTCAGTCAAGATATCCAAATGGAATTTGGAATGGAAAACTGCGTACTACTAGTTATAAGAAAGGGAAAACTGGACACGACAGAAGGCATGGAACTACTCAACCATACGGAGATGAGGGCACTAGGGGAACAAGACGACTATACATACTTTGGAATTCTGGGAAGTGGACACGGTCAAAGCAACAGAAATGAAAGAGAGAATTGGGAAGGAATACCTCAGGAGAACAAGAAAACTCCTGGAAACGAAATTATATAGCAGAAACCTAAAAAAAAAATGATAGACATATAGGCAGTGTCACTAGTGAGATACTCTGGACCGTTTATAGGGTGGACAAAAGAAGAACTGAGACAGCTCGACCAGAAGACCAGGAAACTCATGACCATGCATAATGCACTACACCCAAAGGACGATATTGACAGACTCTACGTGAAAAGAAAGAGAGCGGGAGAGTACTGGTCTGCATAGAAGACTGTGAATGCGACAAGCAAAGAACTAGACAAATACATAATGCAAACTACTGAAAGGATAATTATGGCAGTGAGAGGCATTGAAAAAATTAAGAAAACAGAAAACAAAGAGACAAATGACAAAACGAGAAAAGAAAACTGGGAAGAGAAACAACTCCACGGAAGATTCAGAAGAATGACAAAAGATGAAAATAACGGAAACACCTGGGCATGGATGCGAAAAGGACATATAAACCGAGAAACTGAATCTCTAATAACTGCAGCACAAGATAACTCGATAAGAACCAACCATATCAAAGCAAAGATCAATAAAACACAAGAAAACAGCAAATGCAGACTCTGTGAACAACGAGATGAAACGATAAACCATATAGTAAGTGAATGCAGCAAACTGGCCTTAAAGAAATACAAAAACAGGCATGACCAAGTGGGGTGAGCGGTGCACTAGGAATTGTGAAAAGCATAAACCTGCAACAGTACTCGAAAATGAGAAACACAAAATCTTATGGGGCATGGACATACAAACGGACAAACCCATCCAAGCAAGAAGACCAGACGTCGTAATAATTACCAAGAAAGAGAACTCCTATCAAATCGTAGACTTTGCTGTCCGAGCTGACCACAGGGTGAGTATGAAAGAAAAGGAGAAACAAAGCAAATACACAGAACTAGCCAGAGAGTTAAAAGGGATTTGGATGATGAAGAAAATCAAAATAATACCTATAATAGTAGGAACACTAGGAACAATTCCGAAAAACTTTGAAAAAAATGGGAGAAACTGGAATCAGAAGAAAGGCTGCAAAAATACAACGCCTAACGATAATGAAAACGGCTGAAATATTAAGGAAAACTCTTGAATGCGGAGAATAATACAAGTATACAATATAATGAAGAAGCGTTACAGGGAATGAAGAACACTGAAGCTGCATATCTACAAGTTCTACACCCCCATCATGCATCCCCTCCCATTGTCTCATCACCATCCCCCCCAAAAAAAAGTGATACCAAAGATCCAAGAAAGGTCAAGGAGGATGGAAAGACCAAGGAAACAGCGCTAACCAGACCTCCTCTGGACAAGCGCGAAGAGAACTGGGATCTTGTCATTCAAATTCCAGTATAGACCAATGACCGCTGCCAGCGAGAAATCAATGGTAGGAAGCTGTTGTGATGACGCAAACTTATTTGCAAATGCTATCGAAGGAGGTGGAGATAGTTGGACGTCTGAGGAGACTTGGTGTCACTCAGCTTTCAGAGAATACCACAGGTTCCCAATCAGATATCTGATGACTTGTATGAAAGCTCCATGTCAGGCAATAATAATAATAAGACTACTACTACTCAATAGGAGTTTTCACACAGGCCATCATCCAAGATTTATCTGTGAAAACAACATGAGATATTTGTTCCCTGAAGTATAAGGGACAACAAGTCCTCCAGATTATCAATACTCACCACAAGTTAGTTTGCGTTATCACAATAGATGTTTACCATTGATTTTTCGTTGGTCGTGACTATTGGTCTTCATTGGAATTTGGGTCGCAATAAGCCTTTCCAATGTCCCAATCTCCTTTGCACTCATCTGGTTACTGCTTTATTTCCTCGATCTTTCAATCCTCCTTGATCCTCCGCGAATATTTGGTGCTTTGACAATTGATGCCGGCACTTTTTTAGAGGAAAGGTTTAACTTAAAATTTTTTGATTTCCGTTTTCTTGACTTCATGTGTTTCTTATGTTTTTGTTTTACTTCTGTTGCAGTTTCTATATGTCAGATTAGCGTTTGTAGCTCATGGTATTAGTTTCTGCATTCAAGGGTTTTCCTTAATGTTTTAGTTGTTTTCATTATTGTTATACATTGTATCTTCTCAGACATCCCTCTGATTCCAATTTCTCCCATTTTTTTTCAAAGTGTTTCAATATTGTTCCTAGTGCTTCTACTATTATTGGTGTTATCTTTACTTTCTTCTCTCTGGCTAGTTCTGTGCATTTGCTTCGCTTCTCAATCTCCTTGATATTCACCCTGTGGTCTGCTACAATGGCGAAATATACGATATGGCAGAAATTTCCTTCTTATTAACTATTATGACATCTGGTCATCTTGCTTGCGTGGGTTTATTTGTTTATGCGTCCCTGCCTCATAGAATTTTATGATTTCCGTTTTCAAGTACTGCTGCCGGTTTGTGTTTGTACCATTTGTTTGAATGTTCAAGAAACAATTGTTTGTATAATTCCCAGTGTATTACCTTCCTCACTTGCTCGCGTCTATTCTTGTATTCTTTTTGAATCGGCAAAACACTAGAAAATAGTAAATGTAGACTCTGTGGACAAATAGACGAAACGATGAACTACATAACGAGTGAATACAACAAACTATCCCCCCCCCAAAAAAAAAGAGTATAAGAATAGTAACGGCCAGGTGTGAAGGGCA
>NC_136524.1:39394037-39426537 GCF_053919585.1 Euprymna scolopes | reverse complement strand
ACAAACATAATTGCAAAAAACCCTTGTTCAAAATTATTGGCACGGCTTTGTTTTTCTTTTAGTATCAGTATAATATCAATCAATTTCCGGTTTACGTGCTTTCTGAACTTTTTTATAGCCATATTATGCTTGTTTAACGCTAATTCAGTGAATAATTTTTTTCAGATAATTTTTAGATAGCGATTTATTTAAACTATTATAAGTGACTAAATTATAATTTTCAATCGCCATGGTTAAAACTAAGGAACACAGCGAAGACGTCAGGAAGCTTGTTGTAGCATGCCATACCAATGGGGAGGGTTATGATAATATTTCAAAGAAGCTAAACCTTCCCAAATCCACTGTTAGAGCCATAATAAACAAGTTCAAATCGCAAGGCCACGTTATGAGTTTAGAGGGTAGAGGGAGAAAAAGGATTCTTTCCCCAAGAGATGAACGGAAAATTGTTCGACAAGTAAAACAAAACCCAAGGATCTCTGTTGGGGAGATTGTTGATGAACAGAGCACCTCTAGAGTGAATGTATCTCGACATACAGTTGGTAGAGTTTTGAAGAGAGCTGGTTTAAAAGCATGTCGTCCGAGAAAGACTCCCTTATTGAAGCCTATGCACCTGAAAGCAAGGCTAGCCTTTGCAAAACGTCATATTGATAAAGATGTTGCATTCTGGAAACGTGTTCTATGGACTGACGAAACGAAAATAGAGTTATTTGGCCATAATAAAGTGTCTTATATTTACAGAAAATCTGGCGAAGCTTTCCTGCCTAAGAACACCATACCCACAGTGAAGCACGGTGGAGGCAGTTTGATGTTTTGGGGATCCTTTGCTGCCTCTGGACCAGGGCGACTTGTTAAGGTCACAGGTAGCATAAAAAAGGAAGATTATGTTAAAATTGGATGAAAACCTGAAAGACTCTGCTAAAGAGCTCTCACTTGGTCGTCGTTGGTGGTTCATGCAAGATAATGACCCAAAGCATTCGGCTAAACTGACTAAGAAATGGCTTGAGGACAATCATATTAATGTTTTGGAGTGGCCATCACAAAGCCCAGACCTTAATCCAATTGAAAATTTATGGAGAACATTAAAATTGAGGGTAATGCAAAGGAAGCCTAAGAATCTTATTCAATTGGAGGATTATTGTCAGGAAGAGTGGGCTAAAATTACTACTGAAGAGTGCAACAACTTGGTTGTAAACTATGAAAAGCGACTGAGGAAGGTAATCAAGGCCAAAGGCTATACAATTGATTATTAAATAAATCGTGCCAATAATTTTGAACAAGGGTTTTTTGCAATTATGTTTGTTGTTCCTTTGTTATTTATTTTTTCTAAAATCCGATTGCTGCATCGGAAAGGCCAGTTAAAAATACATAATATACTTTGTTACTTTCTTTAATTTAATCCCTTTTTTAGAATTTATTAGACAAAATTTAACTTTTATTTTACCGTGCCAATAAATATGATCATCACTGTATATATATATATATATATATATATATATATATATATATATATATATATATATATATATATATAAATGTAAATTTGGTTCGTTAAAAGTGAATAAAACCATATTTCTACGTTACCAATTTATTTTAAATTTTCAGACAACCCATCTTTAGAGTCGAGGCATGTTTTTATGCCATTAAAATAAATTTACCTCGCGAATTATTAAAATATTAAATAAAATATAAATATTTTTCGAAGTCGTTTCTGCGAGACTTGCCCCGTTTTATTTCTGGTAACTTCCGTTTCAACTACTCTCGAATTTCAAGATAAGTAAAAAAAACAAAAAACTTACTCATGCAGAGAGTGATCCGTGCTGAAATAATAACGTTATTATTTAAAAAGCCATTCTTAACATGAGGAAGGGAGGGTGTTTTGTCCCTATTCTCTACTTTAACTTTACAATTGAATAAAAACATACCATAAAACTTTAATTAAACGTGGAAATACGATTTGAAAAAATAGCGCGGATCACTCTCTGCATTAGCACACGCAAAAAAAAATAGTAATCCCATATTTAAAAAATTTAAATTCATTTATGTATTTACCAATTTTTTAATTTTAAAATTTATCTTAAGGCTTTTCACTCATGAAACATTACGTTTTAATTGTTTAGTTTCTTTTCACGGCATTGTTTACATAAAAAAGTTTATTTTAACTTTTTCTAAACTGTTTCATTTTTACGACATGCCTCAACGTATTATAAACACCCTAACCTCCCCATGTTAAAAAAAACATGTCCTTCCATAAACCTCGAAAGCCGTTCTTAATATGGGGAGGTTGGGAGTGTTCATTCTAAAAGCCGTTTTAACATGTGGAAGTTAGGGTGTTTATAATATGCTGGGGCGAGTCATAAAATTAACGAAGTTGCTATCTATTATTTATTGTAAAAATTGCTTGAAATTTATTTATTTGACAAAAAAATTACATTTTGGTACTTCTTGGGCGGTGAGTTCCATGGCGACCAGCAGAAAAAAATAATAGTCGTTCCCTTGGTCCCCCACCCCGCCCCGCACGTAACATATTTTATTTACTGACGTTGCCGTAACTAAACGATTATTTGTCACATTTACAAACATTTATTTATTTATTTATTTTGAAAAAACGTTTTACATTTTATGAATATTAAAAAAAAAATGGGTACTCATGCAGAGAGTGATCCATGCTGAAATAATAACGTTATTATTCAAAAAGCCATTCTTAACATGGGGAGGGTGTTTTGTACCTATTCTGTACTTTAACCTTGCAATTGAATAAAAAAAACATCATAAAACTTTAATTAAACGTGGAAATACGATTTAAAAAATAGCGGGGATCACTCTCTGCATTAGTACCGAAAAATGTTACTAAACATTTATTAATACTTTCTCACTTTTACAAACATTTGATTTTAAATTTCTTTTTAAATGACGACTTTTATCGACTTTTTTTAAATATCCCCCCCCCCAATGGTGTTTATTCCGAAATCCGTTGTTAACATGGAGAGGTTGAGGGTGTTTATTCTGAAAGCCGTTCTTAACATTTGTGGAGGTGGACCTAATGTAAAAAAATGAATAAATAAATTTTTAAAAAACTTAATCATTTACTGATAACTTCTCACTTTTACAAATATTTTTTTAATTTACATGCACGGATGAACAAATTGTTGAATAGTGCGAAAACAAAACGTTTTTATAATAAACTTCGGGATAATTTTTTGGGTAAATATTTACATTTAGGTCCACCTCCACAATTTTCGTTTTTAAATGACGACTTTTATTGATAAATAAATTTACATCTCCGCAACTTTTATTGATAAATAAATCTACTTCTCTGCCACGGGCACTGAACGCCTCCTTTTTTTTAAATAGTATTTTCGGGTGGGTATGCTGACAACAAATATCAGTTAAATTTTGCAAATAGCCCCCCCTCCCTCCCAAAAGTGGTGTTTATTCCGGAAGCTGTTCTTAAGATGCGGAGGGTGGGGGGTGATTATAAGGTGGACCTAATCTAAAAAAAAAACAAACAAAAAACAAGTTTTTTATGCGCACATAAGCAACTATTTTTTTATTAACTTTTTTTTTACTTTTTTATTTAAAAATTAGTAAATTTCAATGAATAGAATAATAAATCATTTATCATTAATATGTGTTTTTGGTTTTATGTTGAATTAAACTTTTTTTTCATTACAACATCAATGAACCAATTTAAATCTTCCGGCATGCGTTTAAGGGTTACGAAATTATCAATAAATCGTTTAGTTACTAAGCCAACGTCAGTAAATAAAAAAATGTTACGTGCGCATGCATTAGCCTTGACTAGGGGGTGGCTAAGGGAGCGACATTAAATAATTATGCTGGTCGTCATGGAACTCAACGCCCAAGGAGTACCTAAAGTGGCACTTATGCACTTATGTTATCGTGCTATTTTTTAAAATAGTATTTTCATGTTAAATTCAAATTTTGCAATATGTTTTTCTTTTATTAATTTGTTAGGTGAAAGTACAGATAACCCGGTTGGTTTCTAATGTGAGGAAAATCTAGCCCCCCCCCCAAAAAAAAGGGGGTACTCTGGATAGTAACAAAACATTAAAATTGTCTCAGTCCCGAAAGATTTCTTCTCTACTGATCGAGGAAACAAACAGTGAAGTGTAGTTCACCTTCTGTTTCTCTCCCCCTCTCTCTTCCTCTCTTAATATCTCTCTCTATCCATCTTTCCCTTTCCCTCTCTTAATCTTTCTCTCTATATAACCCTCTCCATCTCTTTGAGCCCCTTTCTCTCTCTAACTCCCTCTATCTCTCTCCTTTCCTCTGTCTCATCCCTCTCTGTTTCTAACTCTCCCCCTCTTTCTGTTTATCTATCAATCCCTTTATCTCTCTATCTCCTTCTCTTTCTCTATTTTCCTCTCACTTTCTCTTTTCTATCTATATATCTTCCTCTCTATCTGTCCATCTCTAGTCCCTCATCCTATTTTAGTCTCCTAAATCAATTACAGTGAATAAGGCATTGTCAAAACATGGATAAATCCTATTTTAGTCACCTAATTTACTGACTGTGAGAATAGAAGTTATTTAGAAATTACTGCTACCTTGAACAGCACCAGAAGTAACTGGTAAAACCTTTCTAATTAAATTGATTTTGGCAGCCATTTGGTAACAAGATGATATAGCCTTAGCCCTTGCTGCATGAGGAGTACCTGCGACCTTGCTGCCAAGTAGAATAATTATTTATTCTACTTTAAAACATTCAATTTTTCAAAAATCTCATGTTCGACATCTCCAAAACATCCAATATGGGGAAAAATATTGCAGAAATGCAAACTTATTGTTTAGGATGAATGTACAATGGTAGGCAAAAAATCACTTGAGGCTCTTGGTCGATCCTTGCAAGATTTGCGTGGCAATGTCAGACCATTTGGGAATGCAGTAATATTGCTTGCAGGAGATTTCAGACAAATGT
The DNA here is from genome assembly GCF_053919585.1 of Euprymna scolopes. Classification (NCBI taxonomy): domain Eukaryota; kingdom Metazoa; phylum Mollusca; class Cephalopoda; order Sepiida; family Sepiolidae; genus Euprymna; species Euprymna scolopes. Next base: position 39,421,598 of record NC_136524.1, on the reverse strand, counting down.
TACCTGTTATTCTTCAATCAACACCAGCAGATGAAATAAATGCTTGCCTCAAATACTCTACTTTTTTGTTCCATGTGAAGACATTAAATTTAACTCAAAATATGCATATCCAGTTGCAGACTGTTCGATCCGCACAAAAACTTTTGCATCACTTGTGGGAAATTGGGTACGAAAAAGTGCCAGCTGATCGGAGTTAAGGGCACAATGCTTTGACTTTTAACTTCTGTAATTTCTGTAATTTTATTTCATCAAAAGAATAGTTAGTTTAAAAGGTTTTTGCAGATATTTAAATTATAAGAATTCCATTTGACTGAGTGGATGAGCTATTCTTGCAGGTCAATACAAAGATGCCCATGAACTTAACGCTATTATTCAATGTAAAATTCCAAGTAAGGTAGTCAAATACAAATCCATCGACACTGTTGTGAAAGCAGATAAAGTGGTTAATTATCTAACAGCTATATTTGCCAGGGATGCCATCGCATGTATTGCAACTGAGATTTGGTGTACTAATTATCATGTGGTGAAATATAAACCAATCCAAGCTTTGCAATGGCACATAGCTTGCAGTAAAAAAAATTAATAAACAATATCATAGAAACAACAGTCTTAACAGGACCTTTCACAGATGAATATATCTTCATTCCATGCATTCCTATGATTCCACCAGATACATCATTACACTTTAGGAAATTGCACTTTCCAATTTTATTATCATTTGCAATAACCATCAACAAAGCACAAGGAACATTCTTTAATATTGTGGGCCTTACAGTTACACTGACTGTTTTTTCACATGGACAATTTATGTTACTTATTCAAGAGTCACCAAACCGGATAATCTCTATATCAGCTAAGAAAATGGAACAACAAAAACTGTGTACCTATGCAAAATGGAAAATTAAACCTATAAGAAACATGCTTTTTCTCATTTTGGAACCTTTTCCATTGCGCCAATTTGAGCCACAGCAACGCGTGGGGGACTAGAGATGGACAGATAGAGAGGAAGATATATAGATAGAAAAGAGAAAGTGAGAGGAAAATAGAGAAAGAGAAGGAGATAGAGAGATAAAGGGATTGATAGATAAACAGAAAGAGGGGGAGAGTTAGAAACAGAGAGGGATGAAACAGAGGAAAGGAGAGAGATAGAGGGAGTTAGAGAGAGAAAGGGGCTCAAAGAGAGATGGAGAGGGTGATATAGAGAGAAAGATAGATTGAGAGAGGGAAAGGGAGAGATGGATAGAGAGAGATATTGAGAGAGGGGGAGAGAAACAGAAGGTTAACTACACTTCACCGTTTGTTTCCTCGTTCAGTAGAGAAGAAATCTTTCGAGACTGAGGCAATATTAATGTTTTGTTATTATCCAGAGTACCCCTTATTTGGGGGGGGGCTAGATTTTCCTCGCATTAGAAACCGACCGGGTTATCTGTACTTTCACTTAACAAATTAATAAAAGAAAAACATATTGTAAAATTTGAATTTAACAGGAAAATACTATTTTTTAAAAATAGCTCGGTAACATAAGTGCATAAGTGCCACTTTAGGTACTCCTTGGGCGTTGAGTTCCATGGCGACCAGCATAATTATTTAATATTCGCTCCCTTAGCCCCCCCCCCCCAGTCAAGGCTAATGCATGCGCACGTAACATTTTTTTTATTTACTGACGTTGGCTTAGTAACTAAACGATTTATTGATAATTTCGTAACCCTTAAACGCATGCCGGAAGATTTAAATTGGTTCATTATTAAAAGTAAAAACAAAAGTTAATAAAAAAATAGTTTTTTATGTGAGCATAATCAATTTGTTTTTTTTTAGATTAGGTCCACCTTATAATCACCCCTCCCCCAACCTCCTCATCTTAAGAACAGCTTCCGGAATAAACACTACTTTTGGAGGGGGGGCTATTTGCAAAATTTAACTGATATTTGTTTCAGCATACCCACCCGAAAATACTATTATAAAAAAAGGAGGGGTTCAGTGCCCGTGGCAGAGAAGTAGATTTATTTAACACTAAAAGTTGCGGAGAAGTAAATTTATTTATCAATAAAAGTCGTCATTTAAAAAAGAAAATTGTGGCGGTGGACCTAAATGTTTTGTTTTCGCACTATTCAACAATTTGTTCATCCGCGCATGTAAATTAAAAAATATTTGTAAAAGTGAGAAGTTATCAGTACATGATTTTTTTTTTTTTAATTTATTTTTTTTTTTTTTTTTTACATTAGGTCCACCTCCACAAATGTTAAGAACGGCTTTCAGAATAAACACCCTCAACCTCTCCATGTTAACAACGGATTTCGGAATAAACACCATTGGGGGGGGGGGGATATTTAAAAAAAGTCGATAAAAGTCGTCATTTAAAAAGAAATTTAAAATCAAATGTTTGTAAAAGTGAGAAAGTATTAATAAATGTTTAGTAACATTTTTCGGTACTAATGCAGAGAGTGATCCGCGCTATTTTTTAAATCGTGTTTTTTTTAATCAATTGCAAGGTTAAAGTACAGAATAGGTACAAAACACCCTCCCCCTCACCATGTTAAGAATGGCTTTTTGAATAATAACGTTATTATTTCAGCATGGATCACTCTCTGCATGAGTACCCATTTTTCTTTTAATATTCATAAAAAGTAAAACGTTTTTTCAAAATAAATAAATAAATAAATGTTTGTAAATGTGACAAATAATCGTTTAGTTACAGCAACGTCAGTAAATAAAATATGTTACATGCGGGTGAGGTGGGAGACTAAGGGAGCGACTATTATTTTTTTTATACTGGTCGCCATAGAACTCAAAGCCCAAGGAGTACCAAAATGTAATTTTTTTTTTGTCAAATACATAAATTTCAAGCAATTTTTACAATAAATAATAGATAGCAACTTCGTTAATTTTACGACTCGCCTCAGCCTATTATAAACACCCTAACTTCCTCATGTTAAGAACGGCTTTCGAGGTTTATGGAAGGGCGTTTATTTTTTGTTTGTTTTTTTTAACATGGGGGGTTGGTTGTTTATAATACGTTGAGGCATGTCGTAAAAATGAAACAGTTTATAAAAAGTTAAAACAAACTTTTTTATGTAAACAATGCCGTGAAAATAAACTAAACAATTAAAACGTAATGTTTCATGAGTGAAAAGCCTTAACATAAATAAAATTTAAAAAATTGGTAAGTACATAAATGAATTTAAATTTTTAAAATATGGGATTATTATTTTTTTTTTTTTTTTTGCTTAGGCAGAGAGTGATCCGCGCTATTTTTTTTTTTTTAAATCGTTTTCCACATTTAATTAAAGTTTTATGATATGTTTTTATTCAATTGTAAGGTTAAAGTACAGAATAGGTACAAAACACCCTCCCTTCCCCATGTTAAGAATGGCTTTTTAAATAATAATATTATTATTTCATCACGGATCACTCTCTGCATGAGTAAATTTTTTTTTGTTTTTTTTTTTACTTATCGAGTTAACAGAAAATGAAATCTTTCGTCAATTCGTGGCTGTGCAATGAATCGAACCGGAAGTTCAGTTTTATCAACAGAACAGATTCGCAGTAACGGTTAAAAAATATGTTTGTTTTATTTAATATTTTAATAATTCGCGAGGTAAATTTATTTCAATAACATAAAAACATACCTCGACTCTAAAGATGGGTTGTCTGAAAATTTCAAATAAATTGGTAACGTAAAAATAGGGTTTTATTCGTTTAGAACGAACCAACATTTTACATTTTTATATATATAGATATATATGAATTAAAATACAAGACAACATCAATTTTAACATTGTATTCTTTGGTTCAAAAATTAAGTTTTAAATTTTATTTCGAAAATTGACTTCTCTTAATTGAAATTTGAACATATAAACTCTATTTATAAATATATATATATATAGAGAGAGAGGGAGAGAGAGAGGGGGAGGGAGGGGGGGAGAGAGGGGAGGGAGGGAGAGAGAGAGTTTATATGTTCAAATTTCAATTAAGAGAAGTCAATTTTCGAAATAAAATTTTAAATATTTATATATATATATATATATATATATATATATATATATATATAGTCATTCACATACAGTATTAAGTTAGATCCATGTCCAAGGAACCTATATATAAAATTTCAAGTGTTTAGACCCAAAATTGTCGGAAGAGTTTGGTAGAGTTCTCAAAGGTCAAATCGTTGAGCTTTGCCCCCTTAACAGCCAAATTTCTGGCCGGATTACAAAGATTTTTCCCAAATCTCAGTACCCTGTATATCAAATTTCGAGTCTGTAGACTGAAAATTGAGTTATTGCGTAAGGAAATGTACACAGACAGACACAGACAGACACTTTCACTTTATAGATATATAGATAGATAGATTTCTAAAACCTCTAGCCTTGATGGAGGGGAGAATAAAACTTGCTACCATGGTCTCAAGTAATAACCAAAAAATACAATGTTTTAATTAATGTTCTCTTGTAATCTAATTCATTTTAATTGTCCTTGATAGGCGTACGTCCAAAAAATTTGATATAAATGCGGGTGTACCTCGGGGATCGATCCTTGGACTTTTATTGTTTTTATATTTATAAATGACTTACCTGATAAAATTGTTTCTGAGATGGGTATATTTGCCAACGACACCACGCTCTATAGCAGGCACGTGGGGAAAACTAATGAGCACATATCTAAGGTAATCGTGGAAACCCTAAAGGAAGACCTTCAGTCTGTAGTGGAATGGGGTCAAAAATGGATGGTAACGTTCAACGCTGCCAAGACAAAGCTCGTTTCTTTTAATAATTTCATGAAACCTTACGAACCACCAATAGCTATGGCTAGAGATACTTTACCTGAGAGCACTTCGTTCAAGATCCTTGGCTTAACGTTCTCGAGAAACATGAGTTGGAATAGATACATTGAGATCATTGCCAAGGCTACTGCAAAGAAGGTGGGCTCTCTATACCGTGCTAGAAAGTTACTTACCCCTGAAAGTATCCTGTACTTCTATAAAGCCACCATTCGCCCATGTATGGAGTAATTCTGGCACATTTGGGCGGGTACATCTACTACTAGTCTCTCGCTACTGAACAGGGTTCAAAAGAGAGTCGCCAACCTAATAGGTCCCGAACCGTCATCTAAGCTTCAGTCCCTGTCCCTAGCTTCAGCCCCTGTCCCGATGTTGCATCCCTCTGCCTGTTCTACAAGTATTTCAATGGTGGATGCTTTGATGAATTTCAAGCCCTTGTACTCCCTCGATGAAAATACCCCTGACAAACCTGACAAGCAGCGAAGTCCCAACCCCTACATAGTTGAGATCCCTAGATGTAAGAAGGATTTCTCCTTTTGGTCAAGATCAAAGTGTAGTATCTGTTCCGGCAGATACTGCAAGCTATGACTAGCTATGACTAGCAAAGACCAGATGTGGGGGCAACCCCACATGACTGACCATTAACCAGCTCCCATTTCCCACCTCTCGGGAGTTGGTCCCCTTTTTCCCTTCCCCCTCCCTTCACTCCTCACATTAAAAATTGGCCTTGTGCCTAATTTGCTCGGTGGGGGAGCAAATAAATACCATCTGTTCTTCTATTTCTTGTTCTCTTTCCGTGGAGGAGAAATCCTTCACGACTGAGACAATTTTTATTTTTGTACCTTTTCTCCACGTTAAAAAACGACCCTGGTGTCTAACTCTGTCCCGTGGGGAGGCATAGTAAATAGGTACTCTAATAGCTTCTTCCCCAGAATTGCAGGACTTTGCAATTCCCTTCCCGTTTCCTGCTTCCCCAAATGTACTGACATGCAGAAGTTCGAGTGTAATGTGAACAGACATCTTGCTGCTAAACTCCCTACATAGTGCCCCTGCAACTTAGGTCCCTGATCCTACATCAAAGTGGCAATGTGCCTTGTTTGGGGTGAAACTGTAATAAAAAAATATCTTCAATAAATGAATGCATGTCTTTATATCTCACAATTGCATTCATGCAATTAGACATAGGTACATGAAATTTAATATAAATGAATTCATACTCATACTAAATTATGTTTCTAATTTTTTAGTTAAAGGTTGATAATTCGTATTACTTGGATTATTAGGACTGCTGTTCTCATCTTGAGTGTTATTTATACACAATTGGGGGGAAAAATGCAACAGAAACCTATGGAATGCTTCAGACTGTTTTTGGATAATCTTGCATGAATTAAGCATGATGTAACCTTTCGACCTTCTTTATGTGTATCTTGAACTCAAGAACCATTCTGTTGAACTCGGGAATCTGCACGGAATGTTATACAGAAACATTTATTTAATCTACGCAGAATTTTCTCGTTCCATTGGTCATAAATAAGGATCCGTGTCGTGGTGGATAAATTGCTTGATAAATTCAATTTTAAGTTACACTCTTCTAGAGGTTGAAGATTGAATCTTCAGTGTGGGCAACACTCAGAAATGCAATTGCGCTTTCTTCAGGACTTCTACACACATATACATACATACATACATGATGGCAGCAAATTCGCTTTCGAACATTGCCATCACTCAATATAGCAAGAAAAAAAAAGGTATATAGAAACACGAAAACATTCCGTGATGGGCCGCACAAAGTGGCTTTTAAGCCCTTCCAAACTCTGGCATTCCTTGGCACACATTGTACAGACATGTGCACCACTAGCAGCACGTTCTTGATGTTCTTTTTTATGTAGGATCAAATGCCGTTTCAAACCGCCTGCCGTTTTGTACGTCCACCCGCAGTTGACACAGGTTAACTCTGGTAACTCAAGATTGCTATGTGGCCCACTGTGCCGATGAGTAGTCTGGTGGCTCATCAGCCCAGCTCTGCTCAGACATATTCTTCTGCACACCTCACAGTCCAGACCAATTTGGCACCCCCCTCCCATCCACGGTTCCTTTCACCCTCCCTTTCCAGATATCGCACTTCAGCCGCTCATACTGGTTCGATCCACCTCAAACTTGCCCACCTCCCGTAAGGTCCTTCTCCATTCTCTCTCTCCCAGGTTCTTTCATCTATCTCACATTTTTTTAAGGTGGATCTTAAACAATCCTTAAATCTCAATTTAGGCTTTTGAGCCAGACGTCTTTCCTCGGCGAGCTTGCCATAAAGGAGTTGTTTGGGAAGTCGACTGTTTAACATCCTCACCACATGTCCACTCAATCTAAGTCTTTGCTTAATAACGTGAGCCTCGATGCTAAGGCATTGAGTCCGTTCAAGCACCTCCACATCACTGACATACATCTGCCAACCCATACCTAAGATTCGCCGAGGCACATCTGGTGAAACCGCTCGAGATGTCTCAAATGCTCCCTGTATGTTGTCCAAGTTTTACCACCATAGAGAGGAGTGGAGAGAATGCATGCGGCATAAACCTTAATCTTAGTTGGCAGCAAGATCCCATGACATCTCCACAAACGCCCTTCCAACTTTCTGAAGGCATCACTGCTGATCCGTACTGATACCTCATCATCCAGGGCACCGGACATACTCAGTGTGCTACCCAAGTATACAAACTTAGTGACAACCGCTATTCTTGACCCACAGATATAAACTGATGATTCATAGTATGGCATACCCGGAGCAGGCTGATACATTAAGACTGGGTTTTTTTCAGGTTGATGGTCATGCCCGATGCGCGTCCACAAGATGCTGCATATCAGTCACCGTATGAGCCACCAGATCACAGTCATCCACATAGAGCAAGTCACGAATCGTGTTGGTGAATACTTTTGTACTTGCATTGAAGCGCCTAATGTTGACCAACCCCCCATAAGTTCGGTAACGAATATAGACACCATCAGAGCAACCCCAAAATGCCATCTGAAAGACCATGGTGAAATACAATGCAAAGAGTGTGGGTGCTGGAATGTCTCCATGCTTAACACCATTTTCTACTGAGATAGGATCAGCCAGTTTTCCCCCAACATTGATCACAGCCTTCATATCATCGTGGAAGAGCTTTAAGTTGGTTACAAACTTGTCAGGACAGCCAAGCCTTTTCAAAATCTCCCACAAAGTATACCTATTGACTGTATCAAAGGCCTTAGTTAAATCGATGAACACCTGATACAATCCCTTTTGCTGTTCTATACATTTCTCCTGCAGTTGCCTGGCTGTAAAAATCATATCCACTGTTCCTCGACATCTTCTGAAACCACACTGTGACTCAGGCAAAACATCGTCAGCGATGTGCTCCAGCATTCTGTCCAGCATGATCCTACAGAGTACCTTACCGACTACTGACAGCAAAGAGATGCCCTGATAATTTCCACATTCGTCTCTGCTACCCTTTCCTTTGTACCATCAATGCATCCCACCAATCCTGCAGAATACACTCATCCCGCCAAGCAGTCTGCAACAACATTATTCGGATATGTATATAAAAATAAAATGTTTAACTCGTGTCCAGGTAACCTACATCTAAAATTTCAAGTGTTTAGACCAAAATTGGCGGAGAAGTTTGGTAGAGTCAGCAAAGGTCAACTCCTTCAACTTTGACCTCTTGGCAGTGAAATTTTGGCCCAAAAACTGATTAAAAAGCTTGCTGTCTGCCTAAATACCCTTTATGTAAAATGTCTCATTTTAAGCCCAAAATTTGTTGCATAGTTTGCTAGAGACCGCAGAGTTAAAATCTTTTGAACTTTGACCCCTTGGCAGCCAAATTCTCGGCCAAAAATCTATTAAAAAGCATGCCCTATGTCTGAATACACTTTATGTAAAATTTCAAATGTTCAGACCCAAAATTGGCTGAGAGGTCAAATTTCTTTTAACTTTGACCCCAATTTGGACCGCTTAACATTTATTGTTTCGGGCTCAAATCAAGTTAGAAAGTTTGATCCATATCTAGGTAACCTACATCTAAAATTTCATGTGTTTAGACTAAAAATTTGCGGAGAAGTTTAGTAGAACTTTTAAAGGTCAAATCTCTGTCCGAAAACCGATTAATAAGATTTTCCAAAATCTCAATGCCCCTTATGTCAAATGTCGAGTCTGTAGACTGAAAATTAATGCAGTAATTTGGTAGGGAAATGTACACAGGCAGACAGGCACACACGCAGAAAAATTTATATATCTATATATATAAAAATGTAATTCTAGGTTCGTTCAACATCGATAAAACCATATTTCTACATTGCCAATTTAATTGAAATTTTCCAAAAATCTACCTGTAAAGTCAATGAATGTTTGCATGTTATTAAAAGAATTTAACATTGCGAATTATAAAAATATTAATTAAAATATAAATATATTTCGTAAGTCGTTTCTGCAAGACTGCCCGGTTTTATTTCCGGTAACTTCCGTTTCAACTACTCTCGAATTACAAGATAAGTAAAAAAGAAAAAAAAAGGTACTTATGCATAGAGTGATTCGTGCTGAAACAATAACGTTATTATTTAAAAAGTCATTCTTAGCATGGGGGAGAGCGGGTGTACCTATTCTGTACTTTGACTTTACAATTGAATAAAAAAACATATCATAAAACTTTAATTAAACGTGGAAATACGATTTAAAAAAATAGCGCGGATCACTCTCTGCCTAAGCACAAAAAAATCCGATATTTTAAAAATTTAAATTCATTTAAATTCATTTATGTATCCCACGAATTTTTTTATTTTAGATTCCCTTATTTCTCTTAAGGCTTTTCACTCATGAAATTTAATTGTTTAGTTTCTTTCACGGCCTTGTTTACATAAAAAAGTTTGTTTTAACTTTTTCTAAACTGTTTCATTTTTACGACATGCCTCAGCGTATTATAAACACTCTAACCTCCCCATGTTAAAAACGGCTTTCAAATTAAACACGCCTTTCCACAAACCTCGAAAGCCGTTCTTAACATGGGGAGGTTGCGGGTGTTCATTCCGAAAGCCGTTTTAACATGGGGAGGTTAGGGTGTGTATAATATGCTGGGGCGAGTCGTAAAATTAACGAAGTTGCTATTTATTATTTATTGCAAAAATTGCTTGAAATTTATTTATTTGACAAAAAAATCTTCATAATTCAAAAGAATGTTTAAAATTATTTATTTATCGAAAAAAGCCTATATTATAAAAGTTCAATGTTGCTTTCATTTCAAAATTGTTTTCTTAAAATTATATTTTTTACGCAAACTTTTCAATCAATGTTTTTACAATTATATTTCGATTCTCAGTAAAAAAAAATCAATAAAAACAACCCACTTCTACGTTAAAAAAACAATCATTTAAATTTATTTGTTGTTGGCCTTTCAGAGTTGCTTTAATTAAAAAAAAATGTATAAAATTATTTATTTGTTCGAAAACACACACACACAAACGAAAAAGTAAACAAACAAACAAAAAAACTAATAAATGTTTTGGTATTGTTTTGGTTTTCAAATGGCGTTCGCCTAGTTTAAACTATTATGAATATGTCATTTCAAGTTTCTGTTTTTAATTAAAAAAAATGTTCCATGAAAAACTTTCTCGTTCTCATTAATTAAATCGAAACATTTCCAATTAAACAATTATGGATATATGTTCTTTTTCACTTTCTTTATTTACTTTTTTCATAGTTCTTTCCGGAAGTTTAATTTTCTTGGGTTTTTTTCTTTTCGAACAAATAAATAATTTTCAACATTCTTTTGAATTGTAAAGATTCATTTTCTCCAGTAATGTCGGTTTACCAAGTTTCTGGAAGTAATAAATGATAATTTTAGTTTAATTTAACGTTTCCGGAAGTAATAAATGCTAATTTTGGTAAATTTATTTAGTTTAATTTATCGTTTCCGGAAGTAATAAATGCTAATTTTGGTAAATTTATTCTTTCCCTTTCCGGAAGCAATCGTTCGGCCATATAATGATGTCTCCCCTAGATTTGGATAGCAAGTGCGTGAAAAAAAATGGCGTCTCCAATTTCGGCAATAAAGGGTAGAAGCATCATTTTATTCATTGTTGATTTATTTAAACAGTCCTTTGGAAAATAAATATTTAAAATAAAGTGGTCCTTGGGCGTTGAGTTCCATGGCGGCCAGCAGAATTATTTAATGGTCGCTCCCTTAGCCTCCCTCTTAGTCAAGGCTAACACATGCGCATGTAACATTTATCACTTATTTACTTACGTTGCCTTTCGCACTTTCACAAACATTATTTATTTACGTTGGCTTAACTCTTTTCATGAATAAAAAAGTAACTAAACCTGAATTTGTCACTTTTACAAACATTTATTTATTTACGTTGACTTAACTCTTTTCATGAATATTGGAAAAATGTTTTACTATTTATGAATATTAAAAGAAAAAAAGTTACTAAACATTTATTAATAATTTCTCACTTTTACAAACATTTGTAATTCCTGTATTTACTTACGTTGGCTTAACTCTTTTCATGAATATTAAAAAAAATAACTAAACCATGTATTGAGAATTTCTCACTTTTGCAGACATTTTTAATTTACATGAGGGGATAATTTTTTGGGTAAATGTTTACATTTAAGTCCACCTCCACAATTTTCTTTTTTAAATGACGACTTTTATTGATAAATAAATCTACTTCTCTGCAACAGCCACTGAACCCCTCCTTTTTTTTTTTAAATAGTATTTTCGGGTGGGTATGCTGACAACAAATATCAGTTAAATTTTGCAAATATTCCGCCCCCACCTCCGAAAATGGTGTTTATTCCGGAAGCTGTTCTTAAGATGAGGAGGTTGGGGGTGATTAGAAGGTGGACCTAATCTAAAAAAAAAAAAAAAATACCGAGTTTTTTAAATGATTAAAATAATTTCTCACTTTTACAAACATTTTTACATGCGCACATAAGCAACTACTTTTTTATTAACTTTTTTTTACTTAAAAATTAGTAAGTTTCAATGAATAGAATAATAAATCATTTATCATTAATATGTGTTTTTGGTTTTGTGTTGAATTAAACATTTTTTTTTTTCATTACAATAATGAACCAATTTAAATCTTCCGGTATGCGTTTAAGGGTTACGAAATTATCAATAAATCGTTTAATTACTAATCCAACGTCTGTAAATAAAAAAAATGTTACATGCGCATGCATTAGCCTTTACTGGGGGGGCGCTAAGAGAGCGACATTAAATAATTATGCTGGTCGCCATGGAACTCAACGCCCAAGGAGTACCTAAAGTGGCACTTATGTTATCGTGCTATTTTTTAAATAGTATTTTCACACTAAATTCAAATTTTACAATATGTTTTTCTTTTATTAATTTGTTAGGTGAAGGTACAGATAACCCGGTCGGTTTCTAATGTGTGGAAAATCTAGCTCCCGAAAAAAAGGGTACTCTGGATAGTAATAAAAAATTTAAATTGCCTCAGTCTCGAAAGATTTCTTCTCTACTGAACGAGGAAAAAAACGGTGAAGTGTAGTTCACCTTCTGTTTCTCTCCCCCTCTCTCTTCCTCTCTTAATATCTCTCTATCCATCTCTCCCTCTCCATCTCGGTTTGAGCCCCTTTCTCTCTCTCCCTCTATCTCTCTCTCCTTTCCTCTGTCTTGCCCTCTCTGTTTCTAACTCTCTCCCTCTCTCTCTCTCTCTCTCTCTCTCTCTCTCTCTGTGTCTATCTATCAATCCCTTTATCTCTCTCTATCTCCTTCTCTTTCTCTATTTTCCTCTCACTTTCTCTTTTCTATTTATATATCTTCCTCTCTATTTGTCCAGCTCTAGTCCCTCATCCTTTTTTAGTCTCCTTAATTAATTACAGTGAATAAGGCATTGTCAAAACATGGATAAATCCTATTTTAGTCACCTAATTTACTGACTGTGAGAATAGAAGTTATTTGGAAATTACTGCTACCTTGAACAACACTAGAAGTAACTGGTAAAACCTTTCTAATTAAATTGCTTAGCCCTTGCTGCATGAAGAATAACCTTAGCCCTTGCTGCATGAGGAGTACCTGCGACCTTGCTGCCAAGTAGAATAATTATTTATTCTACTTTGAAACATTTAATTTTTGAAAAATCTCATGTTCGACATCTCCAAAACATCCAATATGGGGAAAAATATTGCAGAAGTGCAAACTTATTGTTTAGGATGAATGTACAATGGTACGCAAAACATCACTTGAGGCTCTTGGTCGATCCTTGCAAGATTTGCGTGGCAATGTCAGACCATTTGGGAATGCAGTAATATTGCTTGCAGGAGATTTCAGACAAATGTTACCTGTTATTCTTCAATCAACACCAGGAGATGAAATAAGTGCTTGCCTCAATTACTCTACTTTTTTGTGGCATGTGAAGACATTAAACTTAACTCAAAATATGCATATCCAGTTGCAGACTGTTCGATCCGCACAAAAATTTTTGCATCACTTGTGGGAAATTGGGTACGGAAAAGTGCCAGCTGATCAGAGATAAGGGCAGAATTCTTTGACTTTTAACTTCTGTAATTTTATTACATCAAAAGAATAGTTAGTTTAAAAGGTTTTTGCAGATATTCAAATTATAAGAATTCAACTTGACTGAGTGAATGAGCTATTCTTGCAGGTCAATACAAAGACGTCCACGCTATTATTTAATGTAAAATTCCAAGTGAGGTAGTCAAATACAAATCCATCGACACTGTTGTGAAAGCAGATAAAGTGGTTAATTATCCAACAGGGTAGATGGATTTGTATTTGACTACCTTACTTGGAATTTTACATTAAATAATAGCGTTAAGTTCATGGGCATCTTTGTATTGACCTGCAAGAATAGCTCATTCACTCAGTCAAGTGGAATTCTTATAATTTGAATATCTGCAAAAACCTTTTAAACTAACTATTCTTTTGATGAAATAAAATTACAGAAATTACAGAAGTTAAAAGTCAAAGAATTGTGCCCTTAACTCCGATCAGCTGGCACTTTTTCGTACCCAATTTCCCACAAATGATGCAACAATTTCTGTGTGGATCGGACAGTCTGCAACTGGATATGCATATTTTGAGTTAAATTTAATGTCTTCACATGGAACAAAAAAGTAGAGTATTTGAGGCAAGCATTTATTTCATCTGCTGATGTTGATTGAAGAATAACAGGTAACATTTGTCTGAAATCTTCTGCAAGCAATATTACTGCATTCCCAAATGGTCTGACATTGCCACGCAAATCTTGCAAGGATCGACCAAGAGCCTCAAGTGATGTTTTGCGTACCATTGTACATTCATCCTAAACAATGTTTGCATTTCTGCAATATTTTTCCCCATATTGGATGTTTTTGAGATGTCGAACATGAGGTTTTTGAAAAATTGTAAAGTTTCAAAGTAGAATAAATAATTATTCTACTTGGCAGCAAGGTCGCAGGTATTCCTCGTGCAGCAAGGGCTAAGGCTATGTCATTTTGTTACCAAATGGCTGCCAAAATCAATTTAATTAGAAAGGTTTTACCAGTTACTTCTGGTGCTGTTCAAGGTAGCAGTAATTTCTAAATAACTTCTATTCTCACAGTCAGTAAATCAGGTGACTAAAATAGGATTTATCCATGTTTTGACAATGCCTTATTCACTGTAATTAATTTAGAAGACAAAAATAGGATGAGGGACTAGAGCTGGACAGATAGAGAGGAAGATATATAGATAGAAAAGAGAAAGTGAGAGGAAAATAGAGAAAGAGAAGGATATAGAGAGAGATAAAGGGATTGATAAATAGACAGAGAGAGGGAGAGTTAGAAACAGAGAGGGCGAGACAGAGGAAAGGAGAGAGAGATAGAGGGAGAGAGAGAAAGGGGCTCAAAGAGAGATGGAGAGGGTTATATAGAGAGAAAGATAGATTGAGATAGGGAAAGGTAGAGATGGATAGAGAGAGGTATTAAGAGAGGAAGAGAGAGGGGGAGAGAAACAGAAGGTGAACTACACTTCACCGTTTTTTTCCTCGTTCAGTAGAGAGGAAATCTTTCGAGGCTGAGACAATTTTAATTTTTTATATTGCCCGATCGTAAAATACGCTAAAATATGATATTTTGATAAATGCAGATTTCGTATTTATTATTATATTATATTATATTGGACCCAATATATAGTAATGATTTAAAAAGTTTTGTTTTTTTTTAATGACTTTTGCGCCACCACCTAGAATCGAAACCAAAACTTTTAGCCTGCGATTTACTTTTTCCTTTGGCGTTAATGCCTGAGCTATGAAGACATGTTTGCTCCAAGGCTAAAAATTAAAGCATGAACCAATAGCTATTATGTTATGCATGCATATTAGTAATGACGTCGTTCGACCTTCACCTGGCAAATTCTTTTTTTCTTTTTCTTTTTTTTTTTTTTTTGCAATTTTCACATTTTTGCACTTATTTCCCCTGGCTAAAACCTAAATATAAAGTTTCACATATTTTATATATGAAGTTTCATGTTTGTAGACTAAAAACTCTAAGATGTATTTGGTAGGCATACGCATCCATAGAGTTTTGCGTTTACTATAACCTTTTTATATTTCGCAAGATGTAGAATATCTGCATGAATATAATTACACTTAATTTAACTAAAGATGATCATCCCATAAGAAAACCGAAAAAAAAAACTAATAAGAAATTAATTAAAATGAATGTTTAAAAGAATATGTAAATTAGTTCGATCTTTTGCAGATGAGTGCAATTCTACAACTCATATATAACAAAGTTGTATTTTCGTCTTAAAATAAATGTAAAAAAAATTTTAATATGAATATCAATAGACATTAAAAATATAGGAGTATAGATATAGATACTTCACAATATAGTATTAAATAATTCACATTGTGTATTATATTCTATACAAGGTCTACTCAGCATGTGCGCTGCTCCTTTGAGTCGTCTTATTCTCCACCGTTCTTCTCTGTCTATAGTTTTTACTTCACCCCATAAGAGTATACGGTTTGCTTTTTCCCTCCATATGTGATCTACCCGACTTTTCAATATTTCTACGTATTACGTCTTTCCTGTGTTCTTCTAATCTTACTTTTAGTCGGCGACATGTTTCACCTTTTTTATAGTTTTCCACACTTACATGGAATCTCGTACCCACAGTTCTTAGTCATGAATTTTTGTAGGGCCTGTACTTAATGCTTTATGTTAATTAAGTCGCTCTTGAATATGGCCATTTTCCTCAATTATAGATATGAAATGGAGTATCTTCCATATTAACAAATTTGGCGTGCTGACGGATTTTGTAGACATTCCCGAAATATGGATTGAGATTGTCGGACGGACTTCCTCATCTTGGTTGTTATCGTCACAACGTTTCGGCCGTCTTGCCCTCTGGCCTTCATCAGGTGTTTTGTATCGAACTGGGGAACCGTTTGTTAAGAGTCTCGAACCCAACCCTTTATTATTATTACGAGACTCCTAAAAAAACCTTTATTATTATTACGAGATCAATCAATGAAAACACCTCATCTCAAAAATACAGACAATTACTATTCCCGAAATATGTTGAATTCTTTGAAGATATAATAAATGTGTCCCTAGAAATGTGTCCCTAGAAATGTGCCCCTAGAAACTAAGGTAGAAATAAATAGTACATCTTGTAATCTTTCGTCGATCAGCATATACGCTGTTTCTCTCTGTCTGACAGAGTACAAAATAGACTTCATGGTTTAGTGGGGGGGGCCCTTTTCTCTTCTCTGCAACCTCTCTCCCAACAGAAAAGACGTTGCGTGCCTATCTTTGTTTTATCGTTATTTCCATGGCATGTCGCAATCTTTCACGAAAAACACCCGTCTAGCTGAAACCACTGTCAAAAAAATGTCCCCACTCTTTATCTGTGCCTAAATCAAAACGTAGATTCCATGAGCAAAGCCTCTTTCTTAGAACTGCACGCCTGTGGAACTCTGTTCTGTCTGCCTGTTTCCCACCTGATACAACTTGGATGTCTTCAAGTCCAACGTAAACAAATTCCTGATGAACCGCCCCCTTAAGTAGGCACTTTATTAAATCTCAACACTAACGTACTTTACATACAATAACCCTTGATAAGTGGTGACCACCTTGTAAAAAAAAAAAAGAGTATATGGTTTCCTTTTTCAAAAAGGTTATAAACATATACTAATTTCAAAATCATATATCACAAAAACTATTAAAAGATACGGATCTGGAACATTGCATGCCTAATCAATACATATTGTAGAATGCTATATCCAAATGTCAGCTCTTTACACCATGTACTTCTTATATAGTATCCGCAAGAAAATGTAATCATTTCATGTAGTATTTTTCACTTTGTAGCGATGTAATTATGTAAACGTACATGATCAATTTAATTTTAATAAAAGAGAGAGCTGCATGTATGAACAATAGACTTCTTTATACAATTCGTATTTCTTTGCGATTCTATTGATTTCGATTGGCGCTGATTACATTCGTCTATTTGAGGTGGTTCCCTCAATCCTTTCCCAATCAAACACACACACACACAGAAAAAAACTTCAGTTGTCCTTCTTCAATGCTTGTAGCACAAATCACTTGTTTTGCATTGTTTATTAAATTGTTAGGTGAAAGTACAGACTCGTTAGAAAAACACCTTCTCCTTCACATGTTAAGAATGGGTTTCCAAAAAGTTCTCTGCATAAGTACTATTGTTTTTTTTTGTTTTGTTTTTTTAATTGTTTTAGCATCTGCATTTTATTTGGGTATTATTGCTTTTTATTGTTTTAATATCTTTATTTCATTTTTGTATTGGCTTTGTTCAAGTTAAAGCTATGATTGTTTACAAAGGATTTATTTCCGGTTTGTGTGTACTGTTCTGCTTTACGTTGAATGCCCAGAAAAAAAGTCCCTTCTGATTAATGTTTACTAATTTTCAAATAAGCAAACGAACTCGGCTGTTGTTTAGAATGAGATAATATTCTTTTATCTGGTAAACATTAATCAGAAAGGACTTTTTAATGGTATATATGTGAAGCAGAATGATTCGCACAAATCAGAATTTTTGTAATTCGTTCATGTTTTCATACGATAATTTGGGAAGCTATAAGATTTATACCTTAACAGTTTGCCCATGGGAACTTGTTAAAAAAATTGTTCAGTTAAAGAAATTAATTCACAGAACTTTCACCATATCAATGATAATACCTACAATTCTGATGTTATTTCTTTCAACATTGAATCCTTACCACTGTTGAACAATTCAATGAATCAATAGAAACAAGATTTTCATTTTATCTAAATGATAAAAAGAAATTGTGGGAATCTATTTTCTAGATCCAAGACTCAAATTTAAATTTCAAAAGAATGGCATGGAAAACACTAAGAATTGGATTGTACATCTTCTACTTTGTTCTGATGATAATGAAGCAGAATCGGTAAAATACACTTCTTCAAGCTTTGTTGAGGGTCCAGCAGATCAAAGTAAAACTGTATCTCTTTTCAAGCCTGGTTGAAGAATTAGATCCAAATAAGCCTACAGTAACAAATGAACACTTAGAGCAGATAGAAGCTGAGTTAAACGTGGAGACTGCAACTACAACAGAAATACAAAAATCATAATCTAAACTCAAAAGAAGTAAATCTCTTATTTATAAAGGCAGAAAGAACTTGGTCATTATGTAGCTTTACAACTACTCACAAGAGGTGATGATCCGTTTCAGTGGTGGAAGTAGACACAGGAGATCTTACCACTGCTAAGTAAACTAGCTTCAAAATATTTAAGCGCACCTCCTTCATCCGTGGAGGGTGAGAGGCTCTTTAGTAGAGGTGGTGATGTGTGTGAACCTATGAGGAACAGGCTGCGGCATAAGAATAGAGAAACTCTAATGTTTCAACTTAAAAGTATTCAACTTTAAATATTGATGGGACTATCAGGGCAGAGGAGGGAGGCAGTAAGAATAGAAGAAATAGCGCAGCAGCAGAACTTCAGCTTCAAGAATTACAATTTGTACCTTGTAGTTGTTTTGTAATTTCTTTTTTTTTTTCTTATCTAATTGTTTAACGGTATTCATTTAAGAATTATGAATTGTGTTTTGTAATTTTATTTAATAAAGTCATAATAGTGGCCAGACACTTAATTAAATTTTAAGTTAAATTAGCAGTTACTGTGTTAATGTGTCGATGTTATCTGATGAGTCACATGAAAGTGATGAAATGATTTAAATTTTATACGAAAGACAAAAGTAAGTAATCGGCAGATTAATTGGCAAATCGACCAATTACTGATTAATCGCCAAATGGGCCGATTATGCCGATTACCGATTACCTGCCGATGTTATAATCATCAAATGTTTCATTTAGGAATAAAATACAACAATATCATTTAATCCATCGATTTTCAAATAGATTCGCTCGAAAGAAAACAATCCGTTATTACAAATATCGAGCATATTTCTTCCATGATAGAATAATATATATATATATATATATATATATATATATATATATATATATATATATATATATATATATATATATTGTGAGACTAACCGTAGCCCTCGGCGCAAGAGGGTCCGTGTGTGCCTGGCGTGTGGGGTGGTGGCTGATCCTGTGGTTGGGGCAGCGGACGAAAGAGTTTCAAGATGGCGCCTGCCTGCTTTTATTAGAGACGGAATCTCGCAGGATCGCGCGAGATCTCGCGGGGATGCAAATTAGCTAGGCCATCTTGAGGAATAAAAATCGGTCCACTGGAGGTGCGAGGCAGTCGGGTTCTGACGTTCGTGGCGATCAGTACAGTGACCGTTGGGTTCCGGTTCTATTCGTGCAGTCAGCTGAGCTTTGTTAGTTACCTTCGCGCCGTGGCTGTCATTGTTTGTTGGTTCGCTGTGTGTTGCCGTGGTTCTTCAGTGAAACGCTTCGTCGCCCACGACAAGACTCCCCGTCTCCTACACAAGATACTCATACATATATATATATGAAGTAGATCTTTGTATCAAAAGGCATTTGATCTGTCAAGAGCAATCACCCTAGAAAGAAAGCCTCCATCGACAGATTCGCTAATTCTATGAGAAATTACTGTAAGCACATCTTCTGTAGATCTAGCAGAATGAAAACCTTATTGCATGTAAATAAAAAGGTTATTTTTACTGATGTGGTTAACTACTTCTCTATTTAACACAGATTCAAGTAACTTACTCATAGCGCACAGGAGACTTATTGATCTGTACTGAGAGGGAGATGACCGTTCACCTGAATTCTTAAATACAAGGTATACTGATGAAATTTTCCAGGGTGTTGGGAAGCATTTCTCCTTAAGAAAACGCTTAAA
The DNA here is from genome assembly GCF_053919585.1 of Euprymna scolopes. Taxonomy (NCBI): domain Eukaryota; kingdom Metazoa; phylum Mollusca; class Cephalopoda; order Sepiida; family Sepiolidae; genus Euprymna; species Euprymna scolopes. Next base: position 39,401,498 of record NC_136524.1, on the reverse strand, counting down.
CAGCTTTGTAAGTATAGGAGCTAGTTCTGATTGAAGCTTTTTCAATGTTATAATTGGAATGATATCAGGGCGTGTTGCTTTACTGGAATCAAGATTTCTGATTAGCTTGGCAACATCACGCACAGATATTTGTATGTCGTATAGCGTGTTTTCTGATACAGGAGGAAATACGGGGAAATACAGCGGCCATTATCGCATAGGGTAGATTTAGTTGCAAAGTTCTTGATAAAGAGTTTTCAATTGTTCGAAGGCCTGACGAGATTACCTCAGGCCCATTTATGAGAGTTGGGATAGAGCACACGCTTCTGTTCAGGATCCTGTTTTCTATTTTCCAAAACTGGTGGGAACCAAGCAACTGCTACTCAGCCACTTTGGATTTGAGCTACTGAGCATACAACTCTCGTGTTCTTCATTACTCTTTTATAGTGGTTGCTAGCCGTCCTGAAAGCGGCTTTAGTCTCAGTACATCTATTACGTTGGAAGCTATGGAAAAAGTGATTTCTGTGCGGAATGGCAGCAGCACATTCCAGAGAGAACCACGGCTGGCTATTAGAGTTTTGCTGGAATTTGTAAAGAGTATGAAACGGTCTATGCCTACAATTAACCATTCCGTCAGGTCTGATACTATAGAGGACACGTCCTTTTTAAACATGGAACGCAGAGGTAGATCTGATATAAATGTACGGAAGCTATCCCAGTCAGCCATATAGTATCGATATACTGTACGATGGAGAGGTACGTCTGAGGGCTTATTACATTTCGTTTTTACTTTAACTGATACAACAGAGTCAGAAGATCCCAGTAGAGATAGGACAGAAGATGAACATAGCTCAGAGTGAGGAAAAGATCTAGGAGACTTGCGTACTGACCGTCGGTATCGGGCACACTGGTGGGTTCGCGAACAATCTGAGCGAGGTAATAACCAATGGAGAAATGATGACAGAATCTCCCCTCATCATCGGTCTTGTTTGAGTGGGTTAACCAGTCCACATTGTGAACATTGAAGTCTTCGCAGACGTGAATGCTAGCCGAAAGATGAGCTAATAGGATGTAGTCAATTTTCTCCCATATGCTCTTAAAGATAGTAACTCCACTGTTGTGGGGTGATAGAGGGCAAATATAAACGCAGTCGTGTGAGCAAGTGCAACCCGGAATTTAGGATCTTCTCTGGAGATGTCCCTACCACATGGAAAGCCATCTTTAATATAGGAGCATATTCCATGCCCATGGCGATCTTGGGGGTCAGATTTAGAAGTTAAGTTAGAGTATCCTTTAATTCCAAACTCTTCTAAGTAAATGGTCGGTTCAATGCCAATTTTGTTTAGGAACAATAGGTCTGGTTTAGTCTCCTGTAATTGGGTGTCAACCTCTGGAAGGTTGGAACATAGACCCCTGATGTTGGAGAAGGAGAGATGGTCAGGGTTTAATCGGGGGGGGGGGGTTCTGGAAACATTTCATGATGACTTTTTGGGATTTGTGGAATAGGTTGACAGAGTTGCTTAGAGCCGGATAAAGAGGGAATGTAAGAGAGAAAAAGAAACGAAGAAATATGTTGTTTTTTTTTTTGTAGCACAGGATAAGGTAAAGTTGTTACAATAAACCGACGGCACCAATGTTTTTCTGAACTTCTGTACAATCAAATAAATAAATATTAAGCTCTTTTTTTTTTTTTTTTTTTACAAGGGCATCACCACTTATCAAGGCCCAGAGTTTAAGGGTTAATAGGTATACATTAGTCATTGTGATTTTAGCATAGTAAACAGTGGGAATTTTGAAACTTGGATTACTTAGGGGGACGATTCAATTAGAACTTGTTCACATTGGACTTTTTCTTTTTTTTTTCATAGGTATCAACTCATTATCAAGGCCAAGAGGCCACTCAAGGATAAGGGTTAAAGAGTGTACAGTAGAAATTGGACAATATAATAATCATTAGTAATGAAAATTTGTAAAATTTGATAACTTATATGGAACGGCTCATCAAGAACTTATTTACTTATATCGAAAAAGTTTTTCTTTGTAATCGAGCACTTTGTTGGAATTCTTTCCCCCCAAAACAGTAAGCAAATATATATATATATATATATTGGTTGGGACTGTTAATCGGAATCGGAATTGGGAATCGCAAAAATCGGAACTTTTGGAGGTATCGGAATCGGAAAAATTATAACCTAAATTTCCTCTCCAAACCGATTATTTCATTTATTTATTTATTTATTTTTATTAAAAAATGAACTAAGTTACGGAATCAAGACACGAAAAACGAAACCATATATTTATTTGCAAAAAAAAATCTTTAGTTTTAACACTTTATTACGGTACAAAAAAAAGAAAGAAAACACTTATGCATTATCAACGAAAGCAAATATTTTATTCAGAAGAATTAATTTAGTTTAAACAATTCTTGTGTTATTACGATACAAAAAAGGAAAACACGGTACTTTTGTAATTTTTGTATTGCGCTGAAATAATAACTTTATTAATTAGAAAGCCATTCTTAACATGGGGAGGGAGTGTTGTAACTATTCGATGCTTCCACCTAACAATTTAATAATAAAAGATATCGCGAATCTTGAATTTAACTTGAAAAATAACTATTTAAAAAATAGCGCGGTACTAAAAATACATAAACATCGAAAACACTTTTTGTGTTTTTTGATGATATAAGAATTTTTTGTTTGTTTAAAAGTAATTTGGGGGTACTTCTGCAGTATGCAGGCAGCGGCTATTGTTATGCTCGATAAAATCAAATTCTTCTTAGTCAAATAACGCAGCAAATAAGTAACAAACAAGATTTTTCCGAACAGAAAAATATTTAAAAACTAAACCATTCATTGTATCTTGTTGCGGACCAGGATATAAATACCCTAAACACGCTACAAGAAAAAATAATGAAACGAATTGAATGAAAGAAAACAAAGAACTCAAATGCTGGAATAAAATAAACATGTCGTTTATTTTCTGTTGAGAAATGAAAGTCTTGGATGTACACGTGTTCATTCAGCCGTTGACGACTACGCACCTGGAAGGAAAGGGGATTGCAATAGAGAAACGCAAAGTGGCAAGCCGGCCTGTAGAAAGAGAGGGTTAAGCTCAGTAGAGAGTCGCGCACATGTCTGTTTTAATGGACCAAAGCCGAAGGGGAGATAGAGTGAGAAAGTCAATCCAGTTCATGGAGAGAGAAAGCGTATAAAGTGTGCGTGCGCTTATCCCACATTACAGTAGAAGGGAAAGTGACGTTATGGCGGTCGGTCGGTTCGTTGACTCAACAGGTCGAACGCTGGTCCGGACGAAAAAGGGAAGTTGACAGGTTTTGTTGACTTTTATACTGGGGTCTGTGTATATGTGTATATGCGTGCGTGTGTGTGTGCGTATGTGCGTGCGTACGTGTGGGTATCTATATGTGAAGAAAAGCATGTTCGAACAAGACTACCCCTCCTGGGGAGAAAAAAATATATATATACAAGAGGAACGTATTTCGTTTTTGTTTTTTATGTATATTTTTTTTAATAAGTTATATATTGTTTGAAATGTTTTGGCCAATGAACTTTTCGACCAGTTTTTTGTTGTTTGTTCTGTGTTGTTTTTTGTAATTTCTTTTTCCGTTTCTGAGTGTGTATGTTCTTGTATTGGAGTAGGAGAAACGTGTAATTGTTCGTCTATGAATGCAGGTTTAAGTCTGTCTATTGCTATAGTGTCTTTTTCTCTTTTTAATATCGTAAAATACTTTTTACTCCTGTCGAGAACTAAATAAGGTCCGGAATAATTTGGACATATTGGTTTTTTTACTGCGTCGTTCCTGATAAAAACGTATTTACATGTGTAAATATCGCTTGGAATGAAAATGTTCGTGTCTGGCTTTTTGGTTAGAGTAAATTTTAATTGTGACATTTTGTGTTTTAAGTCCGTCACAAAAATTGTCGTTGGGGAAATGTCAGTATTGTTTTCGCAGAATTGTCCTGGTAAAATCAGTGTTGATCCGAAAACTAATTCTGCAGGTGTGCTCTGCAAATCTTCCTTCACAGTGTTGCGAATTGCTAGGAGAATGAGTGGCAAGTTGTCTGACCAGTCCGATTTGTTTTCGTTCATAGCCAAAGATGCTTTTAAATGTCTATGAAATCGTTCCACCATACCGTTTGCGCAAGGATGATAGGCAGTAGTCTTAATGTGCTTTGTTCCCAACAAATGGTTGAATTTAGCGAAAAGAGTTGATTGGAACTGTGAGCCTCTGTCCGTTGTGATTACAGAAGGCACTCCGAAAATCGCTATCCAATCTTGTAAAATCGCTCTGGCTATTGTTGCGGCCGATATGTCTTTCACTGGTATTGCTGTCGGCCATCTGCTGAATCTATCGACTATAGTAAGGATGTGGATATGTCCTTTTGAAGTGGGCAAGGGTCCAACCAAGTAGATATGAACATGAGTAAACCTAGCGTCTTGTACACTGAAAGTTCCTGAAGGTGATTTTATGTGCCTGTGAACTTTGGGGGGGTTTTTTGACAAGGAATGCAAGTTTTGGTCCAACTACGGATGTCCGTATTCATATTTGGCCAAACAAAACGTTCCGTTATTAATTTCACGGTGGCACGTTTTCCTGGATGGGACAAATTGTGGAAGTGCTGGAAAACTTGTCGTCTGAGGCTGAGTGAAATATAAGGGCGAGGGTGTTTTTGTGAAACATCGCAATAGAAATTTGTTGTTCCGAATGGTATCGGTATCTCTTTCAGCTTCAGTGAAGTTTTGTCCATTATAGCTGGGAGCGTGGTATCGGTTAATTTCTCTTGTGCTATTAATTCCATACTTAGTGGAGTGGAATTTAAAGAAGCAATTGTTGCGTGAGATAAAGCATCAGCTACAACGTTTTCTTGTCCTTTTACGTACCGTATATCGGTACAATATTGGGCTATAAAGTCCAGGTGTCGAATTTCTCGTGGACCATATTTGTCGACATGTGTGTGTAGAGCAAATGTTAGAGGTTTATGATCCGTATAAATGGAAAATTTTCTGCCCTCGAGGAGATGTTTAAAGTGCTTAATTGCAAGATAAATTGCAAGTAACTCTCTCGAGAAAGTGCTATATTTAGTCTGCGCTTTGTTTAACTTGGCAGAGAAGAATGAAATAGGGGTAATTTTTTTTTGTCAGAAATTTGGTGAATGACAGCTCCTTCTGCTATTTCCGATGCGTCCGTCGTAAGAGTAAGTTCCGTTGTATCGCTGTCTTGGATGTACGTAAGTTTTGTGAAGTTTTCGATTGTTCGAAGGCCTGTAGTGCAGGTCCTTCCAAAACTAACTGTTGGTTTTTGGTTCGGTTTTTAATAAGTCCGTTAAAGGTGCGAGTAACGTGGAACAGTTAGGCAAAAAAAACGTCGGTAATAGTTAATTCTGCCTACAAAACGGCGTACTTGTCTGACAGATGTCGGCAGACGGAAATTTGAAATGGCACTTACTTTTTCAGGCAAAGGGGAGATTCCATCCTTGTCAATTAAATGACCGAGAAATTGAACTTCCTTGTGGGCAAAAACACATTTATCGGTGTTTAGTTTAAGACCGAAATTTGACAGTCTTTCAAAAGTTTGTTCCAGGTGTAGCCGGTGTTCTTCGAGGTTTCTGCTGGCGATTAAAACGTCGTCCACATAAGCGAATATGAACGGCGGACCTCTGAAAACTTTGTCAATCAAACACTGAAAAGTTTGACAGGCGTTTCTCAGCCCGAAAGGCATCCTTAGGAACTCGTAAAGGCCAAATGGTGTGGTCAGTGCGGTTTTATGAATGTTTTCTGCGACTAGAATTTGAAAATATGCCTTAACGAGGTCCAGTTTGGAGAAAATTGTGGCGCCTTGGAGTCCATTGGCGAAGTCATGGATATGGGGAATAGGATATCTATCTGGAACAGTTTTTGCGTTTAAGCGTCTAAAATCTCCGCACCGTCGCCATGTGGTGTTGTCAGCTTTCTGTACGATGTGGAGAGGTGATGACCAACCACTTTTCGAGGGCCGTATTATTCCCATGTGGAGTAGGTTTTGAAATTTGTATTTATCCGTTTTCAAGCCTCTGGAGATTGAATAGACGGGCGGTCCTGTTGTCTTAATATAGTGCTTAGCGCTGTGTTTGATGGGGTCCGTGTTTTTAAACGGCTGGGAAAGTTGAGGAAACTTTTGGAGTAACCGGCGGACGTGTAAATCTTCGGGTAAGGCAGTGCTGATTCCGGTGGTTAAAAATTTCGAGGTAGTTCCTCTCACTGAAATCTTCGTTTCGTTGTCTGTCAATGTGTGATGAGTCATGTCGACAGACAGGTTGAAATGGGCTAAAAAGTCCGCCCCCAAAATTGGAGTGGTCACGCTGGCTATGGTGAAATTCCATAAAAAATTCCTCCGCATTCCAAGGTTTAAATTTAAAGTTTTTTTCGCCAAAAGTGGGTATTTTTGTATCGTTGGCGGCTTGTAAGTTGAAAAATTGGGTCCCTGTTGGGTGGTCATGCGGTGTCGGTATGACGCTGATTTCCGCTCCGGTGTCTATTAAAAAGTTTATCCGTGAATTTTGTCACGGATATAAAATAGACGACCTTTTTTGTGTGCTCCAGCTACAGTCGTCGTCGTTACTGGCTGGAAGGTTCGTTTCCCTGTGCTGGTTTTTTGAACGCGCAGGGTGTAGTGCATCTTCTCGTGTCGAATCTCCTGTGGTAGAAACACACATCTTCTCTATGTCGTGACGTGGACCGGTTCCTGCTTGAACTTCTTCGCCTGTAATTTCGCCGCGTGTTATTGTTGTTTACGGGATAATGTTGACGCGTTTGAAGTACGTCGGCTAGCTGCAGCTTCTCAACGGCAGACTTTAATTCTGCTAATTCCTCGTCTCGGTTTTGATCAGGTTGCCGTTGGTGGGCGTATACTTGTCGGCTCCGGGAACTTTCGTGAATTCTGTCGGCTATGTCGGCGAGCTTTTCTGTTGCCGTCTCCTCCAGCATCGGAGCGAGGATTTGTTTGGTAGTTGGGGGTAATTTACCCAACCATAGACTCTTCATAATGCTGTCCGACATTTTTTTGTCTCCCAGCAAGGCTTTCATGTGGCGAAGTAGTTGAGAAGGCGTACGGTCTCCTAACTCAACTTGTGTGAACAAGTTACGAAGCATGGCTTCGTTAGAAACACCGGTTCGTTGCAGGATTGCTTGCTCCAGCGTGTCGTACGGTCTTTCCTCCGGTACATTTTCGAGAAAATCCGTGACTTCCTCTACCACCTCCAACGACTGTTTTTCCACTAGATAACAGTAACGTGCTCGTTGTGACGTTACCCGTTTAGCGTCAAATATGGCTTGTAATTAGATGAACCATATGTTTGTATTTGTCGGGTTGAAGGGTGGAATATTTAGCCATGGTTTCGTTGTAGGAGTCCGTCTGTTGAAGTTCCATTTTGTTTTGTAATTTTTATATTTCAATTTCGTGTGCGCGGTTTGAAATTGTTCCTC
>NC_136524.1:39364037-39389037 GCF_053919585.1 Euprymna scolopes | reverse complement strand
AATAATAGAAAAAATAATTAAATAACAATAATAATAATAAAATATTATTAATAATAATAATAAAAATAATAATAATAATAGTAATAATAATAATAATAATAATAATAATAATAATAATAATAATAATAATAATAATAATAATAATAATAATAGGCAAGAAAGGTAGCGTCTATCTATCTATCTATCTAAATTACAGAAAAAGTTTGTGATAAAATATGAATAAGGAATTTTTTGTTCTTTTTCTCTGATTTACTATCTAAATGTTAAAGAATCCGCCGAAAATCAATATCCGTTGCTATAAGCATGAGCTGTCCATCTCACACCCCCTTCTTTTCATCAAAATTTCCATATTTCTTTCTGCGTATAAGAAAATAAGTCTCTGTACTACTTATATTAATATATTATATTGATTCTAACTAGCGGGAAATTCTCATTCATTCATATGTAATATATTGATGTTGACATTCTGTAGATGTTACTCAATTCTGTCACTATAGGATTTAACTTTGGCAGTTTTAGCTGTTATCTGCTGTTTCAGTTCTTCGATTATTATTATTATTATTATTATCATCATTATTATTATTTTTATTATTATTATCATTATCATTATTATTATTATTATTATTATTATTATTATTATTATCGGCTCACATGGAGCTTTCACACAAGTAAGCAAACGATCTGATTGAAGATCTGTGGTGTTCTCTGGAAGCTGAGCGACAACAAGTCTCCCCAGGTGTCCAGCTCTCTCCTCCTCCTCCTTCGATAGAATTTGCAAATAAATTTGCATCATCGCAACAGCCTCTTACCATTGATTTCTCGCTGGAAGTGGCCATTGGTTTATACTGGAATTTGAGTGGCACTAAGCCTCCCCAAGATCCCAGTTCTCTTCGCACTTGTCCAGCGGAGGTCTGGCCAGTGCTCCCTCCTCTGTCTTTCAGTCCTCCTTAACCCTTCTCGGCTCTTTGGAATCACCTTTTTTTGGAGTGGGGAGGGAACGATGGTGAAACAATGGAGAGATGCATGATGGCGGGGTGTAGAACATGTAAATATGCAGTTTCGGTGTTCTTCATTCCCTGTAACGCTTATTCGTTATATTGTCTTGTGTTATTCTCCGCATTCAAGTGTTTCCCTTAATATTTCAGCCGTTTTCATTATCGTTAGTCGTTGTATTTTTGCAGCTATTCCTCTGATACGAATTTCGGCCATTCTTTTTTCCAGGTTTCCGGGATTGTTCCTAGTGCTCCTACTATTATCGATACTATTTGGATTTTCTTCATCATCCAAATCCCTTTTAACTCTCTGGCTAGTTCTGTGTATTTGCTTCGTTTCTCCTTTTCTTTCATACTCACTCTGTGGTCAGCTGAGACAGCAAAGTCTACGATTTAACCGGATTTTTCTTTCTTGTTAATTATTTACACATCTGGTCTTCTTGCTTGGATGGGTTTTTCCATCTGTATGTCCATATCCCATAGGATTTTATGGTTCTTGTTTTCGAGTGCTGTTGCGGGTTTATGCTTGTACCATTTGTCTGTACGCTCAAAATATAGCCGTTTGCACAATTCCCAGTGCACCACCCTCTCCACTTGGTCATGCCTGCTTTTGTATTCCTTTTGGGCTAGTTTGCTACATTCACTTACTATATGGTTTATCGTTTCGTCTCGTTGTCCACAGAGTCTGCATTTACTCTTTTCTTGTGTTTTATCGATCCTTGCTTTGATATGGTTGGTTCTTATCGAGTTATCTTGTGCTGCGGTTATTAGGGATTCAGTTTCTCAGTTTATATGTCCTTTTCGCATCCATGTCAAGGTGTTTTCGTTATTCTCATCTTTTGTCATTCTTATGAATCTTCCCATTTCTCTTTTCTCATTTTGTCATTTGTCTGTCTGTTTTCTTTTTTGTTGGTTTTCTCCGTATCCCTCGCTGCCATAATTATCCTTTCAGTGTTTTGCATTATGTATTTTTCTAGTTCTTTTTTTGTGTCCTTCACATAGTCTTCTATACAGATCAATCCTCTCCCACCGTCTTTCCTTTTCACGTAGAGTCTGTCAATATCGTCCTTTGGGTGTAGTGCATTATGCATGGTCATGAGTTTCCTGGTTTTCTGGTCGAGCTGTCTCAGTTCTTTTTTTGTCCATCCTATAAACGGTCTGGAGTATCTCACTAGTAACACTGCCCATGTATTTATACCTTTTATAAGGTCTATGCTATATAATTTCGTTTCCAGGAGTTTTATTGTTCTCCTGGGGTATTCTTTTCCAATTTTCTCTTTCATTTCTGTTGCTCTGATGGTGTCCGCTTCCAAAATTCCCAAGTATTTATAGTCATCTTGTTCCCCTAGTGCCCTCATTTCTGTTTGGTTGGGTAGTTCCATGCCTTTTGTCGTTTCCAAGTTCCCCTTTTTTATAACTAGTAGTGCGCACTTTTCCATTCCAAATTCCATTTGGATATCTTGTCTGAAGATCCTGGTAGTGTTAATTAGTGTCTCTAGATCCTTTTCTGTCCTTGCAAAAAGTTTCAAATCGTCGATGTACATCAGGTGGTTCATTTTTGCCTCTGTATTGGGGAACTTGTATCTGGTTTGGCACTTTCTCAGAATACTATTCAAGGGCATCATGGCTATGATGAACAGTAATGGTGATAATGAGTCTCCTTGGAGGATGCCTCTTTGTATGTTAATTTTTGTTATGTGTTGTCCATCTGCTGTCAGTTCCAGTCTCCATGTTTTCATTGCATTTTCTATTACATTGGTGATCCTGCTTGGTATTTTATACATTTTTAGGCATTCTATTATCCATGCTTGGAGGATCCTGTCATAAGCTTTTTTGTAATCGATCCATGCCATGGCTAAATTTTTCCTCTTCCTTTTTACCTCCTTTAGGATCTTTTGATCAACATATAGCAGATCATGTTCCTCTTTTTCCTTTTTGGCATCCTTTCTGTTCCTCGGGGATGAGTCCACGGTTATTCAGTGAGTGGTAGATTTGTTCCCTCAGTTGTGCTGTCAGTATCTTCCACATGGTGGGTAGGCACGTGATTGGCCTATAATTGCTGGGGACGGTTCCTTTCTCCGTGTCCTTCTGTAGCAGTTCTACCTTTTGTCATTCAGTCTGGCACGTTTGCTTCCTGTGTACATCTCATGAACCAGTATGCATGTATCCTGTCGTGCCCTGGTGCTCTCCAGTTTGCCATTTTTCCTATGGTTTTCTTTAGGGTTTCTTTGTTGATTTCATTGACTGTTCCTTCTTCTATTTGTTGTAATTCTTCTTTCATGTCTTTCAGCCATTCGGCATTTCTATTGTGTTTTCGTCGCTCTTCCCATATTTTACTCCAGTAGAGTTTTGTTTCTGTCGGATTTGATTGTTCTGTTTTTGTTTTTCCTCCGTTCACATTTTAGTAGTATTGGCGTTCATTGGTTTCAAATGTTCTGTTTTGTTTGCATTGTTCAGATTTATATCTATATCATCTCAATCTCGCTTCTTTTGCTTTTATTTTTCGGTCCAGTTCTTCATGTTTCTTGTTTAGCCTCTCCCTGCCAGTTACATTTCCAATATTCCTTTTTTTCCACAGTGCTTTCTTCCTGTTGATCATTTTGGTTTCTTTTTTATGTTTGTGTATTTGGGTTTCTAGCCTTATTTCCCATCCAGGTTTTGTCGGTCTGCTTGTTCCTGATTGTTTTTCTGATTTAAGTTTCATACTTACCATTTTGGCGCCTGCATAAATGAGGTTGTTTAAGTCTGTGATTGTGTTTGTTGGGATATGTGGGAGGAGCTTGTTAACCTTCTCAGTTTTTGTTTTTAATTTCTTCTGCTCTTGGTTCCTTAACGATGGGAGTTTTGTTTTTTCCTCGTTCATAAACTGTGTTATTTTATTTATTTCATTTGCTTCATTCTTTGTTAGTTCTGTTTCATTGTTCTCGGTTTCAACGTTTTTAGTCTTTGGTCTTCGTAGGTCCTGGGCTTTCGGTGTTTTTACTTTTGAGGCTTCAACTTGTGGGGTTTTTCTACGAGCAGTTCCATTGGGGGTGTTTCTTGTTGAGTTTCCTCATTTATTTTTTGCTGAATTTCTGCTAGTTCTAGAGTTGAGAGCCAACCTTTCTTGAGTATCAGTCTTGCTTGGTCCGCAATTCTTTGTTTTGCCGGGTGGTCACTGGAAAAGTCCCATAGTTCTTTCATCCGTTTCCGATAACCTCCATATCTATATTCAGGATGACTTCTATAATAGCATTCCATTACGAGTCTATTCTCTTTTGTTGTCCATTTCTTTCTTCGTTTTTTTTTTTTTTTTGTGCTGTGTTTGTTCGGTTGTTGTTGTTATTATTATTATTATTATTATTATTATTATTATTATTATTATTATTATTATTATTATTATTATTATTATTGCTATTATTATTGTTATTATTATTGTTGTTGTTATTATTATTATTATTGTTATTATTATTATTGTTGTTGTTATTATTATTAGTATGAATGTTATTATTATTAATATTATTATTATTATTGTTGTTGTTGTTGTTGTTGTTGTTGTTGTTGTTGTTGTTATTATTATTGTTATTATTATTATTATTATTATTGTTGTTGTTATTATTATTGTTGTTGTTATTATTATTATTGTTATTATTATTATTGTTGTTGTTATTATTATTAGCATGAATGTTATTATTATTATTGTTGTTGTTGTTGTTATTATTATTGTTATTATTATTATTATTGTTGCTGTTATTATTATTGTTATTATTATTATTATTGTTGTTATTATTATTAGTATGAATGTTATTATTATTAATATTATTATTATTATTATTATTATTATTATTATTATTATTATTATTATTATTATTATTATTGCAAAAATATTTGAAAAGAATATCGAAAGAGGTAGAGAGTATTAGAAATCCGGGAAGACTTGTCGTCACACAGACTCCAGGGAACATCACTGGTTATTATCAGTGAGTAATCTTTGATGATAGCCAGTGTGATAATTCCTACTGAGTAAAATGAATAATATTAATGATAATAATAATAATAATAATAATAATAATAATAATAATAATAATAATAATAATAATAATAATAATAATAATAATAATAGTAGTAGACGGCAAACCCATCCAAGCAAGAAGACCAGGTGTCGTAATAATTAACAAGAAAGAAAAATCCTGTCAAATCGTAGACTTTGCTGTCCCAGCTGACCACAGGGTGAGTATGAAAGAAAAGGAGAAACGAAGCAAATACACAGAGCTAGCCAGAGAGTTAAAAGGGATTTGGATGACGAAGAAAATCAAAATAGTACCGATAATAGTAGGAGCACTAGGAACAATTCCGAAAAACTTCGAAAAAAGAATGTCAGAAATTGGAATCAGAGGAATAACTGCAAAAGTACAACGATTAACGATAATGAAAACAATTGAAATATTAAGGAAAACCCTAGAATGTGGAGAATAATACAAGAAGACAATATAACGAATAAGCATTACAGGGAATGAAGAACACCGAAACTGCATATCTACAAGTACTACACCCCCATCATGCATCCCCCCATAGTTTCCCTACCGCTCCCCCCAATAAAAAATGACACCAAAGAGCTGAGAAGGGTCAAGAAGGACTGAAAGACCGAGGAGAGAGTGCCAGCCAAACCTTGGTTGGACAAGCGCAAAGAGAACTGGGACTTTGGGGAGGCTTAGTGCCACTCAAATCCCAGTATAAACCAATGGTCACTGCCGGCAAGAAATCAATGGTAAGAGGCTGTTGCGATTATGCAAATTTTTTTGTAATATGTAATATATTGATGTTGGTATTCTGTAAACGTTCAGTGTAAATGGAGATGCTTTGATATTATTGTAGTTTTTTTTTTTTTTGTTAAAACTGCAAACGTATTTATCTAAGTTAGCACGAACACCCGGTGAAGCCCGGTCGTAAAGTACGCATAAATATGATATTTTAATTCTTGCAGATTTCGTATATATTATTATAGAGCTAATGTTCTATCGATTTTTATATATTATTAATTTGCTATTTCAAAAATTTAAAAAAAAACATATATTCATATGACTTGGATGCATTAGTTTGAATCGAAACCGAAATAAAACTTATGATATATATATATATATATATATATATATATATATATATAAGTTGAGTTCCTTCAGCCATAATTGAAACCGAACCAAAACTTATGAAGAATTCTTGATAAAATTATTTATTTAAAAAAAAATAGATGACTTAACTGCCATCAGCTATAATCGAAACCGAAACTAAAACTTATGAAGAAATCTTGGTAAAATTATTCATGACAAGACACGGAAGTACATAACAATTAAACGACCCGGATGTAAGTGCGACACAGAAAATAATACACGTGCTATCATATTAATATATAGATTTTATATATTTATGAATCTATTTAATTATTTGGTCGTACAGTCTATAATCTTTATTTTGTTGCTAGCTTAGTTACTGAATTTGTTTCAGTATTTTATTCTGGTGTGTGTATAAAGGGAAGGATAAAATAACTAATTACAGTGGGAAAAAGTCAACGCTACCCATTCTCTCCAGTGTCAGTGCACCTACGCATACCAATGTAAGGGAGACCTATCTCCAAACTTCTTTTACAGAAGATATGTTTGAACTTAGTATGAGTACAATACTTCGTTGTTGTTTTATTAATGTCTATTTATGTCTGTCTTATGTGCGTGTGATAGAGTGCCTTGCCACGCATTTAGGTGGGAGGTGAACACTATCGCTGTGACAGAACATCAGGTAAAACAAGTTTGGGATTGGTGTTGCCACAAACAGCAGACCATGAAATATGCAACTTTCAAATAATCTGCAACGTGGTATCCAGAAGAAAGATGTGGGTGTCACGAGCGGCAGATGCTCCATCGGTGTCCAGCATGATGAGGGATTCAGTCGTCATCCTGTGAATGCTGGCTCCTCTTCTAATTTCAGAAACAACAATATCACCGACACAGAAGCTCTCTAATTTCAGGTGCCAAAACAATACCTCTCTAATTTCAGGTACCAAAACAATATAGATAGAACACAGGAGAAACAAAGTAACCAACATAGACCAAAATCCCAAAGGAAGAAATGGACAAAAAGAGAGAATAGACTGGTAATGGAATGCTATTACAGAAGTCACCCCAAAGACCGAGGATATCGCAAACGGATGAAAGAGTTATGGTACATGTCCAGTTACTACCATACATAAGAACAAAAAGAATTGCATACCGAGCGAAACTTATTCTCAAGAGAGGTTGTCTTTCACAACTAGAACAGAGTGAAATACGACAGAAGGCAAATGATGGAACAGGCAAATAAACCCTTTCGCTTAAGACACACTCATAGAAACTGCAGATGTAGAAAACCTGTAAAACTTGTATACAAGAAACGTGGAGACCGAGATCTATGAAATAACAGAACTTAACGAAAATAAAATAGCTGAAGTAGAAAACATCATACAACTTATGAACGAGGAAAAAACAAAGCTTCCGTCCTTAAGGAACCAAGAGTGGAAGAAATTTGAAGATGAACAAACTCCTTCCATACATCCCAACGGAAACCATTACAAATCTAAACAATTAAATTTATGCAGGTTCCAAGACAGTAAGTATGAAGTTTAAAGTAGAAAAAAGAGGTGGAAAGATTATGAACACACAAAACCTGGATCGGAAGTAAGGCTTGAAACCCAGATCAACAATCTTAAAAAAAGAAGTCAAAGCGATGAACAAGATGAAAACGACTAGAAAAGGATGGAAATGTAGAAATGTTACTAGCAGGGAAAGGCTCAAGAAGAAACGGGATGAAGCAAAAAATAGCAGAAAAAGAACTGAGATTAAGACGATACCGATACAAATCGGAACAATGTAAGCAAAACAGGACTTTTGAAAACAATGAAAGACAATTCTATGAAATTGTGAAAGGGAGAAAAACACGAACAGAACAACTGGACACAACCGAAACAAAACACTACTGGAGCCAGATATCGGAAGAGCGACAGGATCATAATTAAAATGCGTAATAGCTGAATCATATGAAGTTCTGTCTTTGTTTTCGCTTCGTTTCTTCTTCTTCTTCTTCTTCTTCTTCTTCTTCTTCTTCTTCTTTATATTCACTTTGTGGACTGCTGAAACGGCGAAATCTACGATCTGACAGCACTTTCCTTCTTGTTAAGTATTAATATTATTATCATTATCATTATCACTATCACCATTATTATTATTATTATTATTATTATTATTATTATTATTATTATTATTATTATTATTATTATTATTATTAAGCTGGGGTATAACTTTTAATCTGGTGGCAGACGCCTCGACCATCTACTGTTTATGGATGATTTGAATATATTCGGTAGAAATCAGAAGGTAATGGAGAGACTGGTAGAACTAAACTGTGTCCATCGCTTTATTGCAGATTACAAATTCCTGAATATTAAAAGAATAACATAACTTTTTAAATATGACATGAATTTTGATGAAATTTTAGGATTTATCTCACCTTAATACAGTCCTTGGATGGTGTAATTTTCAGCTGTTTATAACTTATATTTATTGAAATATTGATTATTTTGTAATCTGCAATAAAGCGATGGGCACAGTTTAATAGGGACATACTCGGAAGACATCGGGATGGAATTTGGGATTAGTAAATGTGTGGTACTTGTGGTGAAAAGGCGAGTAAAGGTTCATTTGAATGGAATAGTGCTGCTAAATGGAGAAATTTTGAAAGAAATAGAAGATACAGGGTATAAGTATTGGTGGGAGGGGAGCTGGACAGAGGGCATCATGAACAGAGAGATGAAAGAGAAAGTCAGGAAGGAGTATCTTAGAAGAGTGAAACTAATTACGAAGTAGAAATTTATGGAGGAAACCTAATGAAACTGGTGAATGCATGGGTAGTCAGTGTTTTGAGATACAGTGCGGGAATTTTAGAATGGTCTGATAAGGATTTGCATGCCATGGATATTTAAACAAGAAAAGTTTTAGCAATGTGTGGTATATTTCACATTCGAAGTAGCGTAGCAAGGCTGTATCAAAAGAGGAAAGACGGCGGGAGAGGATTGAAAAGTGTAAAAGATTGTGTTAGAACCGAGGAGATGTCGTTGAAGGAGCATGTGGTTAGAAGTGAAGAGTGGATTCTTAAGGTTGTGGTCAATGGAGTGGAGGTATGTGAGACCAAGGTTGATTATGTGAAGCGTATGGATAGATAAAGGGCAGAGGAACTGGCTAGGAAGAAAATGCATGGAAGGTTCTTCCAGGATATAGCAGAAGTGGCTGATGAAAGATCATGGCAATGGCTTAGAGCTGGGTATCTGGCTAAGAGTACTGAAGCTTTTGTTTGTGCAGCACAACAGCAGGCATTAGGAACACGATTGTTCAAAAAAGTGGTTCTAGGAGAGGAAGTTGCTGCAGAATACCGGATTTGTGGTAAGACCTCAGAGTCAATTGCGCACCTTGTAGCAGAGTGTAGTGGACTGGCTCACAGGAAGCTTTCACACAGGTCATAAAGGATTTCTCCTTGAAAACAGCATATGATGTTCTCTGGAATCTGAGTGTCTACAAGTCTCTCCAGCTTTACAGTGCTCCCCACCTCTTCTGATAATATTTGTAAATGAATTTGCATTATCGCAACAGTCGCTTACCATCAATCTCTCACTAGCAGTGGCCATTGGTCTCCACTGAGATTTGAGTGGCAATAAGCCTCCCCAAGGTCTCAGTTCTCTTCGTGCTTGTCCATCGGAGGTCTGGTCTCGCTCTCTCCTCGGTCTTTCCATCCTCCGTGACCCTTCTTGGCTATTCGGCATTATTCTTTAGTGGGGGCAATGATTGGATAATGGGTGAGGATGGGGAGGGGTAGAGAACTTATAGATACGTATCTTCAATGTTCTTGGTTCCATATAACTCTTCTTCATGCTTTGTCTCTGCAGCAATTTGTCTAGTCCGCTCGTGTGGCTCATGTGTATTAGTGCCCGCATTCAAAGGTTTTCCTTGCTATTTCAGCTGTTTTCATTATTGTTATTCATTTTATTTTTTCAGTCATTCCTCTGATTCTAATTTCTCCCATTTTTTTCAAAGTTTTTCGGGATTGTTCCTAGTGTTCCAACTATTATAGGTATTATTTTGATTTTCTTCATCTTTCATATTCCTTTCAACTCTCTGGCTAGTTCTGTGTATTATTTCCGTTTCTCCTTTTCTTTGATATTCAACCTATAGTCAGCTGGAATACCAAAGTCTACGATTTGACAGGACTTTTCTTTCTTGTTAATTATTATGACACCCGGTCTTCTTGCTTGGATGGGTTTATCTATTTGTATGTCCATGTCTTATAGGATTTTGTGATTCTCATTTTTAGTTACTGTTGCTGGCATGTTTGTACCATTTGTCTGCGCATTCGAAATGCAGTTGTTTGCACAATTCCAAGTGTATTGCTCTTCCTACTTGCTTGTGCCTGTTCTTGTATTCCTTTTGGGCTAGTTTGCTATATTCACTTGTTATATGGTTTATCATTTCGTCTCTTTGTCCACAGTCTGCATTTGCTGTTTTCTTGTGTTTTGTCGATCTTTTCTTTAATGTTGTTGGTTATTATCGAGTTATCTTGTGCTGCTGTTATTAGAGATTCAGTTTCTCTGTTTACGTATCCTTTTCTCATACATGTTCACGTGTTTTCGTTGCATTATGTATTTTTCTAGTTCTTTTTTATGTCATTCACACAGTTTTCTATACATACCAGTCTCCTCCCGCCGTCTTTCTTTTTCACGTTGAGTCGGTCAACATCGTCCTCCACATGTAGTGTAGAGACCCCCAACCTCCGTTAGTGAGTTACAGTGCAGCATGCAGGTATTTATATCTTGAAAACTACCTGTCTGCGCCAAATACAAATGAGTATACTGGAAAACTTATAAAACTCGTCATTCTTAAGGAACTTTTGGAGCTGAATCTAATGTAGCAATCCTCCCCCCCCCCGCAAAAAAATCGTAGAAATCGAAAAGTGCGAAAAAGCAAAAGAAACATACCCCCCCTCCTCAAAAAATAGATTCCCGTAACCTTAACTATGCAAGCATTAAAAACAACACAACCCCACCCAAAAAGGAATGCTGGGCGGACGGTTGGGAAATCGCTCCCCCACTTTAAAGTGAATAACGTAAAAATGTTTTGTTTCTTTTTTTTTCTTCTTCTTCTTTTACGTTCTTCCTTGGTAGTGGTCAACGTTTGTTACTTTCAAAGTATGTACACAAACACACTTAATCATAGTTACGGTATAGAGAGAAAGAAAGACAGACATACATACAGGCAGACACACAGACAGGTGGACGTTTTGCTTGTCTGTGGGCTACCAGCTAGCGAAATTCAACCGCCCCACCCTAAAAAATAAAAAAGTTTAAAAAACACAGGAGTAATGGCTTAATATGAAAACGAATTAAATTTCTGCGTGTCAGTACAGTTGAGTAAGCAGGGACTTGGAAGGGAGTTCCAAAGTCAAACAGTTCTGGGGAATATACTGGAGTAGAAAGTTCTCTTACATCTAGGGATCTCAACTGTGAAGGGGTGGGATTTTGCTGCTTGTCGGGTTTGTCGGGGGTATTTATGTCGAGGGGCCACGTGCTTGTAGTTTGTCAGAGCATTCATCATTAAAATACTTATAGAACAGGCAGAGGGATTATACATTTCGTCGATGGGACAGAGGATGAAGCTTAGATGACAGTTCAGGACCTATCAAGCTGGCGACTCTCTTTTGAACCCTATCCAGGAGTGGAGACTAGTAGCAGATGCCCCAGCCCAAATGTGACAACAATACTCCATGCATGGGCGAATGGTGGCCTTATAGAGGTGCAAGATACTTTCAGGCGTAGGTAGTTTTCTAGCACAGCGTTCTTGATAATGCTCTCAATATAACTGTTCTAACTCATGTTCCCTGTGTTAGGCCGGGGAGTTTAAAAGATGCACTTTCAAATAATGATTCTTTGGCCATTGCTATTGGTGGTAGTGAAGGTTTCTTGTAGTTATTGAAGGAAACAAGCTTAGTCTTGTCAGCATTGAATGTGACCATCCATTTTTTTTTCTCATTCCACTACAGATTGGAGGTCTTCCTCTAGTGTTTTTGCAATTTCCTTAGCTATGTGCTCATTTGTTTTCCTGTCGTATCTGCTATAGAGCATGGTGTCATCAGCATATATACCCATCTCAGAGACAATTTTGTCAGGGAGGTAATTTATGAATATAAGGAATAGTAAAGGTCCAAGGAAAGACTCCTGGGGGTACTCCCGCATTTATATCTTATTGTTTAAATGTACGACCGTCGTACTTTCTAAAATGGTGTATTCTTTTATTTATCGTTCTTTAAAATTTTTCTGAGAAACCTTAGTAGACGAATCCCGTTAGTATATATATATATATATATGTCTTAGCAAAGCTCTTAGAAGCATCAAAATTAAAATTTAAAATTTTGAATAAACAGACAAACTGTTTTGAAAACACGTCAACATGAAAATACCTTAGTAAAACATAAAATTAATTCTATTTTTTTCTTTCATGTTCTTTCTTTTAAACTTGAAATGTTTCTTATTAATTTCGGATAGTAGAACATGAGCCTATCTTTTGCAAATTTCGCACAAACGTAGTTTATATTTCTGGCAGTGTTCTTATATATGTTTTGTACAGAAATTCATCCGATAAGGATCGAAAATTGAAAAGATCCGATCTTTAAATTGGTCTTTCTCTCATAGATAAAAAAAAAAGAATAATTTTTTACGAGGGAATATTTTATGTTACACCGGTCAAGGGAAAGAAAAAAAATCTCAGCAAATCATTTCAAAAATCGAAAAAATCCTATCTTAAAAATAGTCTTTTTCTCTTATAGATAAAAATGAAGTTTTACAAGGAGATATTTTACATTACACCGGCCAAAGAAAATAATAAAATCTCAGCAAATCATTTCTTCTAAAAAAAAAAAACAACAACAGATTTATTGCCATCAGGAGATATAGCTAAGTGTTAGAGCATTCAACTACGGATTGTATGACCCCTGTTCAAACTCGGGTGAACGTTACAATTAATTTTTAATTTTTCTTATTAACAAGTTTACTTTATGATAAAAGAGTCACCATTTAAAATCGCCGCAAATCATTTATTTGTTTACATATTTTAAAACTAAAGATTTATCAGGAGTAACTTTTTCAGGGCATTCATCATCAAGCCCACATATCAGCTGACGTGATATTGTAAACTAACACAAACGGAATTTGATGAACGTCATTATAATTATTACTTGTTTATTTTCATATTTTATTTTATTTATTTAGTTAGTTAGTTAGTTAGTTTACGAATTAGTAAACCGAGAAAATTATTTCACGAGGATTGATTCTATAATAATACATACGCAAGCAACATAAATTAAAATATGTTTAAGCGTACTGTATGACCGGGCAACACAGGGTGGCCTGTTACTATATATATATATATATATATATATATATATATATATATATATATATATATATATATATATATATATTGTAATTCGCTCGGGACAAAGCATGAAACTAAGGAGCTAAAAATTCTACTTCAAAGTCTAAAAAAAATGTCAGCGCTAAATATGAGATGGTTAGATTCCGACCCAGAAAATACCAATTCTTTCTTCTTTGTCAAAATCATCGTTCTTGTAATATGAAGACTAACGGACAAAACAAGGGAAGCAAGAATTTCAAAGCTGCCAAAAGTAAACGCATGTTCCACTTTCTGCTCTTCTGTTTTCTTTATCAACTTTTTGTGTGTGTGTGTGTGTGTGTGTGTGTGTGTGTGTGTGTGTGTGTGTGTGTGTGTGTGTGTGTGTGTGCGTAAGAATATGCCAGAATGTAACTATCTATAGAAAGGGTTCGGAACCGCTTTTCGAAATCTACGAAAGATTAAAACTCTGATATTCTTGTTGCTGGGTTAGACATGTAATCATTTAGTAGACGATGAGAGAAAATGCGAACGATTCAAGAAGTGGCAGAAAGAGAGACAAAGAGACACATTGAGTAAAAAAAAAAAAAAGACGACGCATATAATTAAATCTATAAATCTATAAAAGTGAAATTGTTTGTGTGTCCGTCTCTCCATGTACATTTCCCTAACAACTTACTCCGTCAATTTTGAGTCTACAGACTTGAGATTTGACATAAGTGGTACTAAGATTTGGGAACATGTTTTCAGTCGGTTTCCGGCCAGAATTTTAGCTGTCAATGGGTCAAAGTTCAACGATTTAACCTTTGAAAACTATATAAAACTCTTCCGCCAATTTTAGGTCTAAACACTTGAAATTTCAGACGTAAATTACTTGGGCATGAATCAAACTTTTTAACTTAATTTGAGCCCAAAACAATAAATGTTAAGGGGTTAAAATTGGGGTCAAAGTTTAAAATAATTTGACCTCTCAGACAATTTTTGGTCTAAACTTTTGAAATTTTTCCAAGAGTCTATCTAGACACAGGGAAACCTTTTTAATCGGTTTTGGCTGCCAAGATGTCAAAGTTGAAAGATTTGACCTTTGCGGTCTCTAGCAAACTATTCAAGAAATTTGGCGTCTAAACATTTGAAATTTTACATAGAGGGTAATCCGACACTCAGCAAGCTTTTTAATCATTTTTTAGGTAAAAATTTGGCTGTCAAGAGGTCAAAGTTGAAAGAGTTGACCTTCGCAGACTCTGCCAAACTCTTTCACCAATTTTTGGGTCGAAACACTTTAAATTTTATATGTAGGTTACCTTGACATGAGTCAAACTTATATATGTATGCCTGAGGAATCCTAGCGTGGATGAAACGCGGAATATTATGTGTAGCTTAATCGCCATATATATTTTATAACTTACTACCTACATACGTATTGAGCACTGTTGATGATATACTTAAAGTTGATGCATAAATTTATACTTTCGTATATTAATTTTATGTGAGTAAATGAAGTAATTATATATATATATATACATATATAAATATATACACACACATATATATAAATACATATATATATAAATACACACACACACACACACATATATATATATATATATATATATATATATATATATATATATATATATATACATGAAGTTATGAACAGTACATAGGGCCCGACCACAGCCTATCTGAACTGCTAGAGACGTAAATAAAGAAAAAATAGATTAATCTGTCTGATGATTCTGTGGTAATAACAAAAGGAACAAAGTGTAATATCTGTTCTGGTGCTACATTTAGTCAATTTTATCCTGAGTCAATGATAGAAAAGTCCTTTTAGACTGAGCCGACTTTCATTTTTGTTCCAATCCAGAGAGCACCTATTTGGGGAGCTGGATTTTTTCCCACATTAAAACCTGACTTTGTGTTTAACTCTGCCCATGCAGTGAGGCAGTAGACAATATTTGGATCATTCGGACTACTGTTCTCATCTTGAGTATTATTCTCACAACGTTTCAGCTGATGAAACCTCCGACCTTTTTAAGGTGCATATTGTTGGACTCTAGAATTTCTATGTTGCAAGAATTAACTGCTACGTAATAATATATTCTAAGTGACAATCTTCTGGTGGTTTAAGATTGAAGAGTTAACTCTTAGTGCGAACGATATTAAGAATACCATTACGAATTACTTAAACTTTTATCCGGTGATGATTGATGGAACGAGAGCAAGCTAGGATCGTGAATTAAATAAAGGGTTCAACCTAAACATCCCAGAGTTTGATAAGATGTACCTGAAGAAAGTCGGAGGTTATAATGGCTGAAACGTTGTGAAGCTAAGATCCAAGATAAAAACAGTACGAATAATCTTTTTAAAAAATATAAATTGGTATTCTTCGGTGTATGTAATCCTTTATTTTTTTCTTTCTTTTTAATTATACTGGGACAAAGTAAAAAGGTTGGTTTACCAGGTGAGGTTAACCTTTATCACGAAACGTCTTGGGAACGGTACCAGATTGTGATACGAATGGCACGGTCAAAAGCGTGACCGGCCCGCGGTTATATAAATGTCTTGAAACGACACCAGATTGTAACAACAGAGTCTGAGAATATGAGGATTATTTGTTTAGACGTTTCTTTTTTTTTTTTTTTTTTTGTAGGAACTGAAGAGGGAAGGTATATCTGGGATTTGTGTGTGGATGGTTTCTTCATTCTCTGAAGATGACGGCTTCATGCTGGAGTCCCTCTGGCTGGAATGGTCTTCATGTTGGACTTCCTCTGACTGGGCACCGTTTCGACATTTAAGCATTCAAGGCAAATCAACAAAGCAACGCAATTGTAATATAAATATATAAATCTTAACTAGTTTATTTTACACATTATATATTACAATATTTTACAATTTAAAAATTATAACAACGATTCATTTTGAATTATCAACCTTCAATTAATTCATTTTGAATTATCGACCTTCAATTAATTCATTTTGAATTATCGACCTAGCTATTCCTAACTAGTGCTGAGGTACAGGGAGGTGTCCCCTATCTTTTACATAGAGAAAAAATACACGAGCTCACATCATGACTTCCAGCGATCGAAGAGAAAGGATATCGTGAAATTGGATTACGGTCGCTTATTTATTTATTTATTGTATCGCTCCGCGCGACCAAATAACACCCCGGCCATCGTGTGTGGGGGGGCACAATAACAACAACCAGTGACACTAGAAATAGTGCCATAATACTATCTATTTGTCTCTCGATCTTATAGTGTGTTAAATAAATGGTCACGAGTCGTCTAGTCTTACGTAGATCTGATATTAATGCATTATTATATACTATCAGGGGTACCCGGAATTACTCGGCGCAAAAACGTAACCGCTTTTATCCCTTCCCCTTTTACCTCTCTTCCCAAACCTTCTTTCTTTTTCTCCAAGCCTATTTCTCTCTCTGGACACACAAACGCACATATATAACTCTAGTCGCCGTAAAGAAAGGAATAATGTGTAAAACATTAAAATATGCGTGCATATTCTGATAAAATGGTCATTTGTCAGCAAATTATGAATTTTTTAAATTTTTAGATATTATAATATCCCTTTTTTTTTTATAAGTTGGGGCAAGGGTTACCCCAATTTAAAAGAAATATTAATTTGATGGGTGTTTGTTGTGTATGTTTCAAATTTTAGTTAAACATACAAACGGACATTTGCTCTCCATATAATAGATTAAATCATAATATATTATTTACTTGTTTCCTTGAATGAGGAAAAGGGAGATTATAGAATAAACAAAATCAAATCATTTCTTTTTGTTTTTATTTTTGTTTTTGTTTCGTTTGTTTTTGTCACTCAGCTCCTTTTCCTTCCTCTTTTTCCCACCCCTTTATCCATTCTTATCTTCTTCCCTTATTTCTTTTTTCTCTTTCTTTTAACTCTGCCAATCATAAAGTTTGTGTCTAGTAAATACTTACAAAATATACAAAAATATAAGCTATAATTGCAACTAACTATCCCTTATATACTTCCTCGCGCGTCATGCAATACGTGTACTGAAAGAGTACTCGTAGAGCCGATGATCTTGTGGCCAAGTTGGCATAAATGCAAACAGAAAGAAAGAAAACAATACGAGATTGAAATTTCAACAAGACACGAAACAATTGTCATATAGTGCAGGCGTGTCAAACTCAAAGTCCCCTCAGGGCCATATGAGTCAATTTGTAATGTCGTGAGGACCGCAATAATTGAACACATTAAATAACATTTTGTTTTTGTTTTTTTTCAATTTAGAAACATACGAACAAATTCAAGTAATAGTGTATATAGTTTTTACCTCATTCTTTAAGACAGAAAATACTTCATTTTCAACGGGAGATAATCCTCAAACTTACAATATAAACTGTCTAACTTTCAGTTTAAATAAAGAATGGTAACCCCACGCGATAAAAATTACCAATTTACTAGCAGTTCAGTCTGCTCGGGCTCTATGTACAGTTCATAACTTTATGTGCATATATATATATGTGTGTGTGTGTGTGTGTGTGTGTGTGTGTGTGTGTGTGTGTGTGCGAACAAATGATTAATAAAACATGTTAAAAAACATCTTGAATAAGAGTTAAAAACATATTTAATTTTAAAAAGGAAGCACAAGATAAGTGGATAGTCCTTAATCCGCAGAGTTTCGAAGAAATACTCTCCTTCTCATCAGAGGGCAGGAATTAGCAAAATGCGGGATGGGATTTTGCATGTAAAAGTATTTTTGATTACCTTGGTAAACTTATTGTAATTTTTATTTATATATATATATATATATATATATATATATATATATATATATATATATATAAAGTTTGACTCATGTCCAGGCAACCTACATCTAAAATTTCAAGTCTTTAGACCCAAAATTGGCGGAGGAGTTTGGTAGAGTTTGCAAAGGTCAACTCTTTTAACTTTGACCTCTTGGTAGTCAAATTTTCCCCTAAAAATTGATTAAAATGCTTGCTGTACGTCTGAATATCCTTTATGTAAATTTTCAAATGTTTAGACACAAAATTGGCTGAATAGTTTGCTAGATACCGCACAGGTAAAATCTTTTGAACTTTAACCCCTTGGTAGCCAAATTTTCGGCCAACAACCAATAAAAAAAACTTGCCATATGTCTGAATACACTTTATGTAAAATTTCAAATGTTTAGACCAAAAATTGGCTAAGAGGTAATTTTTTTTTAAACTTTGACCCTAATTTTGAAGGGTAGTATTCAATTATAGAATTTGTATAGTTTTTAACGAGTGCTTCTGCAGTTTAATTAACCGTTTTTCCAGTATATAACGCGCCGACATTAACCAAGCAGAAGAGCCGTTTAATATTTCACAAAAATTCTGTTTACATTGGGGGAGGGGGGAGGGGGGAAGAACATAAAAATATTTTTTATAAAAATGTTCGTGAAAGCTTAACTTTTAGATCAATTAAAAAGCATTAAAAACTATGTAGCAACACAAAAAATAAACCATTTTTTTTAATTTCTTGTTATTTCAAATGTCCGCTAAAGATTCCTCCGCGATTTGATAAGTAACTTTACTGCGCGTGAACGCATCATGTAGGAAGCGTTAACGGAGGCGGTGAAGTGGCGCAAAATTATTCCAGGGCCCAGGGGTTAATACCATGCAAACGGTAATTTTTCGACGATTATCAGTTTCGTTGTCATCGACCTCGAATACCCATATAAAAAAAAATTAAGGTAAATTTTTACGAGAAGCCCCAGCGTATTATAAACACCCTAACCTCCCCATGTTAAGAACGGCTTTCGGAATAAACACCCCAACCTCGAAAGCCGTTCTTAACATGGGATGGTTGAGAAGGTTATTCCAAAAGCCGTTCTTAACATGAGGTGGTTGGAGGTGTTTATATTACGCTGAGGCACGTCGTAAAAATACTCAAATTAGAGTGGTCGATGTTCTGTTGTAGCGTAGGGTAGCATTTACCCTAAAAAAAATAAATAATAATAATAATAATAATAATAATAATAACAACAACAACAACAATAATGATAATAATAATAACAACAACAATAGCTATAATAATAACAACAACAACAATAATAATAATAATAATAATAATAATAATAATAATAATAATAATAATAACTCTTATTCTATGTGTCTCCTAGTCTCCTTCTTCCCTTTTTCTTTATTTTTCTACTTCTACTGGTCCATATTATTTCTTCATTTATTTTTTTATAGCTGTCGTTGTTTTTATTGTTGTTGTTGTTGCTGCTGATGTTGTTGTTGTTTTTGTTGTTTTTGTTGTTGTTGTTGTTGTTGTTCATCATCATCATCATCACCATCTTTTTTCATCTTCCTCTTCTTTATTTTTATTACATCACTTATATATATATATATATATATATATATGTATATGTGTGTATATGCATATATGTATATGTGTATATATGTGTGTGTGTGTGTGTGTGTGCGTGTGTGTGTGTTTATGTCGACATTGCTCGGAGGGGGGCACGGGCACGACATAGGGCTTCCGGTACATACAAAGGTTAAGCGAACTATTTTCGCATAAGTGTAGGTGTACCCAACTCAATGTATTTACTTGATAAAATCACGATGTATTATCACTTTCTTCCAGTAAGGTATTTATACCGTATACTTTCGTACTCTTGCAGATTCTTTCCATTGTATTAAACATTTTTTACCAATGGTATACATACATACATACATTATACACTTAAAGACGAAAGGGGCGTGCCTATATATTATATAGCCATATTAGCCCTTTATGGCATTATAAACAATACAACGTGTTATATGCCGTGAGTGTGTTATGTGTGTATAAAGGTGTGCAGTCGTCATAATTGCATATTAGAATTGTCTATTTATAAACCCATCGTGTCTTAGAAATAGTTGTGCCTCAATGTGTACATGTTACATCTATGCATAAAATCTCTCTTTGTTGTCATGCGTGTATACAATGTCTTTTTAGTTCTTTAATATGCTGGTCTTAATGGACAACTGTCTCCAGTAATACAGGGTGACCCCAAAAAAAACAAAAGCTAAATGGAGGCCATCTAAAACATATGGTGTAGAACATTTGTTTTGTTGTGACGTTTTGAATATAATAAACTAGTTATGACCAAAGTTTCATTTCATTCGGACAAAACACTAAGAAACGGGGCCTAATTAGAGTTGGGGCCGTTTTTTTTTAGGGGGGGTCACCCTGTAACTTCATATGTGCGTGGCGCACAGACAAAGGGACATACCTTGCGTTACACTAGGCTCCTTTACTTGTTTGCCGGTGGTTGGCACTTGACTTGAAGATGCTGGAATAAAGAATCTTCTAGTTTCGATGACTGTTAATGGAACATACGAGAAAACTACTTGTGGTAACTTAAATGTAGTTTTTATTTCCCCTTCAACACAAACATGCCGAAATAAGTCGCGCTACCAAGTAAGTCTTTGAGTACCCATTCTACACGCTTCCATTAGTTTATTACATCATTAGAAACGTCCGCACGTCTCCGCTTCCTAACGATGACTGATTCTTATTCTTCGATTTCCCTTACTATATCTAATAATCTCTTTCCGTTGTCCTACAACTCCGATCTCCCTACCGATCGGTCGTTAACCTATATTGCTGTTTCGAAAATTCAATTGCGTCATCTTTGACGTTTGCAAATGTGGGCAATATTATTTTTTTATTATTTTAAATTCTTCTCGTAAAATATTTCTATTTTTGTTTTCAAAACTGGCTTTCTAACATTCTTTTATTTTAGTTATGCAAGTGTTAAGTAGTTAACATAACATACTCGATTTTTCGTTACAGCATGGCCCAATCACTTAGAGCTATATCTTATATATACATACATATATATATATATATATATATATATATATATATATATATATATAGCAACATTTGAAGAAGAAGGAAAGAAAAGAAACAGAAAAAAAGAAAGAAAAGCGAAACAAAAATGAAAGTAAAAAGACTCCGGGTAACACCCGGAGGGTAACGCTTAGTCAAGTATATAAACGAGCACTTGTGTCCAAATTTAAAAAGTAGTTTTTCGGGGTTTGATAAATAGTCAACACAGTGGTTGAACAGGCGGAAGGGATAATTATAAGAAAAATAAGTCATATATATATATATATATATATATATATATATATATATATATATATATATATATATATATATACTTCAGAATAGTTTTTATTTAACAATCAGTTGTTATGGAAACGTGAGATTGTAGGTTACAAAATATTTCACTTTGACTTTCTATGTCTCACTGACTTTAGCAAATAGGGTGCATACCTTTATAACTATTTACTAATATTTTCTCTCCTCTGATGAGATGGTAGACATCGAAACCCTATAGGTTAAGGAGATTAATTTTCTAAAGCATTCTGTTACTTGCTTAGAATAATAAAAATTCTTTGATATGAAACTCAACCACTTCATTTCATTTCAATGAGAGATTTTTTTAATTCATTGAATTACAATTTAATATATATATATATATATATATATATATATATATAGCAACATTTGTTGATTTTTAAGACTTTTATTATTTTTGATGTTTTTTAAATATTTTCATGACGCGTTTCAAGCTATTATTTAGCTGTCTGCATAAATTTTTAGTTAAAAGTTTTTTAGTTAAGAGTTTTTTTAATTAAAAGTATTTTAGTTAAAAGTTTGTTTCTTGGTGAAAGGTTTATGGAATTTTAGTTCGGTCACAATCATGCTTTTGAAAGATGCATGTGACACTGAGACTAGGTGTCTCCAATCACATAGTCTTACCGTCACACATATCTTCCAAAAGCATGATTGTATTAGAACAACATTGAATACAGTGTCAACCGATAAAATTGTAGCCCTACAAAAGACATGATTCCATTTCTGTTTGATGAAAAACGATCTTCTTTTCTTTCTTTCTTTTTTCCAGACCATCTACTAGTTGGCCAGTTGTGTACAAATCCCAAGAGCGACAGTAGCGTTCTATCATGTCTAAAAGTGACACAATGAGTGAGATCGGAGATGCACCACTGTACAACTGATGCTCTCTTTACCTCTCAAAGTTATGACAACAAGGTCACTGCCAGCCACCTCACAATGCATCGCTGAATAGCCACGAATAACAGCGACATGCTCAGGGTGATGAAAACAAGTTTCCAGCTATGGTTATGGTCTTTGGTGTGGCTTCAAGTGAGGGCCACATCATGCCACTTCACATCTTCGCAGTCGGCTTGAAAGTCAACATTAAAGTGTACTTGGATGTGCTAAAGAGTGTGGTGATTCCCTGGTGCAATCAGGTAGCTACTGGCAGACCCTGGGTATGGCAGCAGGACTCAAGTTCAAAGAAACCCACGGTTGGCTTCAAAGGGAGTGCTACGACTTTGGACACTTTTCTCACTGGCTCACCTTCTCCCCCGATCTGAACCTGCTGGACTATTCCGTTTGGTCATATGTCGATAACATCACCAACATAACCTCCCACAACACCAAAGTCACCCTGATCGATGCCATCCGCCGAGTATTTTTCGAGCTCCCACCGGCGCTTGCAAAAAAAAAGGCATGCTCCAAGTTTCTGGCCCGTATTGAGGCAGTGATTGAGGCTGAAGGCGGCTACATTGAATAGATGCCAGCTCTACTACATAATCAGTTACCTGAATTGATTTTTCAATAAAAGTTTAATAATAAAGTCGTAATTTTGTTTTCTATAGGGCAACAAATTTATCTTTCCACCCCCGTATATTAAATATAAATTTATATATAATAAAAGAGGTGCAGTTTCACCCATCTGGATCAAAATACCGTAGGTTTACGACAACAGATGGCACATAAATTTTATTATGTTTCCGCTTTATCTTATTTAACTATAGAATGCCAGTACAGACACATTAATTCGTAATATTAAAATTTAATTATTCATAGGAGCGCCATCTTTATCATCATCATAACCTACAGAGGAAGTAGCTCAAATTCCGCCCCCTATTCCAGAAGTCTTTTTTCCGACTCCAGTCTACACCGCGTGTGTTTATACTTTTTCCTACTTTCCTGTGTCTACACCGTGATTATCTGACTAGTGACTCCATACACATCGCCAACTCTTATCGGATTGAACTGCTTGGACTTCGAGTCAAGATCAAAGTGTAGTATCTATTCTTCAGCTGCTGCACTTCAATTTCTTGTTCTCTGTCAGTGGAGGAGAAATCCTTCATGACTGAGACAATTTTTATTTTTGTTCCTTTTCTCTACATTAAAAAACGACCTTGGTGTCTAACTCTGTCCCGTGGGGAGGCATTATAAATAGGAACTCTTATCGCTTTACCGTTACCAATTAATGATTTCTCTCTCTCTCTCTCTCTCTCTCTCTCTCTCTCTCTCTCTCTCTCTCTCTCTCTCTCTCTCTTCCCATCTTTCAAAATCTCATTGGTTCAGATCTACATATTCGTAAATTCCGGAAGGAACGAAACATCATTAACAAAGAACGCTACAGAGATCACAACAAACATAGCTTGTCCTGAGTAGAATCATTGCATATTAAATACCCCGATTACAGACTTCGAAATCTCACAACAACAAAAAAAATGAGTTGCACTACATTTAAATTATTAGTAGTACTATTTTCGTAAATATCTTACTATCATGTTTCGTTATCACTAGGAAACAAATTACTTGGTTTATTGCTTCGTCGTGTTATTTAAACAAACGGAAATTTGAGTTTCATATTTTAATTGCTGTTTACATTTATTTTATTTACAGTGACAAATAATGAGTATTCATATTTTATTTCAGTAATAAAGTTACAGTGGCAAATCATTATTAATCATATTGTATTTTACTAATAAAAATAACGAGATAGTAATTCGTTTTACTAAACGGTTATTAGGGACGCTTCAGAAAAACATTTCATCTCATTTTTGTTTTCGCGTTGCCGATTTTTAAGTTTTCACGTTTGTTTATATTATAAATGCTTCCAAAAACTATAAATAGCTAAATTAAATCACGTTGTTATTTCGCATGTTAAGATGAGATCAACAGTTACTGTACATTTACCTTTTTATTTTACAAGCAAGCAGAAAGGCAAGCTGTATAAAATAAACAGCAGGTTCTTTGATAATACAGCAGCTCGTTCGAAATGTATATTTCAGTTTAGAGCACAGTTGAACCGTAATACTTGATATCTACATTTTAAAGTTTAATTCAAGCCATTTTATAAAAATAATTTCATAAAATTAACAGTAGGTTCTCTACAGTGTAATCCAGACTAAAATTTATTCTGCTCAGCGAGTTGGCGCGTGAAACTTTCTCCTAGTGAACCACAATGGGTCTCCGACCAAAGCAGGCATATATTATTTGATTAAGTTTAGTTATATGATGAAAACGAACTAAAACAATTTTTTTTTCGAAAATGCTTGATACGTTTTTAGAGTTTTTACATAATTAAAATTATAAGAACATTATAAGAAGTCTTCGCGGATTGATCAGCGCTTCAACATTGAGGATAAGGGTTATTGAGTGTCCAGTAGTCAATCGGATAATATCGTACCAATC
>NC_136524.1:39346537-39361537 GCF_053919585.1 Euprymna scolopes | reverse complement strand
GATTATTGATCCTATTATTATTGTTATTATTATTATTATTATTATATTCTCACATGAATTCACATACACGACATAATCAATGATTACTCACTAACAATAACCGGTGGCATTCCCTGGAATCTGAGTGACAACAAGTCCTACCAGATTTCTAGTACTCTTCACCACTTTTGTTAACCGTTGCAAATGATTTTCCGTTATAGCAATAGTCACTCCCCGTTGTTTTCTCGTTTGCAATTACTATTTCCTTTCTCTACTATTTGGGTGGCAATAAGCCTCCCCTAAGTCCCTAGTGGAGGTCTAAGTTCCACTGAGGGGTCTGGTAAATGTTCATCTACCTCGATCTTTCCATTCTCCTTGGCCCTTCATAACTATTTTGTGTGATATTATCTGATGCCACCAGTGTGTGTGGGGGGTATGTGTGTGGGTGTGTGTTTGAATATATATGTGCATGTGTTCTTTAGAGGTGTACCTTATATTTCTTGCAATTTCAGTTCCCTTTAAAGTTCTAAAATTTCAATGACAAGAAGGAGATAATCCACTGTTAAACTTTATTAGAGTTGCCTCCCCTTTGTCAACAAATTTTATTTTGACATGTACGAAACCACGGCCAAAAAAAAAAAACAACTCCAAAACTATGAAACCATCTACGAAGCTAGTACATTTCCTCCTTTGTTTTCGAAACAACAACAAAAATGCCTGAAGAAGGTCGAAGCCTATATAAACCGAAACGTTATAGAACTAACACTCAAGATGAGAACAATAGTCCGATCAAAACAAATAATGTATACAATCAGTTCTTTTGTTTTGCGTCTTTCTGTTTATTCTATTGCACTTGTTAGTTTCCGCATTTGAGGGTTTTCATTAAAATTCCAGCAGTTTTCATTATTGCTGTCCATTGTATAGTTTCAAATTATTCTTTGATTCTAATTTCTCAGAGATGTTATTTTCTTAGTATCTTTCCGGAACTTTTCCTAGTGCTCTTATAATTATTAGTATCATATTGACTTTTTTCATGCTCCATATCCCTTCCAGTGCTTCGAGAACTCTGAAATATCTGTAGCTGTCATCTTCACTTGGTGCCCTTATCTCTGTTTGTTTGGGTGGTTCCATGATTTCCATTGCTTTTCATTTTCCCTTTCTCATGATTAGCAGTGCACACTTTTCCTTACCAAATTCCATTTAAATATCCGGACTAAAGATTGTGGTTGTGTTTATTAGCGTCTCTAGTTCTTTCTTTGCTTTTGGAAAAGTTTCTTATAATTGTTAAAGGCAAGGATAATATAATTAGTATGTTTGTCACCATGTGTGTCTATAAATTTTATGCTATGAATAGCTAGACGCATGGTGTTGCTCGGTCATAAAATACGCTTAAGGATGATATTTTAATTTATGCAAATTGCGTGTGTATTATTATAGAATATTATATATTACAATTAATAATTTGTTCAATAGACTAATTCGCAAAAATAAATAAATAAAATAAAATAAATAATAATGATAATGTAGTTCATCAAATTCCATCTGTGTTTGTTTACAATATCACGTCAGCTGATTTTTCGGTTTTACCTTGAATGCCCTGGAAAAGCCACCACTAATTAATGTTTAGTTTTAAAATATGCAAACAAAAAATGATTTGCGGTGATTTTAAATTGTACC
Source organism: Euprymna scolopes (assembly GCF_053919585.1). Classification (NCBI taxonomy): domain Eukaryota; kingdom Metazoa; phylum Mollusca; class Cephalopoda; order Sepiida; family Sepiolidae; genus Euprymna; species Euprymna scolopes. The sequence continues at coordinate 39,359,881 of NC_136524.1, read as the reverse complement.
TCTTCTTTTATCGTAATTGAATTCATTAAAAAGAAAATATTTAAATAAAATTGTGGAGTACAACCGGCCTTGTACACGGGATCATTCGATCTGTAGTCGAATGCTCTACCAGTGAGTTATGTTTACAGATGTCAACAAATCTGCTGGTTGTTTTTTTTCTAAGAAGAAATTATTTGTTGAGATTTTATTATCTCCCTTGTCGATGTAACCTAAAATATTCCCATGTAAAAAATTTTTTTATGTATAATAAAGAACGATTATTTTTAGGGTCAGATGTTTTCGATTTCCGATACTTATTGGACGAATTTCTGTACAAACATATCTAAAAACACTGCCAGACATATAAATTATCTTTGTGTGAAATTTGCAAAAGACAGGCTCAGCTGTTTTGGAATTTATAAGAAAAGAAACTCACAGACACACACAAAGTGATTCTTATATAACAGCAAAAATAGAGATAGAGATTATTGTAACTGCCGTTTCATCAGTGGCGTAACTAAGGAGGGGAAGAAAGGGGTGGTCCGCCCCGGGTACCATCCAAAGACGGGTGACAAAATTGCACCTGCTAAAAGATTTTTTCAGCTACGCTAAGGTGCGAAAATAGTCAGAAATAAATATTTTTTGTCATATATTATGTAATTTTTAAGTTTTTAAATTTTAAAAATCTTTACTAAAATATTACAAACTCTTAAAAAAGAATTGATTAGTAATTGAAGAATCTTTTTGCAGATTTTTATTGTAAACTCCAGACTTTGCATTTTTGAAGTTTTTAATGGTACATTTGAAATCATTTGATGATACTCATTTCATTTTTTTTTTAACTGTTAACAAAATTAGAAAGATAGGATTAAGTATATATCATCAAATGATATATACATACAGGGTGACCTCCAAAAAAACGGGCCCAACTCTAATTAGGTCCCGTTTCTTAGTGTTTTGTCCGAATTAAATGAAACTTTAGTCATAACTAGTTTATTATATTCCAAACATCACATCAAAACACTAGGGTCTTTAGCCATTATTTCTCCGTTGACTGTAAAATGCTCATAAAAACAATTGAATGTCCTCTGTTTTTTTTTGTTTTTGTTTTTTTGGTCACATGTGTATATATATATATATATATATATATATATATATATATATATATATATATATATATATATATATATATATATGTATTCTTGGCAGTACTTTGCAAACGAAGATTCTATGAAGGGAGTTTTCCACGTCAACTGCAAGCACGCTTGTGGCTGAGGAGCCCGATGCGGTATAAGCAGGTTTGGTCACAGCAGCTGCAGTCAAAAGCCACGTCAGGTGTGGCTGCTGAGGCTTCCCGAATCTTTCTCCTGCAGTACTTCTTCCTCAGATTCTCCATATAGGACTATCTTGGGCAGGCGATGATCCTCCATTCTGGAGATGTGCTCGACCTAGCGTAGCTGTGACTTCAGCAGTATGGCCTCGATGCTGGTGGTTTCCGCCCGCTCGATGACCTCAACATTGGTGACCATAGTCACTCCAGTGAATGTTGAGAATGGTGCTGAGACAGCACTGATAAAAACGTTTCAGGAGTCGTAATTGGTGGCGGTAAATTGTCCAGAACTCAGAGCTGTACATGAGAGTGGAGAGTACTATGGTTCTGTACACATTGATTTTTGTGCACTTTTTTAAGTGTCTGTGTTTCCATATATATATATATATATATATATATATATATATATATATATATATATATATATATATATATATATATAAGTGAAAGTGTGTGTGTGTGTGTACATTTTCCTACGCAATAACTCTGTCAATTTTCACTCTACAGACTCGAAATTTGATATACAGGGCACTGACATTTCTAAAAATCTTTGTAATCCGTTTTCGGCCAGACATCTGGCTGCTAAGGGGTCAAAGTTAAACAATTTGACCTTTGAGAACTCTACAAAACTCCTTCACCGATTTTGGGTATAAAAACTTGAAATTTTAGAGATAGGTTCCTTGGACATGGATCTAACTTAATAACTTTATTTGAACCCAAAACAATAATTGTTAAGGGGTCAAAATAGGGGTCAAATTTAAAAAAATAGACCGCTTTTTTTTTTTTTTTTTGCTCAACATACACCTCCAAACATCCGGGCTGAAATGTTAGTATACCTATCTATTATCTATATAAAAGTGAACGTGTCTGTGTGTGTTTGTCTCTGTACATTGCCCTACGTAATAACTCTGCCAATTTTCAGTCTAGATACTCGAAATTTGATATACGAGATATACTGAGATTTGGGAAAATCTTTGTGATTGGTTTTCAGCCAAAAAGGGGTCAAAGTTCAATGATTTGACCTTTGAGAACTCTACCAAACTCCTCCGACAATTTTGGGTCTAAACACTTGAAATTTTAGTAATAGCTTTCTTGGACATGGATCTAGCTTAAAAACTTAACTTGAGCCCAAAACAATAAATGTTTAGGAGACATAATAGGAGTCAAAGTTTTTAAAAAATTACCGCTTTTTTTTTTTTTTTTTTTTTTTCTTTTTTTCTTTTTGCTTTTTTGCTCAACATGCACCTCCAAACACCGAGGCAACGCCGGGCTGAAATGCTAGTATATATATAAAAGTGAAAGTGTCTGTCTTCCTGTCTGTCTGTCTGTCTGTCTGTCTGTGTACATTTCCCGACACGATAACTCTGTCAATTTTCAGTATACAAACTCGAACTTTGATATACAGGGTACTGAGATTTGGGAAAATCTTTGTAATCAGTTTTCGGCCAGAAATTTTGCTGTTAAGGGGTCAAAGTTTAACGATTTGACCTTTGAGAACTCTACCAAACTCCTTCGACAATTTTGGGTCTAAACACTTGAAATTTTATATATAGGTTCCTTGGACATGGATCTAACTTAATAACTTGATTTGAGCCCCAAACAATAAATGTTTACGGGTCATTATAGGAGTCAAAATTTAAAAACAATTGTCCTCTGCGGTCTCTACCAAATTACTCAGACAATTTCTGGTTTAAACGTTTGAAATTTTACATAAAGGGTATTCAGAGATAGGCCAAGATTTTCAATTGGTTTGGGTCGAAAGTTTGAGCTTTAAATATATAAATCTATGTATGTATGTTTGCATGTCTGCCTAAAACATTTGATTGATTTTCACAACATCAGTATCGTTTTGCTGCTCGACCCTTCCGACGACAAATGCCGAAAAATTGGCTAAAAACACTAATTTCTTCACCCTAACTGGGCACTTTTCTACAGGGAGGGGTCTCTTTTTGTTGCCGATATTTACGAAAGTCATCCCCCTCCTGTCGATTGTCTAGTCTTAATTTAAACCTACCTCACTTCCGGTTTGACCGTGGTCCTAACAGCAACGACGTCAGGTTTTTTCCCGCCGTTCTTTTCCTTCTTCATAGTAAGGGTTCGAGCCTGCCTTCCTACTACCACTTATTTTCTTTCTTTTTTTTTTTTTTTTTTTTTTGCTCAACATACACCTCCAAACACCCGGGCAACACCAAGCTGAAATCCTAGTATATCTATAAAAGTGAACGTGTCTGTATGTCTGTGTGTGTGTGTGTGTGTACGCAATAACTCTGTCAATTTTTAGTCTACAAACTCGAAATTTGATATACAGGGTACTGTGATTTTGGAAAATCTTTGCAATCCATTTTCGGCCAGAAATTTTTCTGTTATGGGATCAAAGTTCAGCGATTTTACCTTTGAGAACTCTACCAAACTCCTCGGACAATTTGGGGTCTAAGCACTTGAAATTTTAGATATAGGTTCCTTGGACATGGATCTAACTTAATAACTTGACTTGAGTCTAAAACAATAAATTTTAAGGGTCATAATAGGGGTCAAATTTTAAAAAATTTGACCTTTTTGTTTTTTTTACTCAACATACACCATCTCCAAATACCCGAGCAACGACGGGCTGAAACGCTAGTATGTATATATATATATATATATATATATATATATATATATATATATATATATATATATGTATATAAATTATTATAAATATATCATATATAATTATAAATTATGATAAATTATAATATATTTATAAATTATTAAAATATTGGTCAAATCCTATTTCAGTCACCTAAATTATTTTCAACATTACTCACAAACAACTTATTTTTCTTAAAGTTTATTCTAGTAAAAATAATAAAAATCGTTCTATGAAAGCCAGGTAGACAAAATTGTTTTATGATACCCCACATTTTCAAGCTGAAACTCGCTTATGACAGTATACTTATGTGGATCTATATTAAACTTTGTGAAAAATTTCTATCATATGGAGGCCAGGCGCAGACGTAACCTCCATAATTTTATGATACCATCTGTCTTTAAACTTATCAAAGTCTTAGTATGTGGATCAATATCAAAAGCCCTTGTTAAACTTTGTGGCATAATTTTAAGACCCCCACGATTTTATTATACTACCCCTGCCCAAACTAAACCTGTTGGGAGGATATACTTACCCTTATAACCGCTAAGATGGAATTGTAACCATATAACCAGCAAGTCTAGACCGCTCAATGAGAGCTATCCAGATGTCGTACAGAGACGACTCTCCACAGACTTACTTACCTTTTCTGTACCACTAACCCTTTCTTGATATAAATGTTCTTCTTATTCTCACCAAGTCGTCGTGTTCATACTTTTCACCCTTTTTGCAATACCCCCAAAAATTATTCCCGTAAACTAGGTAGCCAGAAAGTGGATGCTCATGTGATGTTGACCACAAAAAAATTTTCAAACATCCCTCTCCCTTAAATAAGCTGTCAGGCTTCCAAAATAATTATCCCCCCCCCACTGGGTTGCCAGAAAGTTGGGGTTCATTTTACGGTAAATTTTTATAGAAAAGTGATCCAACACTTTTAGATAAAGTATTTTTTTTTTCATATCATTAAAACTATCTCTCTACTAGAGTTTCAAATGCTATATTCGTTTTCAGCAACCCTGAAAACCTACAAAAGTCTACATTGTAAATTATTTTGGAGTTTGAAAGATTCTTGACATTGACGGAAAATAATTATTTTTGTTGGTGCGCATGGGGTTTCCCTTGTTTTCATTTCATTATTATACTAGTTCCAGTTCAAATGAGCTTGCTTTTAGATATCTGAAAAATTTGAAATTTGAGTGTCTAATTTTGCAAAAAAAAAAAAGTCATAATTCAATTATTTGAAAATTGGTTGTTTAAATTAACAGAGTATTTGTCGTAATTAAAAATGTAAATGACCTTTTTTTAACTTCAAAAACGAATGTCAAATACGATCGAGTTTCCCAGGTGCACGGCAGTGCCAAGTTTTCAAAAAAGCATGCATTTCATTTATTTTCAGAACCGAAACGTAGATAATCATGAAATGACTGAACCGCCCTAGTGGCTATTAGCAACGTAAAGCTAAAAAGGCCAAAAGAGGCAGCGCTAGACGACATTAAAGGGTATTTGCTGAACTCGATACAGAAACCAGAAACTGTCAAAAGTTCTGATTTTATTGAAGCTGAAAGAACGTCGCATGAAAAGCAGTTCGAAAGCCATTTTTCAAGTGATAGCCAGCAACCGTGAAACAGGGACACAGAACAAACTGATATTGAAGATCATTATGATACAGCAGTTCGATCAGAAGAAGAGGTTGAAGCCTCGGCCGCCAGTACTGCCAGTAATTTGTCAACATTCAACGATGTGTCATCGTGGCAAACACTTGCACCTGATAGTGTAAGAATTGATATCATCAAAAGGGGAGCTAGCCATTCCAGAATAAGCAGGGGCCTTTCAACTCGCTTAAAAGGCCAGGCGCAAACGTTAAAGGTTAATTGTGGCAACTTTCTGCAACTTGGTTTTATTCCTCATTGTAAAATGGCGACAGGGTGCTAGTATCGTGGATGGCTTACTCGCTGTATGCTTTTTCTGTCAGCTGTTTGCCAAAGATAACAAGGCTCCTGGAACGTCTACTTTCGTCACTGGTTTTGAAGCCTGGTGGAACCTAAATCCCAAAATTATTGAGCATAAACAATCAAAGGAACACCTGTCCTGCTGAGAAAAATGGAAAACGTTGGCTTCGGGACTCCGGCTACAAAAAATTATCGATGCAGCGCACATTTCTCTATTGAAGAAAGAGAAAGGGGCTTTTAGAGACATTCCGCACAGAGTTTTAGACGTAGTATTTTTTCTTGCATGACAGAACCTGTCATTTAGAGGACATCGTGAGAATACATCTTCATTAAACAAAGGTAACTTATTGGAGCTTGTTGAATTGTTATCTCACTAGGATCTAGTGTTAAAGGAACATCTTTTCAGCCTACAGAAAGCGCGGCCGATTCGTTAATATGTTCATACATGTCGTCTGAAACACAGAACGAGTTTATTTTTCTTTTGGTAAAACGTGATAGTAAAATTCGTTGCTGACATCAAGGATGCAAAGTACTTTTGTATATTTTTTGATAGCACAAAAGACGTTTCGCATGCAGATCAAATGTTCGCAGTAATCAGATGCGTACATATCAGCGATCATGTAGTTGAAGTGCGGGGGTCATTCATGGGATTTTTACAATTGAAAAGTAAAGCAGCTACTACATTGACTTACGATATCCTTGAGAAATTAGAAAATGAAGAACTAGATATTAAGTTCTGTCGCGGTCAAGGCTACAATAATGCTGCAAACATGGCCGGAATCAACGGTGCGTGCAAAAGAAGACCAAAGACATTAATTCAAGGGCCGTTTTTGTACATTGTTCTAATCATTCTTTGAACTTTTGTGAAAAACATTCGTTTTCTAACAATCCCTCTTGTGTCTTGAGGCGTTGTACACTTTTTTTTCGCTCTGTCAAACCATCGCTGGGATGTGTTAGTAAAGTACACAGGTTTTGCAGTGAAGAGATTATCCATAACTCGTTGGAGTGAACACGCTGATGCAGTTAAGCCGGTGATGCAGAGGTTTAACCAGTTTGTGAAAGTTATTGAAATTCTGCGTGATGTCGAAGAAAGCGACTGGACAAGAGGTGCTACAGACAATCTCTTGCCAGCTATATGCAACTTTTCTTTCATTGCTTTCTTATTTCTTTCATTATTTCTTATTATTCTAGAGTGACGTTTTACAAGAAGTAAACATGGATCAGAAGTACATGCAAACACCAGGTATAACCCTGGACATGGTTGTTACCAAACCAAGGGCTCTTAAGGTTTGTTTGATTTTTTTTTGGGGGGGGGGAGTAGCGTATAAATGTTGTTGACTATGCCATCCAGCGCGCACTTGCAAAATGTGAAGAACTTGATATTTATGCAGAGAGGAGAATCAGAAGAAAGAGCAGAATGCCAGGAGAGGAGGCAAGAAATGCTGGATTGTCATTACAGCAGGAGACTAAGAAAGCAATGTTAGAGGGTCTGGACCGTTTCCACATAGAATTGGATACCAGAGTAGACAGTGAATGACAGTTTGTTGACTTTTTCTTTATTTGTGGCGGTAAGGAAGAAATTCAGCTGCCTGTTGCCAGGCTTACAGCTGTGTAAGATGAACTATCTGAAGATTTTTGTCTAGAAATTCAACGTTTAAGGTGACACCTATAAGCAGCCGAAATAAACTTGGAGAAAACCACGCACGGGACTCTATTGCAATTCTTAAAGTTTACCATCAAGTGAGACTTGTTGAATCGTTATCATATCTTAGGCTGGCTTTAAAATTCCTTCTGACAATATGTGTTTCTGTGACATTGTGTGAAAGAAGTTTCTCCCAAAATCAAACTTATAAAAAATTACCTCTGGTCAACCATGATCCATGGAGATTGTCGGATCTGGCTGTTCTGTCGATTGAAAACGAACTTACAAGACAAATAGATTTTGACAATGTCATTGACCAGTTTGCCACAAGAAAAACGAGAAAAAATCAATTCTAGGATTATAATATTGAAGTTATATTCTTTTGTGAATTGCTGTCTTTTGCTTTTAAACGACCTGAAAGTGAACTTTTAAAAATCAAAGTATGATGGTGTGTAACGTTTTATGTAATGTTATGATGTTTGATAAAATATTTATTGGGATTTGTTTCGTAACATTCTATTCTTTTTTTTTCTGTTTGTTTTATATAAATACGACTACAAACCAGAATGAAAAATGGAAAAAAAACGAAAATTTCTTTTTCTTTTCCACATGTCTATTTCAAATTTGATATGATGAAACGAAACTATAAAAATAGCATAAAAGTTTTTTTCGGTACTTATGCAGTTTTTTTTACCTCGATTTTTCCGAACTTTTACGCGCGTTTCCGAACAGATATCGGGAAGAATCAGGATATATTGATGCAGAAACCCGATGCGGACCAAAAACTCAAGTAACGCAAAATAGTTGATTATATATCTTAAGGAGAAAATAATTAAAACACCACTGGTAATGTTAAACTTTTGTTTTAACAAGAAAACGCAAATGAAGTAAGGCAATTTTTTTTTTTACATAGGCATCACCACATTATCAAGGCCAAGAGGCCACTCAAGGATAAGGGTTAAAGATGAAAACAAAATCTTTTATGAAACCTTTTAATTAATTTTTTTTAACTATTGTTTGGAGACCATCCTTTTTTTCTGTGGGGGACATTGTTATGATTTTTTTTTTTTGTTATTATTTTTTTTTTGTTATTAATTTTTTTTTTGTTACTAATTTTTTTTTGTTATTAATTTTCTTCTTTTTTTTGTTATTAATTTTTTTTGTTAGTTATTAATTTTTTTTTGTTAGTTATTAATTTTTTTTTTTAGTTATTAATTTTTTTTTTTGTTAGTTATTAATTTTTTTTTTTTGTTAGTTATTAATTTTTTTTTTGGCCGATGGTTAGTGGTCATGTTTATGTTTTTTGTTGTTTGTTTTGTTGTTATTTTTTATGATTTTTCTTTTCAATGTAGAGGGTAGGGTGGTTGGCAAAATTTATTTTGCTGCAAGAGCAGACGATAACCGATAAGTAGAGAAGGGCGTAGAGAAAGTGGAAAGAATCTGAATGTAATATTGACCTACCTGGTTTATTTTGCAGGCGAAAGGATCTTTGAATTTTCTCTTCACGTGAATTCTGTCAACTAGCTTTCTAATAGTTCCCTATTGGTGTCACATTCAATTTTGTTTCTTTGCTTCGCTTCCCTCTATATTCTCTCGCCGAGGTTTGTTGTCGCGTATGTAGTAGGGTCAACAAAGTTTATAGATTCTTTATCTTAATTATCTGGAAACTTTGACAAAAACATAATTGAATAAAGAAATTCATTTAATTTTTTTTTAGCGTCTGCTAACTTGGATTCGATTCGGTTAGCAGTTCGGCATACCCCGATTCTTCTCAATATCTGGCCGGAAACGCTCGTGAAGGTTTGGAAAAATCGCGGTAACAAAACTGCATAAGTATCGTTTTTTTCTTTTTCGCGTAGATTTAAGTATAAAACAAAAAAAAACGTTAACTCACAGTTTCTTTTTTTTTTTCTATTTCTTTTTTTTTAAATGTCTTATTTCTTCTTTTCTTCGTAATTTTATTTTTCCACCGATTCATTTATTATTATCATCACTTGATCCTTATCTATTTTTTTTTCATTTGCGTCGTTTCATGGGTCGATAAGCAAGACGGCTGTTACGTGTGTTTGTTTTCAAACCAGTTTTCCTATTTTAGTCACGAACTAATTTTTCCTTTTTTTTCTTTCTTTCTTTTTCTGCGTTTCTATTAAACTGCGTTTCTGACGTTCCCTTTTCTTTTTCATAACAACAATAATTTATTTAATTATTTATTCATCCATTCACTAAGTGACTCATCATAGTATACAATTATGCTGTTCTTCCTAAAAAGGTGTTCATACTTAGTAAATAAAAACAGTTTATTTAAATACCAAAATGTTCTTTTAATCTAGAACAACCAAACATTGGTAGGAGTAAAATCTATAAAGCAGTTAGGGACAAAGCTCTTCCACAAAAACGCCACAGTAGTAGTAGTAGTAGTAGTAGTAGTAGTAGTAGTAGTAGTAGTAGTAGTAGTAGTAGTAGTAGTATACCTAAATAAATTGAATGGAATCGTCTATTTTCATATAAGAAAAAAACGAAAACTAACGAGATCACGATTGCTAGCACAATCTAGTGATTGCAGAATTACCCTATTCACCTTGTATTCTTTGTTTCATAAACCTTTTTCTATCCTTAAATGGAACTTGTTAGATCAATCTAACAATTGCTGAATTACTTCTTTATTTATATATATGCATATATATATATATATATATATATATATATATATATATGCATACACACATATGCATATATATACATATATACATGTACATATACATATATATTGTATGTCTGTGTGTGTTACGTGGTTTATCTCAGCCTACAGGCAAACCCACCTAGGCAAGTAAGGTACCGAAATGAAGCTTATTACCCAGCGGATGTTTTAGTGATATTTCTATCCATGTTTGGTGTATGGAAATGCAAAAAAAATGAAAAAAAATGAAAAAACGTCACATTTTAGTGCGTCCTCAATCCCTGTATTTATACATTTATATATCTATATGCATATATATATATGTGTGTGTGTCTATATGTGTCTGACAGAACTTTCTATGTATCTATATAGTAGGCCTATATTTCTATAGATCTGTGTCTATGTCTATATACCATTCTGTGGTCTATATGCTTATAATGTCTTATGTATCTATCTATCTATGCGTGTCTATATAACTTTCTGTGTATCTATATACCTATATATCTATATATATGTGTCGATGTGTCTATATATGTGTCTATCTATATATCTATATATCTAGGATATATATCTATATATCCGTGTTTATGTCTGTGTATCTATATATCTATATGCCTATAATGTCCTATGTATGTATCTATCTATGTCTGTCTATGTGTGTGTCTATGTGTATATATATGTCTGTCTATCTGTCCATGTCTAATATTCAATTTCACCAATATCATTTTATTCTATAGTAGTATTGTTCCAGCGGTCTATATTCCCCAAAGACGGAAAAGTTCGTTGGGTCGGAAAACGAATCAAGCTGTGAAATCTCAAGAGAGAAGACGACAAATGTCTCCAGAGTCAAAAAATGAAGGTTTGAGAGAAATCAGCAGGCCACAGCTGATGCGAGGAGACAGAAGTCACCACACACCAGGGATTTTTTTTTTACACAGTGATCACCACATATCAAGGCCCGGAAGCCACTCAGGGATAAGGGTTATTGCAAGTACATTGAAAGACTTCAAAGAAATCGGAAGGCCACAGTTGATTCAAGGCGACAGGAGTCACCACACACCAGGGATAAAAGACTGCAAGAGGATCGGGAGGCTACTGCTAATGCGAAGCGAGGGGAGTCATTACACACCAGGAGTTTATGGCGTGATCAGGACAGAAGACAGACAGCTGATAGACGAGAGCACCAGAGAAAACAACTAGGCCTTGCTTACAATAAAGCACGCGCCGCTGAAAAAAAAATCCTCTCTGGAGACCAATTGGTTTTCTAGTCCAGTGTTGGATCTCTCATCACTGAAGACGGCGCAGCCTCTCCAATGGTCACAGTATACGCAAGTTGTCATGCGATTAAATGGAAAAAGTGTATAAATACACTTTACTTACTTTTCTTTCACAATATGCAGCCATCTGGCTGCAACGGGGCTACTTGTACTAGTAAATAAATTTATTATTGCGATATTATGAACAGTTGCATTTAAAAAAAAAAAAACTTTGTATTTGAACTGATTGGTTTTCGTATATGAGATTGTATTTGATTATACGTGTAAGCAATAACGTACCGTTCAGGAAAATTTAGCGATTCAACATAGCGTGAAGTAAGGGTCAGTGGAATGACATTTCAGCCAAGTTAAAAGAATACCAACGCCTCTCCACATCGATAACTCAACCACACGAAATCGTACTTGCCTCTCCTCCTCACCCCTACTTCTTTCCTTCACCACACTTCCCTCCAAAAACCTCTGTCGTTCACATTCACAAAGTATACATCCCACTTTCTTCCAGCACGTTAACCAGGCACAACTATATAACAAAACGAATGTAATTTTGACACCGTTTCAGTATTGATTCTTTTTTGGGTCTGGTGAGGTGTTATCCTTGAATTGGGATTCCACTGAAACATGTGTGCACACGTGTAACCAATAATGTTTGTAATATAAACAAACTATATATCAACTCTGTCCTGCATTGAGCACTTTAATAATCATGGGAGTTTCATTGGATTTACATCTAGGAAACCAATCGATACAATCATTATATGCCAACACATACATACATACATACATACATACATACATACATACATGACGACGATTGCAACGTCTTGTCAGACGAGTGCCACTCCCTCAAAAAAGCCATTCTTAACATGGGGAGGGAGTTTTGTACCTATTCTGTACTTTAACCTTACAATTGAATAAAAAACATATCATAAAACTTTAATTAAACGTGGAAATGCGATTTAAAAATAGCGCAGATCACTCTCTGCATCAGCACCGAAAGTACAGAATAGTTAGAAAACATCTTCCCTCTCCATGTTACGAATGTCTTTCTAAATAATGTTAATGATTCAGTACTGTTCCTTGTCTGCTTAAGTTTAACTTTTGTTTATTAAATTGTTAGGTGAAAGTCCAGAATAGTTACAAAACACTCCTATCCCCATGTTAAGAATGGCTTTCTAAATAATAACGTCATTATTTCAGCGGGGTAGCTTCTCTGCATAAGTACCATGTTTTGTTTTTAAATTGTTAGGTGAAAGGACAGAATAGTTACAAAATACCAACCCCATTTTAAGAATGTCTTTCTAAACAACATTATTTCAGCACGGCATTTTCTATGCATACGTACTATCTATTTTTGTTTATTAAATTGTTAGGTGAAAGTATAGAATAGATGCAAAACTCCCTCCCCATGTTAAGAATAGCTTTCTAAATAACGGTATTATTTCAGCACTGTACCTTCTCTGCATAAGTACCATCTTTTGCTTATTAAATTGTTAGGTGAAAGTATAGAATAGTAACAAAACGTCCTCCCCATGTTAAGAATGGCTTTCTAAATAACGTTATTATTCTATTATTATATTATTATGATACTTTCTCTGCATAAGTACCATGTGTTGTTTATTAAATTGTACGATGAAAGTACAGTACTCATGCAGAGAGTGATCCGTGTTGTAATAATAACGTTAATATTTTAAAAGCCATTCTTAACAAGGGGAGGGTGTATTTTAACCTTACAATTGAATAAAAAAACATATAATAAAACTTTAATTAAACCTGGAAATACGATTTAAAAAATAGCGCGGACCACTCTTTACATTAGCACCAAAAAAAACTGTACTTTTACCAACAAATCTTATATCGAAAA
>NC_136524.1:39281537-39341537 GCF_053919585.1 Euprymna scolopes | reverse complement strand
TTCAGGTCAACTTTGCACCTATTAGTCTGTTTAATATGCAGCAAAGCTTGCAAGTCTACTGCTGGTTTGAGGAGACATGTGATTGTTCATAGGAATACCCTTCAACCTCCAGAGGAAGTCAACTCGATGGAAATTGCTCAATTTGTATGTCACATCTGCTTCAATATGTGCAAATCTGCGGCGCGAGTGCAGAGTCATCTGAGATGGCATGGACGACAAGTTTGGGAGAACTCAATGTGACGCCGATCATCTGGAAAGATGCAGCAATCCTCATATATACAGGGGGACCAGAAAAAACGGGCCCCAATTCTAATTAGGGACGTTTCTTAGTGTTTTGTCCGAATGAAATGAAACTTTGGTCATAACTAGTTTATTATATTCAAAACATCACATCAAAACATTAAGATCTTGGGCCTTTTTTCTCCGTTCTACAGTGTTCTCCATTTAGTTTTTGTTTTTTTGGTCATCCTGTGTGCGTGCGTGCGTGCGTGCGTGCGTGCGTGCGTGCGTGCGTGCGTGCGTGCGTGCGTGCGTGCGTGTGTGTGTGTGTGTGTGTGTGTGTGTGTGTGTGTGTGTGTGTGTGTGTGTGTGCATATAATTATAAAATTCAGATTAGCTTGCTTGCTTTGGCGTTTACATCGCATCCGGTTTTGACTTTCGGTTTCAAAAAATTCTTCTTACTTATTTCATGGCCACTTTGTCGTAAATTCGATATTCAAAATCACTGCTGCTATTCAAAGATAAAAAAAAATATTTTTTGTTTTAACTTATTTTAACATGTTTTTTCTTACAAATAAATATAATTTTACCTCGTTGAGTTAAAAAAAAATATACAACATATAACAATAATCATGTAGATTCTGACGATTTTTTTTCAGGCTTAATTAAAATATTTCTCTTCGTTTTAGTAGTGCTTTTAGTGGGGCCTCCTTAATTTTAGTTAGTGCGTGCAATAGTGCTCTGGAGGCTTTCTGTGTTTTATTTTTTAACTAATCACTTAAAAAATGTTTTATCAAGACAATAAAAAAAAACAATATTATCTTAAAATGACTTTTTATTTTGAACATTTTTCATCTTACCCTTTAAAAGCCAACGGGTAGACTAAATAAATCACTTTTTATTTTGAACATTTTTCATCTTACCCTTTAAAAGCCAACGGGTAGACTAAATAAATCACTTTTTATTTTGAACATTTTTCATCTTACCCTTTAAAAGCCAACGGGTAGACTAAATAAATCACTTTTTATTTTGAACATTTTTCATCTTATCCTTTAAAAGCCAACGGGTAGACTAAATAAATCACTTTTTATTTTGAACATTTTTCATCTTACCCTTTAAAAGCCAACGGGTAGACTAAATAAATCACTTTTTATTTTGAACATTTTTCATCTTACCCTTTAAAAGCCAACGGGTAGACTAAATAAATCACTTTTTATTTTGAACATTTTTCATCTTACCCTTTAAAAGCCAACGGGTAGACTAAATAAATCACTTTTTATTTTGAACATTTTTCATCTTACCCTTTAAAAGCCAACGGGTAGACTAAATAAATCACTTTTTATTTTGAACATTTTTCATCTTATCCTTTAAAAGCCGACGGGTAGACTAAATAAAAATAATGACGGATGGGGGCAGACCGAACTTTTTTCAAACTGAAAGGTCGAAAAAGAAAATATATATATTTAATGGCGGGAGGGGACCGGAGGAGCCACCGTAAAATCGGGGCTGTTAATCGGATATCGATTCACTAGAACGTTATATGGGAAACTGAACCCGCTTCCAAATCTTAAAATATTTATTTTTTTATATATAATCTGGTAGGTTAGTGCCCAATAATCCACAGAAATAGTTGAAAAAAAGACGAAAATGAAAAAAAATGTAAAGGAAGTGCCGATTGTTCAAGTGCAGCTACATATTTATTTTTAATATTTTCTTTACTCGAGTTGTGCATAATTAAAACTATAACATGATTTTTAAGAAAAAACTATGTTTTTCGTATCCAAAATTATTTGTTTACGATTATTTTATTTGCATTTTTTATTGCATATTAGAATTGTTTTCAAACAAAAAAAAAAGTAAAGCAAATAAGGTTTTCTAATGTAAAAAAAAAAAATCTTGGTCAGTTTGCATATTTTGAAAAAAATATTCCTTTATTTTTACGCCTCAACCCAGCGCTAGCAGTGTCAGAAATTTCGTGAAAATAGTGAATAATTCCACCCCATCTTTCCAAGCTTATAACTCCTCGAAAAATGTAATTCAAGCCCTAATTTTTTTTTTCAATTAAAGGAGTAAGGACCAAGGTTTTATTTAAAAAAAACAAAAAACAAAACAATGTGTTTTTTTTTTTTTTAAGGTTTTAAACTTCGGACTTTACAGGTAAATTTCTAAAAAAGCGATTTTTTTTTTGTTTTAAATTTGAATATATTATTTATTGACCTTTTCTCTTCAATTTGTGATATATAAAACTATTAACCATAAATTAATTATTTACTTTTTAATAGACATTTCAAAATGAGAGGCGTAAATTATTCGACCCCCTATCTTTCTAAGCTTATAACTCCTCGAAAAATGTAATTCAAGCCCTAATTTTTTTTTCAATTAAAGGAGCAAGGACCAAGGTTTCATTAAAAAAAAAAAGACAAAAAGAAACAATGTGTTCTTATAAAATAAGGTTTTAAACTTCGGACTTTACAGGTAAATTTCTAAAAAAGCGATTTTTTTTTTGTTTTAAATTTGAATATATTATTTATTGACCTTTTCTCTTCAATTTGTGATATATAAAACTATTAACCATAAATTAATTATTTACTTTTTAAGAGAAAGTTGAAAATGGGTGACACTTGGGGGGGGCGTGAATTTAAAAAAAAACGTTTGTCTAAAATATTATATTCGGTTTATTGGAAAGAACATAAAATTTCACATTAACCCTGAAAATATCGTAAAAATAGAATCAATAGAAAAATTTTGATAGATTTTTAAAATTTAAAAATTTAAAAATATTGAATTTAAAAATTTAAAAATATTGAGTTCGGAAAATTCATTACTGTTTTTAAAAAAAATATATATATATTTCTATTACTTTTAAAACAACTGTAATAGTTTATTTTGGAAGTATAATCCATAAAGAAAATAAATAACCCACTTTTAACAGAGAAATTACGAGATTTTTATATTGTATTCGCAGTTTCGTGTTAGGGGTGTCAAAAATTCCTACAAAAATTCTGATACTGCTAATCCAGCGCAGTTGACCTTCTAAAAAGAAGAAATCAAAATCTAATAATACGTTCTAAAGGCCTTTAAACATGATATAAAAGAAGGATTTTTTTTTTATAATTACAATTTAACTGTTTAACGTGAGGGATAACTTTACTTTATAAATTAAACGTAAAATGATACCCCACTTTTTGGTGAGAGATGTAATCTTAGCATTTTTTTTTTTAAGTTTGGTGGCGAGAGTGGGGGCAGAAAAGGGAAAAGGGGTGGGGTAGGGGTTGGGTCATAAGTTTCAAAAAAATTTTAAAAACGTAGAAAACACTTCAAAATGTGGGGGGGGGCGTTTTCATTATTTTAAGATTTGCTTTGAAAATGGTCTCACCGTTAAATATTATTTAATGAGTTAATTATTATTTCTTGATATTTTTAAGGCTGTTAACACACAAAAAACTAGGATGGACCCGTACAATGCATACGCTCTCCTTTTATTTTTTTTTTGTTTTCGTTTTTTTTTTTTAAATTTTATCTTGCTTTCAACGGATTACTCCCCCCACCCACCCCACCCCTTATATAAAGGATTTTTCATTTAATCTAAGGTCAATGATGTTAAGACCTTTATTATCCAATGTGTTCCGTATTGTTTTCACTGGTGGCCATGTTTTTTCATGCCCGCGTGCATTTAATTTTTGCGCGCACATGAAATTGCGTATTTTTCTCGTTCGCTGGTCACCATGTTTGTTTTCGCACGCGTGCATTCAATTTTTGCGCGTTTATACATTAATTCTGTATACTCCTTATTCTTTCATGCATTAATTCTGTATACTCACTATTCCATAGTTAGCTATAACATATACTGACCAAACGATTCACGGTTAGTCTAGTTTATATATATATATATATATATATATATATATATATATATATATATATATATATATAAATCTCTTAAAAACTTTGAAAGGATGCAATGTATGTAAAATATTTTCTCATGTTTTTCCTTATAAAAAAAAATGGACTCCATACTGTCCATTGTTAAAGTTTTTTTTTATTCAATACGTCTGACGAAAGGCTGTTCTTGTGAAAATTTTCAAACGATATAATGTTTGAATTTGTCCGAATAGTCTTGAAACAATTGTAACTAACGATGAAATACACTATTTGTTGATATCAGTCTATTCCTTGATGTCTTGATTTTCTTAAAACAATATAATATATATATATATATATATATATATATATATATATATATATATATATATATGTGTGTGTGTGTGTGTGTGTATGCATGTATGTATGTATGTATGTATGTATACACACACACACACATATGAGGTGCCTTCAAAAAGTTTCCCGACGTTTTTCGTATGGGCACTTTTATTGATATTACACACATGAAATTCTGGTCCCCTTCCCAGTAATCTCCTCCGGCTGTAATGCATTTGTACCATTCCAACAACTTCTAGAAGGATCCATGGAAGTCCTCTTGTGTAAGTGTGTCAGTGACGGTCTCTTTCATCTTCTCAATTGTCCCATAACGATAACATCTAAGATATATATATATATATATATATATATATATATATATATATATATATACGCGCGCGCACACACACACACACACACACACACACGCACGCACACACGCTGGTAATATCAGATGTTGCGCTTAATTGAGATGTCACCCATATTATTTATTTACCTTGCTGCGTGTTAGGAAAGCAGCCGCGTCGCTTGCGTATTGCCATGTAGGTTACTCCGCAGCAGAATGATATTCATCGAGATGTGGGCAGACATTCAGTTTCTTTGCGTTTCCGTTATGTCAACAATAGAGCGTAAAGATATATGGATGCCCGATAGGATACATCGTGTGTGTGTGTGTGTGTGTGTGTGTGTGTGTGTGTGTGTGTGTGTGTGTGTGTGTGTGTGTGTGTGTGTGTGCTAACGGGGGGACGCCCGGCGTTGCCCGGTCGTAAAATACGCATAAATATATTATACTTTATCCAGATTTCATTTATATTATAATAGAGTCAATTTTCTATCGGTTATTTCAAATGATATGGTACCCAATATATACTCGTGATTACAACAGTACAGAAAATGTGACTGGGGTGCCAGAGAGAGAGAGAAAGAGAAAGAGAGAGAGAAAGAGAAAGAGAGAGAGAGATAGGGAGCGAGAGAGAGAGAGAGAGATAGGGAGCGAGCGAGAGAGAGAGAGAATTTCAATTTGGATTCTCAACCTTTATCTCTTAAATGAAGCCAACGTAGAATATATCTTTAATAAAGTAAACTTGTCAAGATAGAAAAATCTCAAAACTGAAGAGGGTAATTAAATATATAAAATGAAAAATGAAGAATATAAGTAATGGCATTTCGAATCAAGATGCTTCTCATCAGAAGAGGATTTATTAATATTTTATATTTTGTGAAATTCTGCCATCCTCCTCTTCTGTGGAGAAGAATTTACCTTCGAAATGTTATGATCTAAATATGTTTTTCTCTTTTACTTATTCTTTCCTTACTGATCTAATAAAGTTATTTATATATATATATATATATATATATATATATATATATATATATATATATATATATATATATACTAGCAGTTCAGCTCAGCTTTGCTCAGGCCTCATGTACTGTTTATAAGTTTATGTGTGTGTATATATATATATATATATATATATATATATATATATATATATTAAAAAGTTGGTACTTGTGCATTTAACGAACCAGACGTAACTCAGCATTTGCTCGGCTTTGTCCGACGCATGACGTCAACAGCCGGATAAAACCGAGCGTTGCCGATTAAGCAGACGAGAATTTCGCTATCAATTGGAAGAGTGTCACAACTCAAGAAACGCTTATTTGAAGAGAGTTAAAAAAATTTTGTTTTAAAAAGATAACTGACGAAATAATAATGAATATTACAAACCTTGCGGACCAGCTCCAGACCCCAGAGGCTGCACTAAACTTTTGCCAGCAACGGAAATTGTTGGCAGAAGAGAAAAGGTGTTTACATTTTGGTCAGGATTGTGTACTTGCAAAGAGAACAAGCCTTTCCGACGGTTACGGTTGGAGGTGTAGAAGTGTAACATGTCGTCGATGGACCTCCATTAGGATTGGGACCTTTTTCTCAAAATCCCGACTAACCATCGCGTGTATAATAAAAATAATATACTTATGGGCGTTCGAGATGGCATCTACAAAAAATCTCCATCGCGAATGTGGGTTACGTTCTCGCCACACAATTGTGGATTGGAAATTTTTCCTGCGTGATATATGCAGGGACTATTTTCTTAGGAATCCCCGGCAGATTGGAGGCCAAGCCATACGGTAGAAATCGACGAGTCCGTTTTTAACCGCAGAAAACACAACGTCGGCAGACTTCTGACACCGGTGGTCTGGGTCTTCGGTGGATACGTCCCCGCCGAAAAGGAGGGTTTCTTGGTCACTGTACCAAATATGAACGCCGAAACACTCCTTCCACTAATAAATAAATAAAAAATCATTGTTTTTGGTAAAAAAAAAAAAAGTCCTTGTTTCTGGCGAAAAAAAAATGTACAAATAATCCTTGTTCCTGCACCCCCCAATGCTTTTTATTGCCCTTTTTTAGATTTTTTCCATTTATTTGACATAAAGAGTTGCAAAAAAAAAAATAACTTTTACGTGTTTAAGATATAGACAATATGTTTTTTTACGTTAAAAATTGAAAAAAAAAAAAACAGTTCAGACAAAAAAAAAAAAAGTTTCCTATTATTTAACAAAAAAAAACTTGTTTTATATATATTTATTTTGAAAACAGAAAACACTTTCAAACAATAATAATAAAAAAAGAAACATAAATGAACGGTAGGTTTTTGCTTTTTACTTATTTAATTTTTTATGTTTCTACATTTTACAATTTCATTGTACAGTTATTTTGTTGTAGCGTTGTTTTTATTTTATCGCCAACGCTCGGTTTTATCCGGCTGTTGACGTCATGCGCTGGACAAAGCCGAGCAAATGCTGAGTTACGTCTGGTTCGTTAAATGCGCAAGTACCAAAAAGTTTGCCTCAAGTTCAGGTAAGCTACATCTAAAATTTCAAGTGCTTAGACACAAAATTGGTGAAGGAGTTTGGTAGAATTTGCAAAGTTCAACTCTTTCAACTTTGACCTCTTGGCAGACAAATTCTCGCCCAAATTACAAATCTTTCTGCATGTCTGAATACACTTTATGTAAAATTTCAAATGTTTAAACCAAAAATTGGCTGAGTAATTTGATAGAGACCGCATATGTCAGTTTTTTTTTAATTTGACCCCAATTTTGACCCCTAAACATTTATTTTTGGGGGCTCAAATCGGATTATAAAGTTCGATCTCTGTCCAAGTAACCTACATTAAATATTTCAAGTGTTTAGACCAAAAATTAGCGGAGGAGTTTGGTAGAGTTTTCAAAGGAAAACTCGTTGCACTTTGACCCCTTAACAGCCACATTTAAAGCCGAAAATGGATTTAAAAGACTTTCCTATGTCTCAATAATCCTTCTGTCAAATTCCGAGTCTGTAGACTGAAAATTGACTTAGGTAGGGAAATGTACTCACACACGCGCGCGCGCGCAATTTCAATTTTATATGCATACTAGCATTTCAGCCCGGCGTTGCCCGGGTATTTGGAGGTGTATGTTGAGAAAAAAAAGCGGTCAATATTTTTTACACTTTGACCCCTATTATGACCCCTTAAATTTTATTGTTTTGGGCTCAAATCAAGTTATTAAGTTAGATCCATGTCCAAGGAACCTATATCTAAAATTTCAAGTGCGTAGGCCCAAAATTGTCGGAGGAGTTTGGTAGAGTTCTCAAAGATCAAATCGTTGAACTTTGAGCCCTTAATCGCTAAATTTCTGGGTAATGAATCGATCACATCGATATTCCCAAATCTCAGTACCCTATATATCAAATTTTGAGTCTGTAGACTGAAAATTGACGGAGCTATTGCGTAGGGAAATGTACACAGACAGATACACAGATACACACACACACAGACACTTATACTTTTATAGATACTAGCATTTCAGCCCGGCGTTGCCCGGGCGTTTGGAAGTGTATGTTGAGCAAAAAAAAAAAGTAGTAGTAGGAAGGCAGGCTCGAACCCGTACCGCAAAGGAGGAAAAGAACGGGGTAAAACCTAACGTTTATACTTTTACGACCACCGCCAAACCGGAAGCGACATTTTTTTTAAATTAAGGCTAAACAATCTAAAGGAGAGGATAACTTTCAAAAATATCGGCGAAAAAAGGGACCCACCCTCCTGTAGAAATGTGCCTAGTTGAAGGGAAAAATATTAATGTTTTTAGCCAATTTTTCGATATTTGTCGTATGAAAGGTCGAACTTCAAAACGATACTGATCTTCGTAAAATACGTCGCCTCTATGGAAAGTTTAAGGCAAACATGCAAACAGACATACATACATACATTTATATATTGGTAACTAAAAATTTTCGACCCAAACTGATGAAAAAGCTTGCCCTATCTCTGAATACCTTTTATGTAAAATTTCAAATATTTAGACCTGAAATTGTCTGAGTAATTTGGAAGAGACCGCAGAGGTCATTTTTTTTTTTAACTTTGACCCCTATTTATGACCCTTAAAATTCATTGCTTTGGGCTCAAATCAAGTTATTAAGTTAGATCCATGTCCAAGGAATCTATATCTAAAATTTCAAGTGCGTAGACCCAAAATTGTCGGAGGAGTTTGGTAGAGTTCTAAAGGTCAAATCGTTGAACTTTGAGCCCTTAATCGCTAAACTTTTGGCCAATAAATCGATCACATCGATATTCCCAAATCTCAGTACCCTATATATCAAATTTCGAGTCTGTAGACTAAAAATTGACAGAGCTATTGCGTAGTGAAATTTACACAGACACACAGACACACAGATACACAGACACACACAGAGAAACTTTCACTTTTATATATATATATATATATATATATATATATATATATATATATATATTCATTAAAAATTCAGTTTACAAGTCAAAACCTCCTTTAAACTTAAAACGAATATAAATATTAATATTTATATAGCAACCTCAACCAAATAAAAGCTCAATACAATCAATGCAGGAAAGAGAGCTTGTCAAAAAAAGAACACAATTTAAGACTGTAAATTATAATTTATAAGAATTTATTGTTCGATAGAATTTATATATATATGTGTGTGTGTGTGTGTGTGTGTGTGTGTGTGTGTGTGTGTGTGTGTGTGTGTGTGTGTGTGTGTGTGTGGATGAATGAAGGATGAGAAATCAAAGTTAAAAACAACTTCGTTACATCATCAGATCAATCAGGAAAAAGAAAAAACATCTCTCTTAAATTATAAAAATATTGTATGTACGTATGTATGTATATATATATATATATATATATATATATATATATATATATATATATATATAAATATACATATATTTATATGTATATATATGTATATATATGTATATATACATATATATATAAATATACCTATATATATGTGTGTGTGTGTGTGTGTGTGTGTGTGTGTGTGTGTGTGTGTGTGTGTGTGTACACACATATATGTTAGGGTTGGGACGATTAATCGGAATGGGGAATAGGAAAAATCGGAAATTTTGGGGGTATCGGAATAAAAAAAATTATAACCTAATTTTTTTTATTCGAAACCGATTCCTTTCATTTTTCTTTTTTTTTTTCTTTTTTTTTTTTTTGACAATAAAAATGAAACAAGCATGATTTGTTTTTTAGAAGTTGTTCACTTACAACCTAAGACCGAGAAGGGCCACAGAATCTATATATCTTTAAAAGTGAAAGTCTCTGTCTGTCTGTCTGTCTGTGTACATTTCCCTACGCAATAACTCTGTCAATTTTCAGTCTACAGACTCGAAATTTGATATACAGGGTACTGAGATTTGGAAAAATCTTTGCAATCCGTTTTCGGCCAGAAATTTGTCTGTTAAGGGGTCAAAGTTCAACGATTTAACCTTTTAGAACTCTACCAAACCCCTCCGACAATTTTGGGTATAAACAATTGACATTTTAGATATAGATTCCTTGGACATGGATTTAACTGATTTGAGCCCGAAACAATAAATTTTAAGGAGTCATAATAGGGGTCAAAGTTTTAAAAAATTGACCTCTGCTGTCTCTACCAAATTACTCAGAAAATTTCTGGTCTAAACATTTGAAAATTTACATAAAGGGTATTCAGAGATAGGGCAAGCTTTTTAATCGGTTTTGGTAAAAAATTTGAGCTACTAATATATAAATGTATGTATGTTTGCATTTCTGCCTAAAACTTTCAACAGAGGCGACGGATTTTCACAAGATCAGTATCGTTTGAAGCTCGACACTTCAGACAACAAATACCGAAAAATTGGTTAAAAATATTGATTTCTTCACCCTCAACTGGGCACTTTTCAAGAGGGAGGGGTCACTTTTTTCGCGATATTTTCGAAAGTCATCCCCTCTTTTCGATTGTCTAGCCTTAGTTGTAACCTACGTCACTTCCGGTTTTCCGGTTATCGTAACAGCAACGACGTCAGGTTTTTTTCTACCGTTCTTTTCCTCCTTCGCGGTACGGGTTCGAGCCTGCCTTCCTACTACTACCTTTTTTTTTTTTTTTTTTTTGCTCAACACACACCTCCAACCACCCAGGCAACGCCGGGCACCCTTGCTAGTCGTTTATACATCTCATTCACAGATTGAACATTGATTTGCAGCGTTTAATTTATTTTATTTATTGGTCATTTATCGAGAGATAGCTTGCCTATTCCTTATGCAGATATTTAGCATCTATTCGCTAATTTTCGATTCCAAACCGATTCTTGTTATTTTTTTAATTTATTTTTTATTCTTTTTTTTTTTTTTACAATAAAAAATGAAGCAAGCAGAAATTGTTTTTTTTATTATTAGAAGTCGTTCGTTTAAAACATAGGAATTAGAAGGGCCACAGAATAGGTTATAAATCTCATTTACAGATTTTAAATGGATTCGCAGAGTTTACTGCTTGCCTGTCCCTTTTGCAAACATTTAGCATCTATCTGCTAAATTATTATGTGCCCCCACCTGATAGAGTTCACTTGATTATTAGAAGGTTTTACAACCTCTGGAAGGTAATTTTTTTAAATTTCGTTGGTGGCAGCTGTACATTGGCGGTGTCTCTCATCGGCTTCTTCTGAAACAATTAAAATTTATGGCACTTTGGATGCAAGTGAAAAATAAAGATGAAAATCTCCGTTAAGTTCATCAAAATTTGGATGAGATACATAAAGAAAAAATATTCTGAAGATTTTCTTAAATAAAAAGGAAATTATATAAAATTTTCTTAAATATAAAAGGAAATTATATAATTATATATAATTATATATAAACTTATACACGTACCTCAAAAAGGAAAAATTGGATTGGGACATTTATTACTGTAATTAACAGAAAAAGGAAAGAAATAATAAACAAATACTCAACAAATAAATGCTACCAAAGGCAAGACTCTTTTACATATCTGAATAGATTTATTTGCGTTTAAACTTCTTCTAAAGTGTGTTTTGGCAGTACCCGGAAACCTCATCCCCGGAAAACTCGTCCATCTTTGCTAGAAAGGAAAACTCGTCCATTATTAAATAAATATCGATTGAAAACACATTTTATGGCCGTTCTTGAAGGAGATATTGTTTTTAAAAGACACTATACCCCCATAATATTTTTTAAATATTTTTACTTGTTTACTGTTGTTTTAAAAAAAGATAAAATCGACTGTCTCGTTTTATACCTAACTAGCTAAGTTGTTTGCGGTTTTACTTATTTTAAAGCGTTTATTAAGTTTAAAAACAAGACTACAGGCCGCATAATATATTTTTAAAATATTTATACTTATTTACAGTTATTTTTAAAAGGGCAAAACAATTTTTCTACCTAGCCGGCTAAGTTGTTAGTTGTTTAATTTATTTTAAAGCGTTTATTCAGTAAAAAAAAAAAAGTAGTGTCGGGTGTTACGTGAGAACGAGAAATAATGTCTGACAGGAGAAGATTACATCTTAGTGGCCCTGATAATAATCGCTCAAAAACAGAAAATTAAAGAAAATACTGAGGGAGATTTAGCTTTAAAAAGAGCCCCACCTTTCAAAAGAAAATAATTTTTAAAAAAAAATTATAACGTTTTATTTAATAATTTCTATTATAAATTAATTATTATAATATATAATAATCTGAATAAAGTCTAAATACAATTTTACCGTTGTCATATTTACCTAAATTCGATTTATTTTTTAAGTCCTGAAAATGGAAAGTTAATTCAAAGATTCAATTGCTAGCGGTCACTGCCTTTTTTTTTTTTTTTTTTTTTTTTTTGCACGTTAAATAAAAAACATATTTTACAGAAAATTGGCAAAATTAAATTACAGATTTACATTTACAAATAATCAAATATAACGTTTTCGGTGTTTTTTTTTGTGTGTTTTTTTTTAATATAAGAATGTTGGGTTTGTTTTACAATAGATTTTCAACCCGAGTAGGTTCGAAAAACAAGAAGTGTCACGTGTTACATGAGAATAAGAAAAAATGAACGCCACGATAAGGTCATATCTTTCGAGTCTCGATAAGGACTTAAAAATAAATAATAAAAAAATTACTTATAGAAATGCACCTGGAGCAGAAACAAATGGGACTTTTTTCTTCCTTGAATCAATGCCTCTCTCCCCTATGCTATTCGGCCACATGTTGACCAGTCAGGGGTACGGCGCATTGATACTTCCTATCCCCAAAGGAAATCGGCCAGCATTGAAGAAGAAAAACTCATTCTTACGCAGAGAGACACCAAACGGAACGGACTTCCTTTTCTTCTCTCTCTCTCTCTCTCTCTCTCTCTCTCTCTCTCTCTCTCTCTCTCTCTCTCCACCTCAGTGTTATCTCTACGGTATCGATGATTCCACTGTAATAACTACCGCGATAATACCAGGTGCCGGAGTCCGGCTTTCTACAACGAAAATACCACATGCTCCTCAATAAACCTTTTCTGTGACCTTTTATGAAGTTGTTGCGTTTGTCATTTCAGAAGCTTGTATCGAATTATTTATTTTATTAGGGTGTGCCCTAAAAGCATTACAAACCCTAAACACCCAATAAAAGTTACGAGCCGTGCTGAAATAATAAGAAAGCCACCCTTAACATGAAGAAGAAAGTTTTTTGTGAACTATTCTGTATTTTCACCTAACAATTTAATAAATAAACATGGCAAATTGAAACTCTCGCCGGAAGTTATATTACTTATGAAGTTTAATATCAGGAAAAGGATCTGACCAAACACCGTTTGCTGCTAACTTTGAATAAAGTACTGTTCTGGTTTGCCAATATTTATAAAATTATCATTGCTTTTGTTTAGTTTTTGTTTGTTTATGTTTTTCCCCAATTCGTAAGTATAACTTTTTTTGTTGTTGTGAAAGAAAATTAGCTATTACTAGCGGAGAGACCCGACGTTGCCCGGGATTGAATGATGATCAACAAATGTTTCACACTCCTATATATTTTTTTATTGTCATCGAAATCGGTGAAATCGTCCATTTTTCGATCAAATCGATTGATTGCCTGCTCTAGTTGGGGACCCATCGCGGTGCACCGGGAGGAAGCTTCATATGCCTCTTCACATTGACTTAGACCACAATACATTGTAGACTACATTGCTCTGTAGAGAACCTAATGTTGATTTTATAAAATTATTTTTGTATAATAACTTGAATTAACAAATATATAACAAATAAATGTTATCAAAGGCAACATAAGTTACTTTTCTAACTAGATGGATAATGTTTTAGTGTTTTTATTCAATGTAACATGTTCATTCAGCTCGAAAAACATACAGTGTTTACCGATGTATTGGAAAACCAAAAATGGCGCCCGACTCTCTCTTTGACACGGTAAGTTTGGAAATAGGAGTTAAAAATAAAAATTTAAAAAAACTATAAAAAATACTGTTAGAAACTCGCTCAATATACGTTACCGTGACATAGGCTGACATATATTCGGGTGGGTTTTTAACATTATTTTGCATAGATTTTTGGGGTTTGTATTACTGTACACATATATTCGAAAAAGTTGTCAAAAAACAAATATATAACAAATAAATGTTATCAAAGGCAAGATAAGTTACTTTTCTACCAAACTGGATATATTTTTCGTGTTTTTAGTCAATGTAACATGTTTATTCAGCTCGAAAACCATACAGTGCTTACCGATGTATTGGAAAATTCAAGATGGCGTCTGACTTCCTCTTTAACACGGTAAGTTTGGAAAAAGGTGTTATAAATAAAAAACTGGATAAAATACTGTTAAAAACTCGCTCAATATATGTTACCGTGACATACGTTGATACATATTCGGCGGGTTTTTAATAGTATTTTGTATAGTTTTTATTTATAACACCTTTTCCCAAACTTACCGTGTTAAAGAGGGAGTGAGGCGCCATCTTGAATTTTCCAATACATCGGTAAATACTGTATGTTTTTCGAGCTGAATAAACATGTTACATTGACTAAAAACACGAAAAAGATATCCAGCTACGTAGAAAAGTAACTTATCTTGCCTTTGATAACATTTATTTGTTATATACTTGTTTTTTGACAACTTTTTCGAATCTATGTGTACAGTAATACAAACCCGATTTTTTTTATTATTTTTAACTCATTTTCCCAAACTTACTGTGTCAAAGAGAGAGTCGGGCGCCATTTTATATTTTCCAATACATCGGTAATTAATCTATGTGTATAGTAATACAAACCCTAAAGTTTAAAACGCAGAAATCAAGTATCATGCTCTAATTGTGCTCTAAACAAAACATATAATATTCCAGACGCGCCCCTATCATATCAAAGAACCCACAGTTAATTTTATATGCCTGGCTTTCCGCAGGTGATTTGATAATGGCTTTGCTAGAGTTACGATTTGGTGATCAGTCAAACGAATAGAGAAAGAAAGAGAGTGAATAAAACAACAATAAAATTTTATAGTCCTTATCTCTACTTCTCTAAAGACATTTCACGCTGGCTTCCTAAAAGAATCGGTCAAACTAACAAAAAGCATTTTTAGTTTTACGTTGACCGAGATTATCCCCTATTTAAAAAAGCCCAAGCCTAACTCTACCTGTTTAAATGTCTACTAAAAATATTTAATTCTATTTTGGGAAGGATTTTTAACTAGAAGAACTGAGAGTTAAGCCCGCACCTCTCGAACGTGTCTACGTTTCGGTTGTCAACATGAAATTTTTACCTATTTATTCACTTATGCCATTTTTACCGGTGCCATTTTTTCCTATACTATTTTTTCCGGTGCCATTTTTACCTGAATTCGTATTAGAATATAAGTTGAATTTTTTAAAATAATGAACGTAGCTTTTCATACGCAATTTTATGTTTATTGGCTAGATAAGTGAGTAAATGTTATTGTAAAAATAAACTTTATTCATTTTTATTCCACAAGAAAAACATTTTTTCCAGTACGCCACGAAGATCTATGATCTAGTAATGTATTGACCACCATTGTAGTAAAATAGAAATGTATATACATGCATATATACATATATATATACATGGTGGATTCTCTCATCGAAGACGATGAATGAGGGTTCAGTATGCAATCTTCAGCAGCTCCTAAGCTCTGTGACACCACATACATAATTGCAATTCTGTAGACGTCCGGCACACTCCTCCGCAGATGGTGAACTTTCATATGCTCGTCGGTCAAAGATGCCTTCTCGAGTGAACAGATAACCCTGATTTGCTGCGTGCTCTGAAACCACAATGGCATATATATTCATTTTTAGGTGGATGTTTCTTATGTTTTGCCTTCATATTTGCACGAAGGGCGTCCCTATGACAAAGGCGGTTATGTTCAAATTCTTTGGTTCCCAGGAAACACATCTTCCTCCATTCTCTGCGATCCCCTGCTGCACTCACCCAGGAACTCAGAGAAATTCCACAACGTTTCAGGTTGTCTTTTAGTTTATCTTTGTAACAAAGCAGGGGACGCCCTATTGGACGGCAAGAATTTGTCAGTTGCCCATAAAAAAGTTGCTTAAGAACTCTTGAGCCATCCATTCTCACAAGATGACCCGACCACCACATTTGTATCCTGATCAAAAATGATTCAATACCAGTGATTTCACATCTCTCCAGTAATTCACTATTCAGAACACAATCCTGCCATCCAACATTGCAAATAAAACGCAGGCATCTCATATGGAAGGAGTCAAGCTGATTTATATGCTTGCGGTACAAGGTCCACGTTTCGGCACCATACAGAAGAGTAGGCAGAACAACAGATTTGTAGACTGCCACCTTTACTTTTAGAGACACATCGTGGCTGTTCCAGAGTCTGTGTCGCAACCTACCAAATGCCTCACTAGCTTTATTAATTCTACATTGGATGTTCTTTTCAAATTTAGCATCATCAGACACAACAGAGCCGAGGTATGTAAAAGAAGATGCTGTTTTCAAAGCGTCACCATCAACATATACCACTGGTTGTGAAGAGGACGTAGCGTTTGGTTTTGGCTGGTGAATAATTTCAGTTTTTTATGGTAATTGTAAGACCGAAGGCCTTACATGCACCAGAAAAGCTATTGAGGCTGTTCTGCATGTCATCAAGACTATGGGTGACAAGAGCACCGTCATCAGCATAAAGGAGGTCAAGAACAGTCTTCACAGAAGTCTTGGTTTTGGTCTTGAACCGTTGCTGGTTAAATAATCCTCCACTTGATCGATACTCAACACCTATGTCTCCTGAGGTGTTTCTGAAAGCTGTCTCAAGCATCACCGAAAAGAAAAGAGCAAATAGGATCGGAGCAAGGACACATCCTTGCTTAGTTCCATTTGACACTTCAAATGGTTCACTTTGTTCATAGCCAGATTGTACTGTCGTGACCATTCCCCAGTGAAAGGAGACAATCACATTCAACATCTTGTCGGAATACCAAGCTTCCTCAAAACAGTCCACAGGGCATCCCTAGAGACGGTATCAAATGCCTTTGTGAGGTCAACAAATGTGACAAACAAGTCCTTATTCTGCTCCCTCGCTTTCTCCTGTAGTTGCCGAGGGCTGAAGATCATGTCCACAGTACCTCTTCCTTCCCTAAAACAACACTGGGTTTCTGGGAGCACAGTTTTACAGATTGAACCATTGAGTCTGTTTAAGATTACACGAGCTAGAATCTTACCAGCAACAGATAAAAGAGAAATTCCTCTATGGTTATTACACTCACACTTATTTCATTTGTGCTTAAACAGGTGAATAATTGACGCGTCTTTGAACTGTTGTGCACAGTACCAAGTCCCATATTAATGAAAACAGGACACTTAGTTTCCTGATTAACAGTTGGCTTCCACATTTGTATACTTCTGCAGATATGCCGTCATCGCCTGGAGCCTTACCATTTGAAAGTTTCTTTACAGCCCATTCAACTCCGACATGGATGGACTATCAGCAAGCGCCTCGATGGTTGGCCTTTGAGAAATATCATCAATCACTCCTCGATCCACTGTCGATTCTCTGTTTAAAATATTTGTAAAGTGTTCAGCCCAGCGCTTAGTAATTTCTTTCTTATCAGTGAGGAGAATGTCATCCGACGAAAATATTGGAGATGCCTCCCTTAAAATGGGATCAAACACCCCCTTGAGTTTTTGGTAGAATGATTTAAAATCACACCTATCCGCCGCATCTTGTAATGCCTCAACTTTCTGCTCCCACCAGTTTTGTTTCATTTTCCGGAGCCGAGATTGTGCCAACCTTTTGGCCATTCTGAAAGCCTTATGTTTCACTAAAGAATTTTTGTCAGTAATCCATACTTGATGGGTTTGATGCATGTTATTGAGCAGTGGGACGATAGTTGGATCATTTTCATCAAACCAATCTTGGTTTTTCCTTCAAACATATCCTAATGACTCTTTAGCAGAGTCATACACTGCAGTTTTAAACTCTCTCCAAGATGCCTCAATATCATTCCCACATACAACGGAGGACAGCTTTTCATCAGTAGCCTTTTGAAATGAGTGCATTATCTCCTTAACCTTCAACTTGCCTACATCAATTCTCTTTATGGAAGAATTACGTTGGTTTCGAACAGGGCGCTTGGTTTTCATCCTGACTGTGAAACAGATCAATTTATGGTCTGACCAACATTCCCCGATGCTGTAAGCACGTGTAAGATTTATATCTTGTCTATCAGAACGACGTACAATGACATAATCAATGAGATGATAATGATTAGACCGGGTATGTTTCCAACATGCTTTCTTGCAATTAGGCAGCTGAAACACTGTATTAGTGAGCAAAAGATCGAATTCACTGCAAAGAGACAATAAGAGAACACCATTTGAGTTGACTTTATAAATTCCATGTGAACCAATGACATTTCTCCAAAATTGTGTATCACTACCCACACGAGCATTGAAGTCGCCCAAGACAAACAGCTTATCCTGCATTCAGACCTTGTTAATCTGTTCGCGTAAAGAGGAGTAAAACCTCTCTTTTAGCTCATCAGATGAATTAAGTGTAGGTGCACAGCAACTAAAAAATGTGGCATATTTGTTCTTTCCTATTGCAATGCGCAAGGACATAAGTCTGTCATTTATACCAACGGGCAGGGACTCAAGATTTTTGGCAATATCATTCCTGATGGCAAAACCAACGCTAGATTCACGTTTCTCAGAACTTGGTTTTCCAATCCAATAAAAAGTGTATCCACCTTCAACTTCCTCTAGCTGTCCTGTTTCAGAAAGAGCTGCAACAGAAATTCTATGATGCCTTAACACACGTGCTATAATAGCGGTTTTTTGTTCAGGGTTCTTCTTGTTATCCTGGAGTGTTCGTACATTTCAAGTCGCAATGAACATATTCGTTCCATGTATTTTGTTTCTATTCTTGATTTGGGTGCAAATATTGGATACCCAGACATCTGCACTTGATGACAGGGACATGAGCAAGTAAACAATTTTTAGGTCACCTTTTATAGACCCCTCCCCATGAAGAGGAAAGCAGTGCCATCCTATAAAGGACTGCTCTGTTATGAAAGGAGGACACGAGTCACACAATTACTTGCGGGTGTTGTGAAAAACGGCCATCTACCTTTTACCACCTATGTGCAATGTTCATGCTAGGAACTACCAGTGACATCCTTCACCTGTTCCCGTCACAATCCCATCATCGCCACGGGATTTATTGATTTATTATTAGTTATTAAAAAAAAGCAAAACAAAAAACACATATTGATGTACCAAACCTTAGGCTTAAATGAGTGAAAATTGTTCACTTAACAACCGGCACTTTATTTGTTTTAAGTGGTCATTGCTTGTGCTGAACAAAGCACACTCTCTCCATCGGATTAACATGATCTGTACAGGTGCACACATGTGCCACACGTCAGATGATAAAACGATCGCAGGATTTTCTTGTAAGAGTGTTCCATCTCCTAGATCAGTTGTGAGCCAACACTAAAGGGCCTGATCCACCCTGGTAAGCTTTCTGTGCAGCTGGGTACCATACCAGCTATTTATTGGTCCTTGACTCTAACTGTTAGTTCAGTCTAGTGGACACATTGCTTAGCGATGCTGTACCAACACCGTCCCCTCACAAGGTTTGGCAGGCCTGCTGAGACCAGTAACCAGGGTAAAGCTCTTGGAGCTAGCAAGTGAGAGATTTAGGAGATGAGTGAGGACCAGTGATCTCTGTCCACCCTATTCGGTGCAGCAGCCAGAGATTCAAAGATACTACCTCTACCCAGAACCCCCTATATATATATATATATATATATATATATATATATATATATATATATATATATATATATATATATATATATGAACACAAAGCTATTACGTGACGCATACATATTCGTAAATCATAACAAATAATTAAAAATACCATTAAAAAAATTATCGAAAGAAAAAATCATAACAACTCATAAAAAGAAAATTTTTTTAAAAAATCATACAAAAGAAAAAATCGTAAAAAGAAAAAATCGTAAAAAGAAAAGTGATAAAAAATAACTTTAAAAAAATTATTTTAAAAAATCTTAAAAGAGAAAAAATTCTAAAAAATAAAAGATCATAAAAAGAAAAAAAGCATAAAACAGAAAAAATAATAAAAAGAAAAATCATAAAAAATCATAAAAAAGAAATAAATCTTATAAAAGAAAAATCATAAAATAGAAAAAGAATCATGAGAAGGAAACGCCATGAAAAGAAGGATCATGAAAGATAAAAATCATAAAAAAGTAAAAGCCATAAAAGAAAATTCATAAAAGAATCATAGAAAATAAAATAAGAAAAATAAAAAAAGTAAAAAAATATAAAAAATAAAAAAATCATAAAAAATAAAAAAAAAATCATGAAAAGAAATATTATAAAAGAAAAATAATCAAAAATCATAAACAGAAAAACTCATAAAAATATCGTAAAAAGGAAACATCTTAATAATAAAAAACCATAAAAATAAAAATTTAAAAAAACGATGAAAAAGAAAAAATTATAAAAAGAAAATATCATAAAATATATCATGAAAAGAAACAATCCTATAAAGAAAACAATCATTAAAAAAATATAATTTTTAATAATTAAACGAAAAAATCATAAAACGAAAAAATCATAAAACGAAAAAATCATAAAAAGAAAAAATCATAAAAAGAAAAAATCAAAAACGGAAAAATCATAAAGAAGAAAAGATCATAAAAAGAAAGAAATCATAAAAAAATCATAAAAAAGAAAAAATCATAAAAAGAAAAAATCCAAAAAAGAAAAAAATCATAAACATAAAAAATCATAAAAAGAAAAATTCATAAAAAATAAAATATCATTCAAAAATCATAAAAAGAAAAGATCATAAATGAATAAATCATAAAAAGAAAAAACAAAAAAGAAAAAATCATAAAAAGAAAAGATCATAAAAACAAAAAATCATAAAAACAAAAAATCATAAAAACAAAAAATCATAAAAACAAAAAATCATAAAAAGAAAAAAATCATAAAAAAGAAAAATGATAAAAACAAAAATCATAAAAAGAAAAAAAGAAAAAGGAAAATCATAAACTGAAAAAAAGCATAAAAAGAAAAAATCATAAAAAATCATAAAAAGAAAAATCATAAAAAGAAAAAATCATAAAAAGAAAAAATCATAAACAAAATCATAAAACAAATCATAAAAAGAAAATCATTAAAAAATCATAAGAAGAAAAAATCATAAGAAAGACTAATAAAAATCATAAAAAAGAAAAAATCATAAAAAAGAAAGAATTATAAAAAGAAAAAAATCATAAAAAGAAAAATCATAAAAACAAAAGATCATAAAAAGAAAAAATCATAAAAAAGAAAAAAAACATAAAAAAAATAATAAAAAACATAAAAAAGAAAAAATCATAAAATGAAAAATATTATTAAAAGAAAAAATCATAAAATGAAAAATATTATTAAAAGAAAAAATCATAAAATGAAAAATATTATTAAAAGAAAAAATCATAAAAAATCATAAAAAAGAAAAAATCATAAAATGAAAAATATTATTAAAAAGGATGAAATCATAAAAAATTATAAAAATCAAAAATCATTTTAAAGAAAGAAAAGATCATAAAAAGAAAAAATCATAAAAATGAAAAATCATTTTAAAAATGAAAAAAATCATAAAAAGAAAAAAATCATTTAAATATCATAAAAAATTATAAAAAGAAAAATCATTAAAAACATCATAATAAGAAAAAATCATTTAAAAAAGCATAAAAAATCATAAAAAGAAAAAATCATTTAAAAAATCATAAAAAATCATAAAAAGAAAAAATAATTTAAAAAATCATAAAAAGAAAAAATCATAAAAGAAAAAAATCATTTAAAAAATCATTAAAAAACAAGAAAAAAAAATCATTTTAAAATGATCATAAAAAGAAAATATTCATAAAATGGAAAATCTTTTAAAAAAAAAATTTTTA
This sequence comes from Euprymna scolopes, assembly GCF_053919585.1. NCBI lineage: Eukaryota > Metazoa > Mollusca > Cephalopoda > Sepiida > Sepiolidae > Euprymna > Euprymna scolopes. Next base: position 39,319,346 of record NC_136524.1, on the reverse strand, counting down.
ATCATAAAATAGCAAAACTATCAAAACATCAAAATAAGTTTGCTTTCAGTTGTTTGTTATTTAAAAATAAATATCTATTCATAAATGAGTGTTTTTATTCGAATTTAATTTTTCTTAAATATTTGTAGAATATCAATTCATATTTTTCATTATATTTTCTTCATGCCAACAAAAATAATATTGTCTTTATTTTCTATTAATTGTTCATAATAAAAGAAATAAACTAAACATAAACTGTTTGAAAAACCCCGACGATGGCACGGTATTTATTATGCATAAGTACCAACATCTTAGATTATCTTACCTTGGTTAAAACGAATTTCAATTTTGAGATTGAGATTCACTTTTCTATTTAAGCTTGATGCATATTGATTCCCTGCAGTTTGTCCTGGAAGTTGCAGTTTTCTATTATAAGTTTAACTTAAAATGATTCATTGGAGAGGGGGGAGATACGTTCTGTGTTGCTGTAAATCTTAAGTTGATGCGAATGTGCATAGTTTTCCCGCCAATTTTAAAAAGAAGGAATTTGATCACATTTTTGAAAAAGTTATTCCACAAGGTTAATTTGAAAATATAGAAAACCAAATAATGCAATAGAATATTTCATTAAATGATTAACACCGGGCGCCCGTTTCTCTCTCCGCAAGAGATTGACCCTCAACGTTAATACCACCAGAAAAATTAAGAGAAAAAAACTTTTAAAAAAAACTAACGTTTTTCTTTGCAAAATGTGTCTTACACCGAAAGTCTCAGAAAAAAAATTGTTGTAATCATTTAATAAAATATTTTTATATTTTTTAGTTTTCTAATATTTTCAACTTAATCTTACGAAATAATGTTTTCACAAATATGAACAAACATTGTCGTTTTCAAGTCTAATGTAAACAAGTTCTTGTTGATCTGTCCTCTTAAATAATTAAACCCTACCCAATTCCCATCATTACTGATCATCACGATGTTGTCTCACTGACAACCTGACCCTTATCAACCCTTATTTTCGAGTGGCCTTTGAGCCATGATAAGAAGTGACCTCAACCCCAGTCTAACCTTAATACTGACCTTCGTCAATATGCTTGAAATAATTTAACGAAGAATACCAAAAAGAACTACGCCATTTTGAATTACGCTAAAGGAAAATGAAGACAGTGAAGATTTTCTTATAGAAAATCTTCATCTTGTTTGTGAAAAACGGGCGACTATTTGGCCAAGTGGTGTATTGATCTCCTGCTGGAAGGGGTAAGTTTATACCGGGTATCTCAGAAGTCGCACCATCCAGATTTTCATTTAAAAAAAAAACGCATAATATCTATATTATTGATCATTACCTGTGGAACGCAATACTGTGGGTCGGCTTTCCAGCTGACTATAACATGGTCGTCTTAAAATCTAACGTGAATAAATATCTATTGAGCCATCCTCTTAGACAATCTTGCCCTACCTAAGTTCTGTCATGACTGATCTTGTTGTCTCATCATCAATAATAGAGTGATGTTCGGGCCTTGATAAGTGGTAACCTTTTTAAGTAAAAGTTAAATTCAAAATTGACACCCTGCACCGATGATTCCCGAAAGGATGAAACACTAGTGTCTGTAGGTATTTGATAATTATTACAGTAAATAATTATGTCAGCCCCTTTAAGAAACTTGTTTTTTATCGTTGACCACTCACAGTTAAAATAAAGTCAGTCAATTTAGCTCGTATGAGCAAATAATCATAAAATGATTAAATTTAAAAATAAATGTTTAAATTTCAACAGTATTTCTCACGGTTAACAGTGGCCGAATGAATTCGGTCCTTGCTAATAGTCAGAGATGGCTTCTGTTGCCGAGTTTGAATCTATCGTGACACCCTGCACTGATGATTCCCAAAAGGATGTCTGTTGGTATTTAATAATTATTATAGTAAATAATTATATATATATATATATATATATATATATATATATATATATATATATATATATATATATGCAATTATTTATTATGATAATTACTAAATATATATATATGTGTGGGAGGTGAGGGTGTATATCTTATATAAATAGTATTGTTAATTTTTATTGTTTTTTTTTTTTAAGAAATATGGTATGATTAGAAGAATTTTGTTTGGAAAACCAAAACAATGCGCTATTTTAAAGTCTGAAAGTTTTTATACGCCTTTGTTAAAAGTATACATACATTTAAATCCCCACCTTTTCACCTTCAAAATTCATCTTTTTCGCAGAAAAGACATTGCAAGTCTATCTCTGCTCTATCATTACTTTCGTGGTAGGTGCTCGACTGAGCTCCAATCTATTGTCCCTCCCTCTAAATCGTTCTCAACAAATACTTGCTTAGCTACAACAACCGTCAACAACCTCTCTTACTATCTTATTTGTGCCTAAAACTAAACGGAAATCTCATGAGCAGAGTTTCTTTTCTGCAACTGCCCGTCTTTGGAACGCAATATGGTGTATCTGCTTCCCGGCTGACTATATCTTCAAGTATAATGTAAATAAATTCTTAAATAATCTAACCTTTCTCTAGATCTACCATAACTGATCATGTTATTCACCAGTTACTTTACACTTAACCTGTATCTCAGAGTGGCCTTTGGGCTTTGATAATTGATGACCTTTCCAAATATATATTTTTCAAAACTTCGTTGATGGTATCAACTCATCGGGTTTCTGTGCTGGTATTGCCGCCAAAGCTTCCATCTCATATTTACTCTCTATGACCGCTTTCACGAACATTATTTAAAAAAAAAAACGAATCATCGACAAGCACAATTTTGTTTTTAAAAGTTCCTTGCGGTTTTATTTGTTTTTCAGAGCATACATATGCATTAGGGTAGGTCGATTTTTCACAATTTTCTTCTAACAGATCAACTTACCTTTGTATGGGAAAGTCATGTGTTAGTATGATAACTATTCGAACCAAAAATTAGATATCTTACTTGCACCGTTATTTGAGAAAATGACATCAAATATAGTCTAAAAATGTAACACGACGAGCCGGTCATTTTTTTTTTAATTTAAATCAGTAAGTTTTAAGATATCAAGGGGCTCCCTCCTGGAGCTAACACTTGATTCTGTTATGATTTAAATTTATATCCGAGGGCTCTTTTAAGAATAGATACTGTTCCCTTTATGGCTGCTATTTGTATGTCGTTACAGCTTGGCCTTCCAGGGATTGCTTCTAAGTTTTTCTGAAGGTTTTTTTTTATACAACCAGTTGCTCCTGTAGGAGTGAACCTAAGTGACCTCAGGCCACATACTACTACCATGAAGAAAAGACATTGTTTCTTTAATCCTCTCTTTCTCTAAAAGAACTCAACTAACCAAGATACCCAAAAATCGATTCTCTTTTCTCTTCTGCTGTTGCTGCTCGCTCAACCCCCTCAACCCCCCACACACACTCTCTCTCTCTCTCTCTCTCTCTCTCTCTCTCTCTCTCTCTCTCTCTCTCTCTCTCTCTCTCTTTGACCGATGATTGACCTAAAAAGGATTGGACAGTCAGTCTCCAGGCTTCTACGTTGTCACACGTGTCCTGCGAAGAGCAGACACAGAATTCTAAAAGTATGTAAAAACTAAGAAAATAAAATATTCCTCTCAAGCTAATATGTGTATCCACTTTGTTAGTTATAACAACCAATAAACAAATATTACAATGGTGACCCGAAAAAAAGGACATTACAACTTCAAGAAACAAACTAATTTTACCCAGCACTGAAAGAAAAGAAACACTTTTTGGAGTTATCAGGAAAATTACAAGTAACTGTTATTTCACGTCACAAACGTTTTCAAAGAGAACCTTCGACGTAAGTAAAACAAACTATATTTTTTTCCACCTTTCTTCAGTTAAAAGAAAAATACTAGAATATATTTTTACATACACAAAAAAAAATTAATGGAAGAAGCCTCCTTACAACAAATTACAATAAAACCGCCGGAATTCATGGAAACAGCAGTGAATGGCTGGTTTTCCATTCTGGAAGCGCAATTCCATCTGCGGAACATTACAAATTCGACAACAAAATTCTATACGGTCATATCAGCTTTGCCTGTAGAGGTGGTAACAAAAATACCGCTTCATATTTTAAACGAAAAGGACTATGAGGAACTGAAATGCTCCTTAATTGAAACGAATGAAAGAACGAAGCCTGGGTTGGTAAACAAGTTAATGTCTACAAACATAATAATGGGCCGTCCATCAGAATATTTACAGGAGATACTCTCTATAGCAAGCTACAATGAGATACAAATAGCAGTCATAAAGGGAACAGCATCTATATATATATATATATATATATATATATATATATATATATATATATATATATATATCGGCGAAGAAATTGTTCTTCATAAATTTCTTCAGGCCTTACCTGCAACAATTTCCCCCGTCATTGCCTCTCAAAAAGAACTAAATTCATCCCAACTTGGAAAACTAGCGGACGAATTAATGCCCTTATTAAATAATATGAACGGAACAACAACAGCATTCACCACTCAGCAGCAGCACACAGAAAGGAATAAAAACGTCCGTATACCGATAGGAATAAAACCCTATTTCCCAGAACAAAAAACTAAAATATTCAGAGCGCACCTCTACTTTGCTGAGGAGGCAAGAATCTGCAAACCGTGGTGTAAATGGCCAAAGCAACAGAACATCAAAATGTTACCAAGCTCGCGTCCACCCACACCACCACCAACAGCCTCTGAAAACTAGTAGCGCGAACCGTGTAAGTCCCCTTGAGTTCGCTGCCACTACAAACCAAAGCAAGATTAGGGACAACAATTTTACAATTTATAGTAGATACTGGTGCAAGCCTCTCAATAATACCGACGTCCGCGTTAAAAGGCGTGATGTTATACCCAACACCAGTATCACTCACCACTGCCAACGGAGAGAAAATAAAATGCCATGGCCAAGCTAACCTGGAGATTGCAATACCAAGCTTAAGAAGGACCTTTTCATGGACATTCGTGGTCGCTGATATTACCAATCCCCTCGTCGGGATTGACTTTCTAAATAACTTTGGCCTCACTATCGACTGCAAAAACAGGACAATTTATGACCCAACAACAACCACTAAAAAGGGAGTTGTTATTAAACACTACTATTCCTGTAAATGTGGTCATAAACGAAGCAAATATACACACATTTATTAAAACAAGCTTAGATAAATACCCAGAAATTATCTCTACTCACACCAACAAAAACAATAACTACTGCGGTATTTATCACAGAATCGACACAGGTAGTCACTCACCAGTTTTTGCTAAATCCAGACAACTGTCTGCTGAAAAGCTGACTGCTACAAAAGAAGAATTTAAGAGACTAATAAATGAAGGAGTAGTAACCCCTTCAGACAGCGAATGGTCAAGCCCACTACATCTAGTACCTAAACAGAGTGGAGGATATCGCTGCTGTGGAGACTACCGCGCCTTAAACAGTATCACTAAAAGTGACAGATACCCCATCCCTAATATTAATTCCTTTACTACTAAACTCACTGATAAACAACGATTTTCAAAAATTGATTTAATTTCAGCCTATCATCAAATTAAAATGCGCCCAGATGATATTCCAAAAACTGCAGTTATTTCGCCAATGGGACTATATCAATATGAATTTATGCCGTTTGGATTAAAGAATTCTTCGGCTACCTTTCAGAGATATATGGACAGAATCTTTCGAGATATCGACTGTGTCTTCGTATATATCGATGATATACTAATTTTCAGCAATGACGAACAATCCCATAAAAAAGATATCGACAGAGTTTTCCAAATCCTCCAAGAGAACAATCTCAAAATATCACTCTCCAAATCGATTTTCAACGTAACTGCCCTTGACTTCTTAGGCTTTAAAATTAACTCAAAGGGAATTACACCAACTGCAAATAAAGTAAAAGAAATAGAATCCTTTCCGTGCCCTAAAGATGATAAAAGCCTACGCAAATTTCTTGGTATGGTAGGATTTTACAGAAAATTAATACCAGGATTTGAAAAGTTAGTTTTTCCTTTATCTGAGAGAATGCGACTAACACCGAAAGGATTAATCACCTTGAATACATTAGAAAAAGAATCCTTCTCTACCATGACTAAAATATTGGATAAGCTAACGGAATTACCCCATCCTCAACCAAGCTGCACACAGTATCAACTTGTCACGGACAGCAGCAAATATGCAGTAGGTGCTGTCTTACATCAAGTCGTGAATGGAAGCCCTATACCAATAGGATTTTTTTCGAAGAAACTGACCGCAGCACAGACAAAATATTCTACTTTCGACCGTGAACTTTTAGCAGCTTATTTGGCTGTATTACATTTTCGCCACCTCATTGAAAGTCGCGAAGTATTACTTCTAACAGACCACAAGCCAATATGCGGCGCATTTTACAGTTTAAAACTAGCAAAATCGGATAGGCAACAAAGGCAACTAGCCATAATCACAGAATTAATCTCAGATATTGCTCACGTGAAGGGTGATCAAAATGTTGTAGCAGATTGTCTATCACGCCCAACGCTTGCTGTACAGATCGACATGTACGACCTCCCAGCACTCGCAGACGCCCAAACAGCAGATACTGAAATACAGTTCTTCCTAGAATTAAAAAAAAATATACAATATCAGGAAAAGATCAATTCGTGTTGTGTGATATATTAACCGCATACCCCATTTTTTGTACCATTCACACTACGGAAATCCATCTTCGATAGTTTGCATTCAGTGTCCCACCCAGGAATAAAATCGTCTATAAAAATGATTAAGGCTAGGTTTTACTGGCATAACATGGATAAAACCATCAAAGAATTGCATCATGCACAGCTTGCCAACAGGCGAAAATATATAGACATACAAAATCGCCAGTACAAACGTTGGAAATACCATCGTCAAGATTCCACACTGTACACATCGACATAATTGGACCTCTACCACTAGCCAGATGTTCAAACATTCCTTACATCAATCCATGTCGATATATTTTAACATGCATAGATCGAACCAGTCGATGGATAGAAGCCCAACCCATAGCAGATATTACAGCACAAACTGTTGCAGAAGCTTTTGTAAATACGTGGATTACTCGTTTTGGTGTCCCACTTCATGTCATAGCAGACAGAGGCACACAATTTGAAAGTGAATTATTCATGGAATTATCAAAAATTATCGGATTCTATAGGCTAAGAACAACATCATATCACCCACAATGCAACGGACTTATAGAAAGAGCTCACAGAACTATCAAAGCAGCTATAATGGCCCGAAAAGAATCTTGGATTTCAGTCCTACCAATTGTTCTTTTGGGAATTCGAAGTATGCCCAACTGCTCTAATTTTTCCCCTTTCTATGTAATCACAGGTGCAAAAATGTTATTGCCACACCTAATGATAGATTCGGAAAATCCAGAAACACTCACACAAAGTTTTACTAAAGAACTACATAAAACCATGGCAAAATTTGACTTGACTGACTTTTCAAACAGAGAAAAATCAACACAAAAATCTTACATACCAAATCAACTGAAAACCTATAAAAAAGGTTGGATAAGGATTGACCGCATTCGAAAACCGCTAGAAGCCCCCTATTCATGTCGAACGAACACATAAATATTTCCTTATAGAAACTAACCCAAACACGCATACACAAGTTTCAATAGATCGTTTAAAACCTTACATTGAAAACAAGCAAAAATGTACACAAAATAAAACTACCAACAAAAATAAAGAGCCCGATATTTTACCGCCTGAAAAAGTACAAGAACATAAAATAAAAACAACAAACTCTGGTAGGAGAGTCAAATGGAAAAAAGATAATGAATATTTTTATTATTAAAAAAAAAACACTCTGTTATCTGGTAGAAGAGTATTGTAGGAGTGAACCTAAGTGACCTCAGGCCACATACTACTACCATGAAGAAAAGACATTGTTTCTTTAATCCTCTCTTTCTCTAAAAGAACTCAACTAACCAAGATACACAAAAATCTATTCACTTTTCTCTTCTGCTGTTGCTGCTCGCTCAACCCCCCCCCCACACACACACACACTCTCTCTCTCTCTCTCTCTCTCTCTCTCTCTCTCTCTCTCTCTCTCTCTCTCTCTCTCTCTCTCTCTCTCTCTTAGACCGATGATTGACCTAAAAAGGATTGGACAGTCAGTCTCCAGGCTTCTACGTTGTCACACGTGTCCTGCGAAGAGCAGACACAGAATTCTAAAGGTATGTAAAAACTAAGAAAATAAAATATTCCTCTCAAGCTAATATTTGTATCCACTTTGTCAGTTATAGCAACCAATAAACAAATATTACACTCCTATCACAACCGGTATAAGTTTGTGTGTTACATAAATGTATTGGGAACGGAAACAAATGTCTTATGTGCCGGTCAATAGCATGGCCAGCTCATATTGCATCACGTTGGATTAGTTACTTAGAAGTCTTTTTTGTTAAAACTGAAGAGTGAAGGCATACCTAGAATTTGTGTGTGGTATTTTCTCTGCGCTCTTTCTCCATTTTCTGGGGATGACTTCTTGAGGTCGTTTTCCTCTGGCCGGAATCGCTTCTGCGGCCGTTTCATCGTTTAAGGCAGATCAAACAGCGCAACACAAGTCGTATACATAGAAAATCTTAACTATTTATGTTTTTACAAAAATATGATACAATATTTTACAATTTTAAACAATTTACAACAATAACAATTAACTTTAACCATTAACAACTTGACTAACTATCCTTAACTAACTGCTGGGAAAGTATTACTCCATAAGGACCTTTTTTCTATAAAACTTAGTAAAATTTAAGAAAAGCAAAAGAAGTGTAAGCCATGTTTAGTTTCAGAACAGTTTCAGATGGTTCGTTGTTCTAAACAAGTTTTGAGAGATGACTGATTTGCAGTAGACAAAACAGTTTCCGATGGTTCGTTGTTCTGCACGTCCTGGGAGGTGACTGGTTTGCAGTAGACAGAACAGTTTCCGATGGTTCGTTGTTCTGCACGTCCTGGGAGGTGTCTGGTTTGCAGTAGACAGAACAGTTTCCGATGGTTCGTTGTCCTACACAAGTCCTGGGAGGTGACTGATTTGCAGTAGACAGTTCCCGAGTTAAGATCCACAGAGCAAAAGATTCTTCCAGAAAGGTTTAATATTTATGGAGCAATTCTGGTTTCTGATTGGTTGGTAGCAGAACGTGAATTAATTCGATTTGTCAGTTCCTAGCTCAGGGTTTAACCGACTTCCTCTGAAGGAGGAAATTTCATAGGAGTATGAAATTCACAAGCGGTTCCCAGTCGCATGTATATCTCCGTTAGGGGAGATGACGACGTTAGGTTTTTGCAACTTTTTGCAGGGAGGTGTCGATGTCCTCTTACATACAGCACCTGGACTTCCCGAATTGGTCACCCATTTTAGTAATGACCAGGCTCAACGTTGCTTAACTTCGGTGATCTGATGGAAACCTGTGTGTCAACGTGATTATGCCGTATAATCCTAGCACTGTTAGGTCACACAGTACTACTTCCAATCTTAAATGGAATTTTACACTCTACCTAATTTTTAACCTGAAGTGAAAAATTACTAAATTTATTCTATTCTTACATACCCGTTTCTAATATTTCTATAAGGGTAAAGACTAACAGTTACTAAGTACAATAATTCACTTTCAGTCATTACAGAACGTACATAACCGGATTATTTTACTTTCAATATGACAAATTAAACTGGTTTTTATTTTTTACTCTTTGTTTTTTACTTCAAACAAGAAATATTGTATCAGAGCGCGTGGAAAAATATCAGCAGGAGTTGTGGAATGGCTGAAAAAAATATATGCAGAAATTACCCGGAAATTTGAAAATTTACAAAAAAAAAAAAAAAATCTCTAATAAAATATTTATTAATTTTTTTAAAAAATTGGAACCTGTAAGGTGGCTGGCTTGCGAAGGCTCTCTGGCGTCTAGGCGCCTTAACACTGAAAGGAGTGGGGTTTTGCTGTTTTTCGAGCTAATTAGAAGTATTTACAGCGAGAGGGGCACAAGTGCTTTGAGTTCATCGGAACAAATTCCGTTAAAATATTTGTGAAATGAACACAGGGGTGCAACGTTGCGGCAAGAAAACAAAGGTTGGAACTTGGTTAATAGTCTCGCACCTATTAGATTTGAGGTTCTTTTTTTTGGACCCCATCTAAGAGTGAGAGGTTTGTGGTAGACGCACCAGCCCAGGTGGGGCAACAATAATCCGTGCATTGGTAAATGGTGGCTTTTTATGGATATAGGATACTCTCTGGTGTGAGTAATTTTCTATCACCTTGATTCTCGAGTGACCTTCGGGCCTTGATAAGTAGTGATCCCTTTATAAAAGAAATAAATAGATATACAAACACGCACCAAAGTTTAAAACTTCAAGCTATGATCCCGCTTGTTGCCAAGCTTTCACAAAAAACACTCGATTAGCTACAACCACTATAAACGATTTCCCCGACTCTTCATCTGTGCCAAAATCTAAACGCAGATTCTAACAAAGCTTCTTTCCCAGAACTGCCCGCCTGTGGAATACTGTTCCGCTGGCCTGCTTTCCAGTTGAATACAATATCGTAGCCTTCAAGCCGTCAAGTCCAAAACAATTTTTTGTTGAGCTGTCCTCTTAAATAATCAAATTTTACCCAATTTACTAATGATTACTATACTACCACCTTACATTCATTAACTCTTATTCTCGAGTAGCCCTCTGGCCTTGATAAGTGGTGATTCACAAATAAAAAAAGAAAAAGTTATTTCATAAAAATTTCATTTCAATGAAATTACAATGAAAATTAATATAAAACAGTTGAGTGAGTCGATGTTTACACTCGTCGCCTGAAGGGTGTACTTTCCTTGGTGGGTCACGTGATCTAAGCCACGGACACCAAATTATTCTTTACGGAATTAGTTTCCTATCAAAAGTTAAATTTATAGATTGCAACAGGAGTCTGTAGTACTTTCCTTCGGGCCATTATTCTTGTGTGGGTTCCCCAGAATTATTTTTTCATTTATTTATTTTATTTATTTATTATTATGAATATTTTTTTACAAGCAAAGGATCCATGTCGTAATGGGTGAAATACTTGGTAAAATTCAGTTATAAGTCGCACTTTCTTGGAGGTTAAACCGACCGACCGACACTCAAAATACAATTGCGAATTACTTAGGGATTCTGCTCGGTTATGGCTGATAAAATGAGTGCATGCTACCCGTCCTGTTCGAAATCCTGTGCATTCTGCAAGTTTGAGAAAAAGATTCCTGAGTTTGACAGAATGATTCCCCGATTCCAGCAAGATACATCCGACGAAGGTCAAATGTTACAACAACTTAAACATTGTAAGAATAACACCCAGGATTAGAATAGTAGCTCGAATAATCCAAATATTACGAATTATTAACGATTCTAGAAAGTTGGGCATTGGCAATGGTGGTGTGGACTCTGATGATTCAGCATGCTGTGTTCGCTTTCCCTTTTTATCTAGAGCATTTTGGAGATACTCACATGGTGAATACCAAAAAGCAAATCATACTAATTAGTTACCCTCTTTCTTTCTTCGATTCGGATTTGTTTCCTTCATCATTTTCTAACGCTTGTAAATTTCATATGAACATGGGAGCTCAAAATATTGTCCAGCCTATGAAAGCCATTACAAGCAACACGTACATGCGAAAATAGTAAGCAAGTAAGTTTTCACAGGGACGTGTTAACTCAAGATAATTTTCCAACCGATGAAAATCATTCCAAATCCCCAATAGTAACGTGTACATGTGAAAATAGTAAGCTAACATAAAGTTAGTAACTTCTATAAAACAAGCAACCAAAAATCTAGAGACACAGGCCACACCTGAAAAACACCAGAACGGATGCTTTTCAGCCCCCTCACCTGTAGCGGGAGAGACATATCGAAAAAAAGAAACGACCCATAACCAAGTATCCAACATTCATCAACTATCGTACATGTATACAATTTATTTTAATTGTTGGTGCGGTTCTTGACAAAAACCAAAACTGTTATTGTCGAGAAGGTCGCTGGAAAAATGTTGGGATCCTTCTACCGCTCCAATAGATATCTCACTCCTGATGCAATTCTCTACCTATATAAAAACCAGGTACGACCAATGATGAAGTATTGTTGCCACATCTGGGTAGGAGCTGCTAGAAGCAGCTTATTATGTCTTGACAGAGTTCAAAATAAACTTCGTAGCTTAGTGGGGGATGCGCTTTTCTCTACCCTGCAATCTCTTTCCCACGTGGCTAGCTTGTCTCTGTTTTAAATTTGAAATTTATGAGTAAATTCATATTATTGTTTATTTGGGTTTGTATTACTGTACACATAGATTCGAAAAAGTTGTCAAAAAAAAAACAAATATATAACAAATAAATGTTATCAAAGGCAAGATAAGTTACTTTTCTACCAAACTGGATATATTTTTCGTGTTTTTATTCAATGTAACATATTTATTCAGCTCGAAAAGCATACAGTTTTTACCGATGTATTGGAAAATGCAAAATGACGCCCGACACTCTCTTTAACACGGTAACTCAGGAAAAGATGATATAAATAATAAACTAGACAAAATACTGTTAGAAGTTCGCTCATTATGTTACCGTGATATAAGTTGACATATATTCGGTGTTTTTTAAATAGTATTTTATCTAGTTTATTATTCATGACACCTTTTCCCAAACTTACCATGTTAAAGAGAGTGTCGGGCGCCATTTTGAATTTTCCAATACATCGGTAAACACTGCATGTTTTTCGAGCTGAATAGACATGTTACATTGAATAAAAACAAAAAAATTATATCCAGTTTGGTAGAAAAGTAACTTATCTTGCCTTTGATAACATTTATTTGTTATATATTTGTTTTTTGACAACTTTTTCGAATCTATATGTACAGTAAAACAAACCCGTTTATTTTAATAATACCACAACAAATTTTTACGGTATTTTGCGTTGACAGACCCAGTAGTTCCTCCGTGTAAATATTGCTCTAATAGCAAATCAGGAACAAATAATCGTACAATTTATTCGTACAATTTTAGCAAACCCCCTTGTATACGATCAAAATCTGGCACAACTAAATTGTCCGATTCGTCTCCTGCTGATTCAAGCAACTTTACACATTGTTCTTATATGACAAACAGCAGGAGCAGTCAGTCGTACAATGATCTGGAATAATTTTTGTCATACATTTTTAGTAAAACCGTTCATAAGTGCGCTTTGCATACATATTTCCGTGGGTTTTGTATTAAGTTGTTTAATGTTTTAATCCAAAACATACTATTATTATTATCATTATCATTATTATTATTATTAGTAGTAGTAGTAGTAGTAGTAGTAGTAGTAGTAGTAGTAGTAGTAGTAGTAGTAGTAGTAGTAGTTCTCGATAACTAACAAAAAAAGGTGATGTTTCCAGGGGGTCTGAGTCCAAATTCAGACCCCCGCCTCAGGAACACCACCTGTTGTGGCCTTATTTTTTCAGCTTTGATAACTCTTACAAATTTCACTGAACTCTCGCAACAGATGTTTACCCGCAATGGATTTTTTGTTTTTGCTGATACCAGCTGCTAATTTTTTTCCTCGAGAACCTGAGTGATAATAAGTCTCTTCGCGATTTTTGTAGTCCATGAACAAAGTATTTCTTTCTTTCTAGAACTATCACCCTTCTGTGGAACTTGACAGATGACTATAACATGGTCGTTTTCAAGTCCAATGTAACACAATTTCTTGTTGAGCCGTCCTGTTAAATAATTAAACCCTACCCAATTTTTACCATCTCAGATTATCACGGTTTTGTCTCACCGTCTACCTGAAAGCCCTTGTCCTTGAATGGCCTTTCGATCCTGATAAGTGGTGACTATCTAGTAAAAAAAATTAAAAAATATCTCTTTTAGTAAATGTTTAAATAATGCTCTATCTTCTCGGCCTTTCTATCCTTCCTGAGCCTTCATGCCCATTTTTATATCTGATGACGACCGTAAGCTTTTTCTTGGTTTCTATGTGGTCGCTTTTGATGGGTATTTTTGTGACTGTCTCTTTTGAAGTCTTTAATTTCTTTTTTTGCGTGTGTATGACTGTCTCTTTTGAAGTTTTTAAGTTCTTTTTTTAATGTTTTCGTGTGACTGTCTCTTTTGAAGTCTTTAAGTTCTTTTTTTATTTTTATTTTTTTGTGACTGTCTCTTTTGAAGTCTTTAATTTCTTTTTTTTTGTGTGTGTGACTGTCTCTTTTGAAGTCTTTAAATTCTTCTTTTTTTGTATTTTTTGTGACTGTCTCTTTTGAAGTCTTTAAATTCTTCTTTTTTTGTATTTTTTGTGACTGTCTCTTTTGAAGTCTTTAAATTCTTTTTTTTGTATTTTTTGTGACTCTCTCTTTTGAAGTCTTTAAATTCTTTTTTTTTTGTGTATTTTTTGTGACTGTCTCTTTTAAAGTCTTTAATTTCTTTTTTTTTGTGTCTCTTGAAGTCTTTAAGTTCTTTTTTTAACAAAAATTTGTGACTGTCTCTTTTCAAGTCTTTAATTTCTTTTTTTTTTTCTTTTTTGTGTGACTGCCTCTTTTGAAGTCTTTACGTTCTTTTTTTTTTCTTTTTCAATTTTCTTATCACTTTGTTCTAGCTAAGAATGGAGCGCCATGCCAAATGCCAGACTCGCTATCTCAGACATTTCAACCAAAATATCTTTTTAAGATTCTAACCGTCCTTTTAAATGCCATTGTTTGTATCTCACTTGCACTTGGTTCACCTGGTATATTTGCCAGGGTTTTTTTTAATACTTTTTTCATGGATCCAGTTTCTCATATAATTACTTGAATTCCTGAGATTCCAGGTTTTTTTTCGTGTTTTTTTTTATTTTTGTTGATTTATTTTTTTTTTTTCACCAGAACCTGTAACACAACAGATATAACAGCTGAGTAATAATCAGTTGTTAGTGACAGTATTCTGAAGGTTGAAGGTTCAATTCTGAGAGTGGGCAATACTTAGAATGTAATTATGAATTACTTAAGCCTTCCACTCAGTCATGGTTGATGGAACAAAAGCAATCTACCCCTGAGGGTTAAATAAATGTTCCGTACAGATTCCCGAGTTCAACATGAAGATTTGCGAGTTTAGTAGGATTCACATGAAGAAGGTCGGATGTTACATTGGCCGAAACATTGGGAGAATAATACCCAAGATGTGAATCCGAATAATGCAGATTATTATTTGTACTCACGAGGAGTTCTCACGCATATTATCATCAAAGATTACTCATTGATAATAGCCAATGATGTTCTCTGGTGTCTGAGTGACAACAAGTCTCCTTAGATTTCCAGTACTTCTCACCTCTTTTGATAACTTTTGCGAATGACTTTGCATTACCATTCATTTCTCACTGGCAACGACCGTTGGCCTTCACATGAAATTTCAATGACAAAAAAACCTTCTCAAGGCCCAAGTACTTTTTGCACTCGTCCAGTGGAGGTCTGGTTAGTGCTCTCCTTCCTTAATCCTTTCATTCTTCTTGATCCTGCATGACTATCAAGTTGACTAGAAAGTTCTTGTAGTTTTTAACTTTTAAATTAAGATGAACATATTTCGGTTGAAACAAAAAATTTATTGATCAAAAAAGCACCATCAAAATCAACACACTCTTGCCAACGCAAAACAAATCTAGGTATGCCAGAGACGTAAAAATCTTTTATTCTGGTAGCGATGAAGTTGCTGATATCGCTTAGGTTTTTTAAGCATTTCTCTCGCAGAAAGTTGTCGAGATGTTTAAAAAAAGGTGGTAGTGGGTAGGTGAGAGGTCTGAAGAGTATGGCGGGTGAGGCAGAGTTTTGTAGCCCAATTCGCTTAACTTCTGCAGGATCAGTTTAGCAACGTGTGGTCGAGTATTGTCGTGGAAGAGGATTAGGCCTTTTCTGTTGACTAATGCTGGGTGTTGTTGTTGAAGTTTCTGATGCATTTCATCCATTTGTTGAGAGTACTTCTACACCGTAGTGGTTTCGCCTGTATTCAAAAACTGTAATGGATGAGACCTATTGCAGACCACCAAACAGCATGATTTTTTTTTTTTTTTTTTTTTTTTGGTGCAACTCTGAGTTCGGAACGTGTTGTCGAGATTTGGCAGTGTCTAACCACTGATTTGAGCTTCGCCGATTATCATAAAGAACCCACTTTCCATTGCAATTCACAACTCGGTCGAGAAATGGGTCATTCGTGTTGTGTAAAAGAAGGGAAGATGACACTTCATAATAGCGTTTCATTTGGTTGTCGCTATATTCGTGAGGCACGCATTTATCAAGTTTTTTTTTTTTTTTTTTTTTTTGTCTTTCCAATCTCTCTCAAGGGTTTGGAAATTGTCGTATACATTGCATATAATTCGGAAGCAAGTTTTTAAACAGTTTTTAAACAGTTTTTGAACATTTTTTGAACAGTTTTTAAACAGTTTTTGAACAGTTTTTGAACAGTTTTCAAACAGTTTTTGAACAGTTTTTAAACAGTTTTTGAACAGTTTTAAAACAGTTTTTAAACAGTTGTGCGTGAATTGACTTTGATTAAAACATTTAATTGATCACCGTCAACATCCGATGGCTGATCACTTCATTCATCATCTTGAAAACTTTGGTCGGCACCACAAAATTGCTTAAACCATTATTGTGCTGTACTTCCGTAAATGTCGCAAGCTATTTCTGCAGCTTTTTGGCCTCGCCTGAATTGAAATAAGAAAAGTGTGCAAATTTGCTTTCTTCCGATTTATATTCTGAAAAGAAGCTATAACTGTTTAAAAACGATTGCAATTTAAATGATTAGAGCAAAAAAAAAAATAATATATAAATGAAAGGCATTACCACAAAATCATTAGTAGTGGAACTTTGGTAAATTGGATTACTAAAGGGGGCAGCTCATCAAGAACTTGTTCACGTTGGAATTGAAGACGACCATACTGCAGTCAGTTTGAAAGCAGGAAAATGGAACAGAAGGGTGTAGTTCTAAGAAAGAAGCTTTGTTCATGGGATCTACGTTTTGATTTAAGTACAGATAAAGAGTGGGGTAAATTATTGATCGTGGTTTCAACTGGGTGAGTATTTTTTGTGAAAATTAGGACAAAGGGGACCATAGATTGGAGCTCAGGCGAGCACTTGCCAATAAAATAACGATAAAGCAGAGACAGGTTCGTATCGTCTCTTCTGTGGGAAAGAGGTTGCGGGGAAGAAAAAATGGCACCCCCACTAGGCTATGAAGTCTATTTTGAACTCTGTCAAGGCAGAATAAGTCCTTTTTAGCAGCTCCTGCCCAGATGTGATAACCATACTCCATCCTTGTACATGCTTGGCTCTTATACATGTAGAGAATTGCATCAGCAGTGAGATATCTACTGGAGTGGTAGAACGATCCCACCATTTTTCCAGCAACCTTGGTAACAGATTTGATGTATGTGTTCCATCTCAAATCAGGAGTAAAGGTTAGACCCAGAAGTTTGTCAAAACATGGAGCCTCCCCAAGACGAGAGACATTTATTTCAATCGATGCCAAACGGTGATCAGAGCATTGATGATGTAAAGATAGAAGCTTGGTTTTAGATGCATTAAAATTAACCAGCCACCTCTTTCCCCATTGCACCATGTGTTTAAGATCAGAGGATAAAGAATCAGAGAACTTGGTTGTTTAAAGCCTTTGAAGTGTTGCCATAGATGGTAGTGTCGTCAGCATAAATGTTTACGAATGATCTAAGAATGTGATTTGGAAGATTATTAATGTAGATCAGGAAGAGAGTTGGACCCAGGATGGACGCCTGAGGGGCTCTTACATTAATATTGTGAACTTCTGATTTCTGCCCATCAGCTACTACACTTATGAACCTATCAGAGAGAAATGATTTAATATTTGAAAAGACATTTCCAGCTATGTTATAGCTGGAGATCTTTTGAAGTAGACCTTTATGCCATACCCTTTCAAAGGCCTTTGATATGTCAAGAGCAATTGCCCTAGAAAGGAAGCATTTGTTGAGAGATTCGCTAATCCTATGAAATAAAACTGTTAGCACATCTGCTATAGATCTTACATGTCACTTATGTTATTTTTGCTGAAATAGTTGACTACTTCTCTATTTAACACAGATTCCAGCAACTTACTCATAACGCACAGGAGACTTATTGGTCTCTATCGTTTAATGTGGAACTCTATACTTTGATGAATTCAATCTCTGATGAAAAATGAATTAAAGATTTTGATATCATACCAACAAAAAAGGCACAATCAGTTTATTTTGCTTCTTGTTTTTTCTTCTTTTTTTTTTGTAGTCTCCATGTGACTGCTTAGTGTTTGTTGTTTATGTTTCTCGCATTCTTCTGTGAGGTTTCGGGTGTTTTCATCATTGCCGTTCGTTGTATATTATCAATCTTCCCCTTGATTACAATTTCTCCTATTTTTTTTCTATTTCTTACACTGTTCCTATTGCTCAGTACTATTATTATTATTATTATTAGTAGTAGTAGTAGTAGTAGTAGTAGTAGTAGTAGTAGTAGTAGTAGTAGTAGTAGTTACTCACTATAAGTAGTCACACAGGCCATCATCAAAGATTTTTCTTTGAAAACAACTTGTGACATTCTCTGGAGTCTGAGTGAGACTAAGTCTCCCCAGATTTCCAATTCTCTCCACCTTTGCAGATAGATTGTCATTACCGTAGCAGCCACTTACCATTGATTTCTCATTGGTGGCGACAATTGGTCTTCACTGGAATTTGGGTGGCAACAACCCTCCCCAAGATCCCAGTCCTGCAACAAGCCTCCCCAAGGTCCCAATCGTCTTTGCACTCTGCCAACTCGGGTCTGGCTAGTGCTTTCTCTCCTCGGTCTTTCTATCTTCCTTGACCCTCCTCACTTATTTGGTGTGGCGTCAGTTTTATGGTGACACATACACAAAAAAAATCCAGTTATTATGATGTGCCTTAGTGTTTTATATCTGTATTATTTTCTGCCTGTCCAGTTTGTGTCTGTAGTTCATGTGTAATTAATCTTCGCATTCAAGGGTTTTCCTTAATATTTCAGCCGTTTTTATTACTGTTACCCATTGTATCTTATCAGTCATCCCTCTGATTCCAATCTCTCCCATTCTGTTTTCAACGTTTTTTCAGTATTGTTCCTAGCATTCCTACTATTAGTGGTGTTATCCTGACTTTTTTCATCTTCCATATTCTTGTAAGCTTTCTAACCAGTTCAGTATCTTTGCACTATTTTTCTGTCTCCTTGATCTTCACTTTGTAGTCTGCTGGAACAGCAACATCTACAATCTGACAGGTCTTTTCCTTCTTGTTAACTAGTATGACGTCCGGTCTTCTTGCTAGGATGAGTTTATCCGTTTGTATATCCATGTCCCATAGAAGTTTTTGACTTTCATTTATAAGTACTACTGCCGGTGTGTGCTTGTACCATTTATCTGAGTGTTCAAGATTCCAATACCAATGTACTGCCTTCCCCAGTTGGTCGTGTCTATTCTTGTATTTTTTTTAAGGGGGAGGCTAGTTTGCTGTATTCACTTAACATGTGGTTTATCGTTTCGTCTCTTTGTCTACAGACTCTGCATCTGCTGTTTTCTTGTGTCTTGTCGATCCTTGCTTTTATGTAGTTGGTTCTAATCACGTTATCTTGTGTGGTTGTTATTAGGGATTCAGTCTCACTGTTAAGGTTTATTTTTAGTAACCATGTCCAAGTGTTTTTGTTATTTTCATCTTCTGTCATCCTTATGAATCGTCCGTGTAGTTGTTTTCCTTCCCATTTTTCTTTTCTCGTCTTATCCCTTGTTTCTTCTATTTCTCCTTTGTTTTTGTTTTTTTTCAGTGTCTTTTGTTGCAGTAATTATTCTTTCAGTATTCTGCATTATGTATTTTTCTGATTCTTTTCTTGTGTTATTTACGCAGCCCTCTATACTAACTAGCCTTCTCCCCCCACCCTGTCTTTTCTTTTCACAATGTGTCGGTCAGTATAATCCTTTGGGTGTAGTGCATTGTGTATTGTCATGAGTTTCCTGGTCTTCTGGTCAAGATGCCTCAGTTCTTCTTTGGTGCATCCTATAAATGGTCCAGAGTATCTTACAAGTGACACTGCCCATGTGTTTATACATGTAATTAGATTTCTACTATATAGTTTCGTTTCGAGGAGTTTTCTTGTTCTCCTGAGGTATTCCTTTCCAATTTTCTCTTGTAGCTATCATGTTTACCTTGTGCCCCATCTCTGTTTGGTTGGGTAGTATCATTCCGTTGCTTCCAGTTTTCCCATTATGATCAGGAGCGCACACTTTTCTATTTGGATATCCTAACTGAAGATTCTGCTTGTGTTTATTAATGTCTCTAATTTCTCGTTGGTTCTTGCAAATAATTTCAGGTCATCCATGTACATTGGGTGGTTCATTTTTTTTCATCTGTATTAGTGAACTTGTATCAAGCTTGGCATTTTCTTTATTATTATTATTATTATTATTATTATTATTATTATTATTATTATCATTATTATTATTATTATTATTATTATTATTATTATTATTATTATTATTATTATTGACTCACAAGGAGCTTTCACACAGGTCATCAAAGATCTCTCCTTGATAACAACTTGTGGTGTTTCCTGGAAGCTGAGTGACAGCAAGTCTCCCCGGGTTTCCAGTACTCCCCCACCTCTTTCTATAACCTTTGCAAATGAATTTGCGTTATTGCAACAACCGCTTACCATTGATTTCTTACTAGCAGAGGCCTTTGCTCTCCACTGGAATTTGAGTGGCAATAAGCCTCCCCTAGACCCCAGTTCTCTTCATACTTGTCCACCGGGAGTCTGGTCAGTGCTCTCTCCTCAGTCTTTCTTTCCTTCTTGACTACTCGGTCTCACTCTTTTATTTTGGCAGCGGGGTGGGTGGTGTGGTAATGAGGGAATGGGGATGGGGTTATAGAACCTATAGATATGCCGCTTCAACGTGCTTGATTCCATATAGCGCTTCATATTTTGCCTCTGCAGCAGTTTGTCTAGCTTGAACATGTGGTTCATGTGTGTTAGTCTCCACATTCAAGGGTTTTCCTTAATAGTTCAGCTGTTTTCATTATTGATATTCGTTGTATTTTTCCAATCATTCCTCTGATTCCAATTTCTCCCATTTTTTTTTTTTTTTTTCAAAGTTTTTCGGGATCATTCACTAGGTCACCATCAAAGGATTCCCCCTGTAAAACAACCAGTGGTGTCCCCTGAAATCTGGGTGATAACAAGTCTTTCTAGATTTATGGTTCTCACCATCTCTTTCGATAACCTTTGCAAATTAGTTTACGTCATCACGTTAACCGTTTGCCATTTCTTGTTGGCAGCGATTATTGGTCTTCATTGGAATTTGGGTGGCAATAAGCCTCATTAATTCATTTCCTTTATCATTCAGTGGAGGTCTGACTAGTGCTTTCTTTTCAGTCATCTTGACCTTTTTTCAACTATATAGTACTAGCAGAGGTACCCGGCGTTGCCAAGGTGTGGTGAGGGGGTGAATCAAAACAAAATGGAAAATAAAGAATAAGCGATCGTAAGTGGTGATGCCTATGTAAAAAAAAAACAAAAAAACGTAATAACCCTGTTTGAATATTATACCAAAAACAAAAAAAGCAAACACGATGCAAAATAAAGAATAAGCTAACGATGTTAAAACTTCTTTAAAAAAATCAGAAAAACAAAAAAAAACAGCGAACATGATGGAAAATAAAAACGGACGTAAAAGTGGTATTAATAATATCTTTTTCAGTATTAAAACTTTAAAAATCGGGGGAAAAAACATATCTGACATCTCAGTTCGAACGTGCAGCCTTAAGATAACGGCACTACTACTATACCGACTAATCTATGACCGCGTGAGTGAACTTATGGCGTTTTTTTTTAAATATTAAAACTAATTCAAGAAAGAACTTTCTTGCGCCTGCGTGTATGGCTAAATTGTCATGAAGGAACGATTTTTTGCCATCCCTCCCTGTAGAAAAGTGCCCAGATGAAAGTGAAGGAATTAATGTTTTTAGCCAATTTTTCGATATTTGTCGTCCGAAGGGTCGAGCTTCAAATCGATATCGATCTTGTGAAAATTTGTCGCCTCTATCAAAAGTTTTAGTTGGCGCCAGTTGATGCCGATATCCAATTTCTGATATGGGTGGAATCGGGGTAACTTACAATTATAGTTTTTATTTTCTTGCTTCCATGTGGTGTTTTTTTTTCTGTTTTACATCTTTTGCATCTTTTGCATATATTTTGTATATGCCCAGCATGTATTGTATTCGCATTCAAGGGTTTTTCTTAATATTTCAGCAGTTTTCATTATTGCAATCTGTTAACCATCCCTTTGATTCCAATCTCTCCTATTCTCTTTTCAAGGCTTTCTAGTATTGTTCCTAGTGTTCCTATTATTATTGGTGTTATCTTGACTTTCTTCATGTTCTATATCCCTTTTCAGCTTTCTGGCCAGTTCCATGCATTTGCTCAGCTTATCTGTCTTTTTATCTCCACTATGGTCTACCGAAACGGCGAAACCTGCAATCCAAGACTTTTCCTTCTTGTTAACTATTATGACATCCGGTTTTCTTGGGTTTATCTGCTTGTATATCTACACCTCTCTAGGATTAAAAACTGTAAATATTCATTTGAATTTAAATAAAAAAAATAGCGTAAACAAATCGTATTAAAAAAAAATAGTTTGCTATCAGTTGTTTGTTTTCAAAGAAAGTAATTCATGAAACTAACGGTACAATAAGTGCTTTTGTTTTTAGGTTTAGTTTTCTTATAGATCGTAAAATGCGTTTAATAATTAATCATTGTATTTTTTTTTATATAACAGTAAAAAGAATGTTTCTATGTTGTTTTTTTTTAATTAACTTTTCATGGAATTATCTTTGTAATTACAGAAATATTTTTTTCATTGAAAAAACAATTGGCCAACATTTGCGGAAATAAAAAATTAAAAAAAGTGAAATTTTTGTTCGACACCTTCTGGCGTTTTAACGTAAACTGCCCAGAAAATTCCGGCGATAGCAGAGTCCTTATTCAGCATAAGTACAAAAAACAAATGCAACATGTGCATACATACATTCGTTTAAAAAAGGTTAGATAAGGATTTAAAATATAAATTTGAAAAGACTTTATAAAAGACAAGAAATTCAATTTTTTCACTTTCTGATTTTAAGAAAATTATTCAACCAATTCTTAACACAGTGAAAAAGGGCTCAATTGACTAATCTTAAACCATGAAAAAACAAAACGAAAATTTATAGTGTGTACTAATTGATTTTTCTGCAACTGCGATACCATTTCCGTTTCTTCTTAATATCGTTCTTCTTCATCTTCTACTCTTCCTCCTTCTCCGAATCCTCTTTCTTCTTCTTCTTCTTCTTCTTCTTCTTCTTCTTCTTCTTCGTCTTCTTCTTCTTCTTTTTCTTCTTCTTTCCACTATATAGTTTCCTTTTGAGGAGTTTTCTTGTTCTTCCGAATATTCCTTTCCAATTTCAGCTTCTTCTTCTTCTTCTTCTTCTTCTTCCTTTTTTATTCTCAGTCTTAATCTCTTTCTTCTTTTTTACCTTCTTCTCGTTCTTGTTTTAGATCATGATCTACTTATCCCTTTACCGTTCATCATCATCATCATCATCATCATCCTTCTTCTTCTTCTTCATCATCCTTCTTTTTCGTCATCCTTCTTCTTCTTCTTTTTCTTCTTCTTCTTCTTCTTATTTTCACTTTTTTGCAGGCATCTGCATACTGGCAGACGTGTCCTCCGATTGCGTCTCTTTTCTTTTTTTCCGCTGTTGTTGTTTATAAAAAAAAAAACTAAAAGGTCACAACTCCCAATTTCAACCCTAATCTCCATCACCTCCTACGAATATCTCCGCTCACCTCCGCTTTCTCTCTTCCTCTCTTCACCTTACATCGCCAAAATATTTTGTAATCGTTTGCACCCTCCTTTTCCTTCTCTCTCTACGTCTTTTATTCCATCCTGTAAGTCCGTTGCCATTTTTATAACCCCCACCCTCACCCCGTCTCATTCTTCGTTTTTATTTTTTTTGTGTTTGTCTGTTGTGTTTTTATTTTTCCTCTGTTTTCTTCTTGTGTTTCACACTCTGGGTCGATTATTTCAAACAAACCCTGACAAGCGAATAGGATAAAAATGCTAACAATTTAGAATTTTCGTTCTAAAAAGATAAAAAAAAAAAGAAAAGATCACCACAGAGTTGGGTATCCAATAAACCGTAAACGAACGCCACAATGATTCCGAAAAAATATCACCCAAAATCCAAACTTACAAGTAACTATGTTATGTGACTCCCTCCGAGGTGTCTATTTCATACTAAAATTAGATGAATAATGTATTGGGCATGCTGTCTCGACCTTCATAAAGCAGGCCTGTTTAAGACGTTTCGTTTATCTGCTGACGTCAGAGGTGTTGGTAATAAGTACGCCTAAACAGAGTAGTAGAGAATTGTCGTTATGAAGACGAATCCATTATTTCTGAACAGTCAAAGAGAGACGACTTAATCAAAATTATTAACAAAGCTTCAGTTCTGAGAAGATCACTGCTTTGCCCACGTCAAATAAATAGCGTAGTGTTCAATGTCTTATCCGTCTCAAGCTGGTGTAAATACTTTGCGGACTAATTTTTGTCTTTGCGCGTATGGATACCGTAAACAGGCCAGAACTTTCGAGAATGTAGTAATCCCGTTTCGCGGGAAGAACAAATGCCGTTTCGCGGGAAGAGCAAATACCGTTTCGCGGGAAGAACAAATCAGTTAGCGACTTTCTTTCTTTGCTCCTAACTCCATTGAAGGATGTAAAAAGGTTTTACCATGGATTTCGCGCGCCACAAATTAACGTACGTGGACCACTACTCTTATCAGAAGTTTCTGCCTTACAAAGTAACCATAAACTATTTTCGGGTTTGTATTGCTGTACACATAGATTCGAAAAAGTTGTCAAAAAAAAAATTAAATTTTCCAATACATCGGTAAATACTGTATGTTTTTCGAGCTGAATAAACATGTTACATTAAATAAAAACACTAAAAACATATCCAGTTAGGTAGAAAGGTGACTTTGCTTGCCTTTGGTGACATTTATTTGTTATATATTTGTTTGTTTGTTTTTTTATAACTTTTTCGAATCTGTGTGTATAATAATAATAATAGCCCCAATTTTCTTTCGATTTTTTCCCCTTTTATCTTGACACTAAATTTATTTTGAACTGTCCTCACTAAATATTTAATAAATATTTCTGGACATTCTCTAAAAAGCATGGGCTTTAATTACACATTGGTGAACACTATCTTTGCTAACCTGATAACGTTCTGGGTGACCAAAAAGGAGAGTGTATACTCTGCTTCTATATCCAATGATTACTATCGTAAATAAAAAATCATTTTTTTATATATGTGAATAAAAACGTTTGAATTCTTATCTGGTCTTCCAATGTCGAGTCCGTGCAGAATATTATTATATATTATTTTTTTATTGGAATCCTTTTGGGGTCCGTTGCGCAGTGAATAGATGCGTGGGATCAAAGTGTAGTATATGTTCTGATGCTATACTTAAGTTAATTTATCTTTGGTTAATGGAAAGGAAACCCTCTATACTGAGACAATTATTATTTTTTCCTACTGCCAGTGACCCATTTTGCTCTTCTTTTGGGGGGCAGCTGGTTTCCCCCAACATTAAAATTGACCTTGTGTCACATTTTGCTTTCGTGGGGAAACAAATAAATACCGATAGAGGCGCTGAATTTGTACGGTTCCAGGTGATCATTGTGCGAAGATAGCGGTTTCCATCCTACACAACGAAGGCCAGAGGTTTAGCTGGCCAAAACTTTGTGAGACAACAAACAACTAATTATTGAGGATACAGTTTCGAGGTTCAGCATTCCTATCCCATTGCGATTAATCATCTGAAGAAGGCCAGAGGATGAGTCGGCCGAAAAGTGGTGAAACAACTATGACGATGAGGACAACAGTCCGCAAATAAATAGATAAATAAAATAATACTCATTGATTTTTATTTGTTGGTATTGTTCTTGAGTGTTGCATTTTCTTTTCTTTATTTTAACTAGCGTAACCTGTGGAAATTCCACGGGTGACTCATTCATGTGTATTATATTGATGCTGATCATGTTCAGCATAAATGGAGATACTCTAACATAGTGTAGCTCTTTTGTTAAAATTGTAAAAGTATTTATCTAAGCTAGCAGGGACGCCCGGCGTAGCCTAGTAATAAAGTACGCTTAAATATGATATTTTAGTTGTTGCATATTTCGTATATATTATAATAGAGACAATATTCTGTCGATTTTTATATATTATAAAGTTGCGATTTCAATTAGGGAAATAGGGGTCTATGGAATATTTCTGGAGGGTCCACAAGAAAATATAACAAATTAGGGGTCCACAATTATATTTTGGTGGTCCATGAATAAAACCGACTCATAATGGTTTTATTATTAAAAATTTAATTTTGGTTTGTCGTGAAAAGAAAACGCTGAAGAAGGCATTTATTCGAATTTTCTAGATTTCGAAACATTTCCATTAAAATTGCCTTGAAAGCAATTAAAAAATTTTTTTAATTACTTTTCATTTAAGAACAAAGCTTAATTATATACTATTAGCAGGGCGACCCGATGTTGGCCGGGATTGAATGATGATCAACAAATGTTTCACACTCCCATATTTTAATTGTCATCGAAATCAGTGAAATTGCCCATTTTTCAATCAAATCGATTGATTGCCTACTCTAGTTGGGGACCCACCGCAGTGTACCGGGAGGAAGCTCACATGCCTCGCACAGTGACTAAGTTTATAATACATTGGCGTCTACATTGCACTACTGTTGATTTTACAAAATGGTTTTATATATAACTAGCGAGTGGTACCCGGCGTTGCCCGGGTGTTTGGAGGTGTGTGTGGGGGGGGGGGGTAAAAAAAGTAAGTATGAGGATCGAACCCGAACCGTTGAGGCAAAGTTGTAAATTAAAGCGTGAAAAAAAAAGAACGTACGACGTTAACCATTGCCCCAACGCGAGATGCTAACGGAAACACGTTTGAATTTATTTAATTATTTGGATTTAGCAGGTGCCCGTTTTAATGAGTTAATGAGGTCAGGTTTGACTACGGGATAGTATTTACTGCTGAACGCTCCCACCCCCAGAAGATGTTATAGGAAAAAGACTAACCCACATGCGGCGAGCGACAAATATTGAATATTTATCTTCCCGAAATGAGCAGTGCTGAATGTGACACCGATCACAAGTTGGTGAGAGAAAAGTTAATTTAAGTTAAATTTACGAATCCGTGAGAAAGTTCGTCACAGTGGTGTTAAGGTACCTAGCCGTATCGATATCGCCAAGTTAAAGTTGCCTGAAGTTCAAAAGAGTATTGCGGAAAAGCTTTATAATCTTGCATTTGATGGTACATTGGTGAATTTCAAGACCCAGGTTTATTCTGCTGGTGCTGAAGTTCTTGGCTTCAAGAGGTATAAGATCAAGGACTGGTTTGACGACAACAATCTTTAAATTAATCAGTTGCTGATGAATACACAGACTATTTATGAATCTTTATGGTGTCTTGGTGATCCTGTTAAAAGAAAGGAACAAAAGAACGTTTGTGACCACTACTGTGGGATCATGCTTTTGGAAGTTGCTGGGGAAGTTCTCGCACGACTTTTATTACAGAGGTTACTGGAAGATGTCTGTCCTAATACTATTCCAGAGTCACAAAGTGGCTTTAAGTCTGGCAGAGGAACTATGGATATGATTTTTTTCAGCCCGGCAAATCCAGGAGAAATGCATTAAACAACAGATACCACTGTATCAAGTGTTTGTGGATCTAACCAAAGCATTTGACACCGTAAACAGGGATGCTCTCTTGTTAATCTTAGAGAGAGTAGGGTGTCCTCCAACCTTTGTTAGAATATTCAAGGAACTGCACAGGGACATGAAAGCTCGAGTTTCGTTTAACGGAAAATTGTCTGATAAAATCCCAGTTGACAATGATGTCAAACAAGGTGATATTCCTGCCCCTACTCTTTTCTCTATATATTTTGCTGCTCTACTTGCTCATGCGTTTCGAGATTGCGATAGAGGTGTCATGCTAAAGTTTCGAACCACAGGTCGCATTTTTAATCTTAAAAGATTTAATGCCAGATCCAAGCTGCACCGTGTCTTGGTCAAGGAGTTACTGTATGCAGACGATACTGTTCTTTTGTCGCACACTGAGACTGATATGCAGCATATAATGGATAGCTTTGCTGACTCCTGCACTGCCTTGGTATGAAGATCAGTCTGTCTAAAACAAAGGTGATGTTCACTCCTGCACCGGGCCAGCCATACATGAAGCCGAACATCATGGTCTGTGGTGCTAGACTGGGTGTCGTTGATTCATTTGTGTACCTTGGTAGTTCTCAGTCGAGGGATGGCTGTCCCGACACTGAAATCCACAGGCAAATTCAGAAGGTATCAGTAGCTTTTGGAAGGTTGGAGAAGAGAGTGTGGTCTGATCGTGGCATCACAGATAGAACTAAGATCTCCGTTTACAAGACCTGTGTGCTAACCATACTGTTGTATTCATCGGAGACATGGACATTGCGTCAAAGGCACATTAAATGGCTTGAACGATTTCACCAAAAATGCTTGAGACGTATCTTAAACATCAAGTGGCAAGCACAAGTACCCAATACTGAAGTCCTTGTGAGAGCATGTTGCTCTAGTGTTAAGACCCTTGTAATCAAATCTCACATGTGTTAGGTGGGCCACTTGGTTCGAATGAAAGATTGTAGGCTGCCAAAACAAATTTGATACGGGGAGCTGGAAAATGGCAAGCGCCCTCAACACAAACCTAGGAAGAGGTTCAGGGACTCTACAAAGAATAATTTGAAAGTCTTACAAATCGATATCGACACATGGGAAGAACTGACTCTGCAAAGGCCGAAGTGGCGAAAGCTTGTACGTGAAAGTTGTGAAGTTCTAGCGAAAAGAAAGCAGGCAATCAGCAATCTGAAACGAGAGCTTCGCAAAGGTTTAATTGATGGTCTTAACCATGACACACAGAGCTGGAAATGTGACACTTGTGAACGAGTGCTTTTGTCAAAAGCTGGCTACGTCAATCACCTTAAGTCGCACAAAACTCCTGCTCAGGTCAACTTTGCACCTATTAGTCCGAACCAAACCAAACGATCTGTTTAACATGCAGCAAAGTTTGCAAGTCTACTGCTGGTTTAAGGAGACATGTGATTGTTCATAGGAATACCGTTCAACCTCCAGAGGAAGTCAACTCGATGGAAATTGCTCAATTTGCATGTCACATTTGCTTCAAGATGTGTAAATCTGCAGCGGAAGTGCAGAGTCATCTGAGATGGCATGGACAAGATTGGGAGAACTCAATGTGACGACGATCCTCTGGAAAGATGCAGCAATCTTTAAGCAATCATCATATATATATATATATATATATATATATATATATGATGATACATATATGTGTGTATGTATGCATGTATATATACTTATATATATGTATATATATGTATACATTTGTGTATGTATATGTATATATGTGTATATATATGTACATATGTGTATATATGTATATATATATGTGCATATATATGTACGTATATATATGTATGTATGTGTGAATATGTATATATGTATATGTGAATATGTATATATGTTTATGTGAATATGTATGCATATATATATATATATATATATATATATATATTATGATGAGAAATATGGAAATTGTATTCCAACAAAATAGAGAAATAAAAAGGAGCAACCCGTATTATGTGTTCATCAATGTTTCGTCTTTATTTCGAGACTTCCTCTGGATATATATATATATATATATATATATATATATATATATATATATGAAAGGCTTTCATCTTGAGAAGGCTTCATGTTTTGACAAGCTCCTGTGCCTGACCGTTACTCCTGATCTAAAATATAATATGTACATCAGGTCTGTTGCCAAAGATGTTTGGAAAATGGTGAGATCCTTCTATCGATCCAGTAGATATCTCACTGCTGAAGCAATTCTCTGCCTATATAAGAGCTAGGTACTCCAAGGACGGAGTACTGTTGCCACATCTGGGCAGCATCTTCTAGAAAGATCTTATCCTGCCTTGACAGAGTTCAAAACAGACTCCGTAGCCTAGTAAGGGAATCCCTTTTCTCTTTCCTGTAACCTCTATCTGACAGAAGAGACGTTGAGAGTCAGCCTCTACTTTATTGTTATTTTCATGGAAAGTGCTCGCCTGAGCTCCAATCTATGGTTTCCCTTCGCTAAACTTTCACGAGAAATATTTGTCTAGCTGAAAACACTATCAATAATTTCCCCCACTCTTTATCTGTGCCTAAACCTAATCGTAGATTCCATGAACAAAATTTCTTTCTTAGAACTTCACATCTGTGGAACTTCATTCCTTTTGCCTGCTTCCCAGCTGACTACAATATGGTCGTCTTCAAGTCCAACGTAAACAAGTTCTTGATGAGCCGTTCCCCTTAAGTAATCCAATTTACCAAATTTCCACTACTAAATATTATTACGACATTGTCCCACTGACCACTGTGCGCTTATTAACCCTTATCCTCGAGTGGCCTCCGGGCCTTGATATTTATATATAATGTGTATGTATATATGTATATATATGTGCATATACTTTTTTAGGACTAAGAGCGGAGGTCCGCTTAAAATATAAAAAAAATAATTAAAAATAAAATATGAAATACAAAAAGTAACATCGTTTTCGTGCCTCAAAAACCTTCATAACCTTTATATATACATATATATATACATATATATATATACATTCACACACACACACACACACACACACACACACACATATATATATATATATATATATATATTTAAGCAGCATTTTTTCATTCAAGCAGATATTATTAAATGTAACAGAGACACTTTGCTTTATGATTCTTTTTTTTAATTTTTCGATTTTCCTTTTATATCAAAATCAAAAATATTAATAAAAGTTCCATAATTCTTGCTGTCACAAGCATTGAGGTAAAAGTGCGAAGGAGCGAAAGTGAGAAGTTAAAGTGAAAACAAATATACAGTAAACAGCGTTAGGTGATGAAAAGTTAATATATATATAGAGTCGATGAAAAGTCGATTAAAAATATAGGTCGATTAAAATTCAAGTATTAAAGTCAGCAAGTTCGTATACACTGTTAACAAAGTCCGTCCAATACGAACTACGCAAGACATTTTAGAACGTTACTGCTTTTCCCGAATGCAATATCATTTATAGTGAGTTGAAGGGTTCTAATATATGACGCCTCAAGAATTTTTAATTTTTCATATTATTTTCATGTTGTATAATTTTAATGTTGTCAACGAGGACCTTTCTAAAATTGGAGGGGGGTCTGTTATGTTCTTTTATCAAATGTTTATATATATGGCACTAGTATTATTTAGATGCACTGTTATTCGCCAGGACAATGTTGTCGTTGTATGCCCAATGTATGTATTATTTTCGGAGTTACATTCTCCCATAGAGCATTTGAATTTATACACTACATTGGTTTGTTCCAATGTTTTTATAGCCGGTGAAGAGTGGTTTCTAACTATAAGGTCTTGTGTTCTAAACTTCTTGTAGTAGATTTAAATTTAATTTAAGAATTACTGTCAAAAAGTGTCAAGTATCTACGTATGATATTTTTAATTGCGTTTTCTTCCATTCTTAAGTTAGCTGTCATTTGATTTTGATAAAATATATAAATGGAGTTTGCATTGCAGTGTTGGCTAATATTATTGTTAGGGTTTTCAAGGAATTGTAGAATTCGTTTTATTTGTTCATCAACAATGTTATCAGGAAAATGATTGTTGATGAGTTCTTCGTTTTTTAACTTACATACACGTTTGGCTTTGTTCTATAGTTCATCAGCGTAGCTTGACTTTTCTAGGGCTCGAACCTCGAAACATGATCGATGTGTATATATCGTTACGCTAAGTATACCTGCTAAAGTTACGTGCTATTTTTATCGCTTTTAATATTATGTTGATCTTTTTATTATATATATATATATATATATATATATATATATATATATATATATATATATATATATATAATATTTTTATTTATATAGACAAATATTACATAGTTGCTACACTGAACATGCTAATGTTTCGGACAATTGCTTGGCAAGAAACCAAAAGTCCTTGTGAGGCGACTTAACGAAGCTTATTTGCCACCGAAGGCATCTGGTTCTCAAATGAAAGAAATGAAATCTATTTTTTTTATTTATGAAAAAAAGAAATGTTAAAACGCTAAATTTTAATAAGAGGGGTGGAAGATTATGGGATATTTTAGACTCAAAATAGAAGGCCGAAGGGGGAAAGAGAATCTCAAGACTTAATAGGATACATGGGAGCAATAAAAAGGGTGGGGAAAAGGAAAAGAAAAAAGAAAGAAAATAGGCACATTTTTTTTTTAATCCTGTATGAATACCCCTAAAAGTTTCGGATATTTCCAATTCACAATTAATTGCCCTAACACTAACACACACACACACACACACACACACACACACACACACACACATATATATATATATATGTATCTCCCTCTCTCTCTCTGTCTCTCTCTCTCTCTCTCTCTCTCTCTCTCTATATATATATATATATATATATATATATATATATATATATATATATACATATTAAGTAATGTGATTGATAATTTAAAATTTGAAAATCAAATTATAATTAAATTAAAAATCCGTTTCATAAGAAGGAACAACAACAAAATCTATTACCTGTACGATCGTTTCGGAAAACAATGCTTTTTATTTGGTAGACATCAAGTTACGTACAATAATTACATATAGTTTTTTAATAAGCAAGGTCTCCTCGTCAGCAAATTTTTCTTGGCATACATATGTATATATATATATATATATATATATATATATATATATATATATATATATATATATAGTTGTAGTATTACGAATTTTACTGGGTTTATATAATTCAGTAGTCGTTTATATACCAATAAATTTTAAGCCAAAAAAGAGAGATGACTTAAACTGTAAGCTACAAAATTATCATATTTCATAATTGAGCATTCATATATTGTTTTAACAAAAACCAAGACTTCAAAGAATGGGTTGATAGCAACAAATAGTGTATTTCATCGTTAATTACAATTGTTTCAGGACTATTCGGACAAATCCAAACATTATGTCGTTTGAAAATTTTCACAAGAACAGCCTTTCGTCAGACTTATTGAATAAAAAACACTTTAACAATAAAACATTATGGAAACCATTTCCCTTATAAGGAAAAGGAAACAAACACACACACACACACACACATATATATATATATATATATATATAAGCGAGATAAGATACTGATAGAATTCAGATGAAAATCCTGATAGATATTACCTGAAGTAATACTTTCAAGCTGATCCTAGCCAAAAAGGAAAAGCTCAATATTTAATAACCGAGCAATATATAGAGTAATTCTTAAATCGAATATATGCCTCTATATGTTGTTTTTCAGAATTTAAAATTAAACTACGAAACTTATATATATATATATATATATACTAGCTGTACCCTGCCACGCGTTGCAGTGGCTCAATTTGGTGTGATGGAAAAATTTAATAAAAAGAGAAAATGCATGTTTCTTATATTAGTACAGCAATCCACTGCAAAAAGTGAAAAAGGAGGCGAAAATGAAAAAAAATTGTACTCTTGCAGAATTTAATCTGGATCCTCGGGAGTTTCTGTCAATCATTCATGGTTTAGACTTGACCAACAATCAGTGGATGAAGCCGAACGTAGCAAAAATGTTGAAACGCTAAATGTTTTTTTGTTGTTGTTGTTTTACAAAAATGTGAGTTAGTAATTAATATTTGGTTGATGGTGGGGGGAGGGGGGTACTATACACAGATTCGAAAAAGTTGTCCAAAAACAAATAAATGAAAGCAAAGGTAAGTTACGTTTCTACCTGATTGGATAATTGTTTAGTGTTTTTATGTAATGTAAAATGTTTAATCGGCTCAAAAAACAGAAATGGTCGCGGACTCTGTTGAATACGCTAAGTTTGGGAAAGTAAGTTGAAAACTACAAACTATACAAAACAGTGTCTGAAACTCACCGAATATATGTTACCATGACATAGGCTGGCATAATCGGTGGGTTTCTGACAGTATTTTGTATAGTTTTTTTAGTTTTAACTCACTTTCTCTAACTTAAAGTAATCAACAGTGTCCACCACCATTTGTAGCTTTCAAATACCCCGATAAACACTGTTTTTCGAGCTGACTAAACGTTATATTAAATGAAAAGGGTTTGTATTACTAAACACAGATACAAAGAAGTTGTCAAAAAATAAATATATATAAATAAATGTTATCAAAGGCAAGAAACGTAAATGTTCTACCTAACTGGATAAGATTTTAGAGTTTTTATGTAATGTATAATCGGTCCAAAACATTCAATGTTTATCGGTATATCTGAAAAATACAAATGGCGGCGGACTGTATCGAACACATTAAGTTTGGGGAAATTTTGGGAAAATGAGTTTAAACTAAAATCTATACAAAATACTGTTAGGAACTCACTCAATATATGTTACCATGACGTAGGCTGGCATATAATCGGTGGTTTTAAACTTTTGCTCGATACAGGTGACGACTTTTAAAAGTCCCTTTTAGTGATTACCTGGTTTGAGGATATTTGTACAACTAAACGGCAAATCTGCTCCAAAAAATCCGGTATTATTTTACTTTAAGGCCCGTTTCACGTTCATATATAACGAAATATTTTATTGTAGATTTCGGTGTGCTAAGAACGAATGTGCAAACCGTTTCCGTAGCAAAAAGAAAGTTTTCATGATATTCATGAAATTACTTTTTCGAAAAGTGTGTGATCACTTTTCAATGTAAATTTAACTTAAAATGAGCACCCACTTTCTGGCCACCTGAGAGAGGGGCATTTTTCTGTGTTTCTTGGCTAAAAAGTTTTATGTTTGATTTCTTTTGCATGGTAATAACCCCTGAACTCTGAGACTATTTTCCATTTCACAGCCGTAGCCTTCGTTTACGCTATGCGTGAGCATAAACGAAAGCTGTTTAGCCAATAAACATGGGAAAAATCCCCCCCTCTCTCAGGTGGCTAGAAAGTGGGTGCTCATTTTAAGTTAAATTTACATGGAAAAGTGATCGCCGCTTTTTTGAAAAAGTAATTTCTTCATATCATAAAAACTATTGTTTTGCGACGGAAACGGTTTGCAGATTCGTTTTTAGCACACCAAAATCTACAAAAAAATGTTTGTTATTTACGAACGTGAGACGCACGGCCCTTAATGGAAAATTATATCAAAAATCCGGGGGAAAATAGTTTTCAATAAAAACAGCAAATGAATTCGATAGAAAAAAAATGGATGCTATTTTTTTTTCTTTTTTCTGTGTGTTTCTTAGCTAAAAAGTTTTTTGTTTGATTTCTTTTGCATGCTATTAACCCCTGAACTCTGGGACTATTTTCCATTTCACAGACATAGCCTTTGTTTATGTTATGCGTGAGCATAAACGAAAACTGTTAAATATGCATTCGCGTACCAAACTGCCTTGTCAAAAAACCTTTAAGCCAATAAACACGAAAATAAATGCCCATTCCTCAGGTGGCCAGAAAGTGGGTGCTCATTTTAAGTTAAATTTACATGGAAAAGTGATCACCCACTTTTCGAAAAAAAAATGTCTTCAGATCATGAAAACTATTTTGGTACTCCTTTGGCGTTGAGTTCCATGGCTACCCGCAGAATTATTTAATGGTCGTTCCCTTAGTACCCCCCTAGTCAAGGCTAACGCATGCGCACGTAACATTTTTTATTTATTTACTTACGTGGTGGAGTTTCTATACTGATAGGTTTTTGAAATTTTTTCACTGGATTATTATTGATTGAACACTAACCAGATTATGAAAAAACATTGAAAAAAAAAATCATTTCAACATTTGAAAGGGGTAATCACTTTTAGTTACCACGTTCTGGTAAATCGGTCACTCATTTTTTTTTCTAAATACGGAAGTGTCTTCGGGAGATATAAAATGGTCGCATGTTGATGAAGCAATGTATCGAGGGGCGTACGGGATGAAAAATTATTGGTAAATTTTTAGATTAGGTCCACCTCCTCAATTTTCTTTTAAATGACAACTTGAAATGGTTTTCGACTATGCTGAATACGAAAATCGCATTGAAATTTTGCAGAAATAAGTAGTTATCAAGATATAAAAAGTTGTATTATGCATTGTAATCTTTGGCGGCCATCTTTTTTACGTGCGTGTATTTGTTTATGGCGCGTGTGCACGTAAAAAGATGGCCGCCGAAGAATACAATGCATAATACAACTATTTATTCCCGCAAAATTTCAATGCGAGTTGCGTGTTCAGCATACTCGGAAACCTATAAATGTCGTCATTGAAAGGAAAATTGTGGAGGTAGACCTAATCTAAAAAAAATACCAAATTATTAAACATTTCTCCATCATGTTAGTGAAATTTATAATACTTTTTAAAAAAATTTTTAAAAAACAAAAGTTTTGAAAAAAAACAAAAAAACTCACCTTTCATAAAAACAATTAAAAAAAAAAACACCCACAAACTGACTTTTAACTAAATAAGTTAAAAAAAATTTTTTAACTCGAAACTTTATTTTCATAAAAACAATAAAAAAGTCATGTTCAATCTATTTTTTTTCTTTGAGAAACAAATATATTTCTGACTTACAAATGCGGTAGAGACACATATTATTTTTACTTTCTATGGTTTTGATATACCGCGTTTTTATTGCTTACATATCAGAACGTTGTAACTAAAAAGTGAGCACCACTTTCAAATGTCGAAATAATGATTATAGAAATTAAGCATGGGAGTGATGGTTGTACAACGTCGCCTTTCGCACTTTTAAAAACATTATTTACGTTAACTCTTTTCATAAATAATTTTTTTAAAAAAGTAACTAAACCATTTATTGATAATTTGTCACGTGTACAAACATTTATTTATTTACGTAGGCTTAACTCTTTTCATGAATAAGAAAAGTTTTACTCTTTAAGAATAATAAAAGGAAAAAGTTACTGAACATTTATAAAAGGACTTACTTCTTTTCATGAAGGCCAGAGGAATAGTTGGCCGAAAAGTCGTGGAACAACTAATAAAGATGAGAATAGTAGTCCGCAATAAATAAAAATGGTGCTAATGCAGAGAGCGATCCGCGCTATTTTTTAAATCATATTTCCACATTTAATTAACGTTTTACGATATGTTTTTTTTATTTAATTGTAAGGTTAAAGTACAGAATAGATACAAAGCATCCTCCCCCTCCCCATGTTAAGAATGACTATTTAAATAATAACATTATTTCAGCACGGATCACTCTCTGCATGAGTATCATAAAAATTAATACAAATAATACTTATCTCAATAAGTGAAAGGCTAATTTCTACCGGAAATAAAATGGCGATAATCTCGCAGTTACGAAAAATATTTTTTTATTTAATTTAATATTTTTATAATTCGCAATGTTAAATTATTTTAATAACATGCAAACATTCCTTGACTTTAAAAATAGATATTCTGAAAATTTCAATTAAATTGGTAACGTAGAAATATGGTTTTATTCGCTTTTAACGAACCAAAATTACATTTATATATATATATATATATATATATATATATATATATATATATATATATATATATATATATATATAAATGTATATATATATTGTTTGGACATGTTTCCCAGCTGCAAAAAA
>NC_136524.1:39166537-39271537 GCF_053919585.1 Euprymna scolopes | reverse complement strand
TTGAAATATCGTGGGTTTAATTTCTATGAACCCTTCTTGCCTCTCAAAATTTGGCAACGAGACATTGAATTGTCCTTCTATCTGTTACATTGTCTACGTCAAAACCTTTCACGTCTGCATCAGAATTGATTTTATGGCAAAGTATTCCTCGATGATTTTTATCTGCTGCTGCATAGTATAACGTCCAGTTGAATCTATATTGATGTCAACAGAATCTCATCACCTATAAAATATGAAGAAAAATTATTTTTTTAACTTTGGATTGAAAAACAAAATAGCCCTCTGTCATACGGGGACATTTTTTCCCTCTTTAAAATATGGAACAATTATAATTTCTTGCATAAATGATAATATAAAATATAGTATAAATATAAAATATATAAACATAAATAATAACATAAATTAATATCATAAGAAATCATAAATATATTATATAAAATTAAATATATATATTATATATAATAATATAAAACTTTTACTATTAAAATACATAACAATTATATTAGAAAATAAAAAAGATGCTTTTAAGTGCTTCTGAAGAAATTTAAAGATAGAACAGAAAAGTGTTCTTTTTTTTTCGAAGACTCTAGAAGGTTCCAAATTCGTGGTATTCCATTATGGAAATTCCAGAAAGTTCCAATCCACATAACTATGGAGACGCTAATAGTGTCATAAATTCAGTTATTAAATCAGCTCTGAGAAGACACGCTAAGTTGAGGCGAGCTTTCAACTATTTATGACTCCACCCAATTTCCTGAGTGTTGAGCTCAGACAGAGAAATGGGATGTCAGGATTATTGGATAACATAGAACAAGTAGGAAAGCTTATTGCATTTTTAAAACACAATTTATTCACAGCAGAAACTTTAAATTATTTACAGAATGATATTCAATGTCAAGAGAAACCGCCATCTTGTTCTGGGTTTCATCTAGAACTTTGTAATCTTCTTTTATATATCTATAAGAGGAATAACTCTTCCTTTCTTTATTTAGAATTATTCCCCTTCTTATCGCTATAACACTGGGATAAAATCGTCAAAAGAGATTTCATGAAACAAGCAAATTGCAAACACCCTCACAAAAAACTGAACTCTTGTTTAATATTGATGTCTGATCTGATATTCTGATCAAAGTAATATATTATCATTTCTCAAACTCGATTGTTATACCGCGTAAAAGCTAATTTAACCATTTTTCTTGCTTTCATTGTTTATCTGTTCAATAAATTCTTGTTTATCTCTTAAACTCCTTCTTTTAGTTTTTTTTTTTTTTCAATATATGTTGTATGTCTACATCAAGACATAGCTGTATGTACCCTTTTCCCTGATCCGAGAGAGAGAGAGAGAGAGAGAGAGAGAGAGAGAGAGAGAGAGAGAGAGAGCGGTCAAAGTTTTTCCAATGCTTACGAATTAAGAAATAGCTTAACAACCTGGAGATGACATGGAATATATCAAGTGTATTCGAAAATACGTTGCAATTAAATCGAGAATCGAAAAAATAAATCAGAGCTTCTAGGAGTACTGGAACCGGTATCTGGATCAAAAACAATTTAAGTTTATTTTCAATTCCAAAAACGATTTTTTTAATAGATTTATTTACTTATTTGTTTGTTTTAAACTTTATTTTCCCTAGCTCTCATTAAAGATAAACTAATAAATATTTATTATTTACCAGTAATACCAGAATCTATAAACCATATATTCAGGTAAAATCGACACCAGAAAAGAATTGCATTTGGTAAAAATGACAGAGATGGATAAGTATGAAAAAAAGAAGAAAAAACAGTTTTCTGTCTATTTTTTTTCTTTCTTTTCTCTGTACTGTATTTTAATTTTTTTTTTTTAGTTACTACTCTATTTTCTTTTTTATCTATTTACCAAAAGAGGTCTTTTTTACACAGGAATCATCACTTATCTGACTGACGAACAATATGGATTTAGACAAGCCCGTTCCACAGCAGACATCCTAACTGTAATCTCTAAACGTATATACCATTCACTGGACAAAGTGGGAGAGAGCAGAGCGGTAGCTCTAGATATATCTAAGGCTTTTGACAGGGTATGGCATGAGGGTCTCCTCAAGGAAGATTAGATCATACGGTATCACTGGTAGAATACTTAACATAATTAAATCTTTCTTAGATAAGAGAAAAATCCAGGTTGTCCTCGACGGTCATACATCTAAACAATATGATATAAATGCAGGAGTGCCTCAGGGGTCTATCCTTGGACCTCTACTGTTCCTGATATTCATAAATGACCTCCCCGACAAAATTGCCTCTGAGATGGGTATATATGCTGATGACACCACATTCTATAACAGGCACGACAGGAAAACAAATGAACGTATATCTAAAGAAATAGCAGAAACACTAGAGGTTGACCTCCAATCAGTAGTGGAATGGGGACAAAAATGGATGGTCATGTTCAATGCCGCCAAGACTAAACTAGTTTCATTCAATAATTTCAAGAAACCTTCTCTACCACCAATAGCAATGGCCAACGACTCTTTATCTGAGAGTACATCTTTTACACTCCTTGGCCTAACGTTCACATGAAACATGAGTTGGAACAATTACATTGAAAACATTGCCAGGGACGCTGCGAAGAAGGTAGGCTCTCTCTACCGTACTAGAAAACTAGTGACACCTGAAAGTATCCTGTACCTCTATAAGGCAACCATTCACCCATGTATGGAGTATTGCTGTCATATTTGGGCTGGTGCATCTGCTACTAGTCTCTCGCTCCTTGACAAGATTCAAAAGAGTCGTAAATCTGATAGGCCCTAAACTGGCATCTAAGCTTCAGCCTCTGTCCCATCGACGAAACGTTGCATCCCTCTGCCTGTTCTACAAGTATTTTAATGGTGAATGCTCTGATGAACTGCAAGCACTTGTGCCCCCCACGACGTGAACACCCTCGACAAACCCGACAAGCTGCAAAATCCCACCCCCACACTGTAGAGATCCCTAGATGTAAAAGATCTTTCTACGCCAGTAATTTCTTCCCCAGAACCGTTAGACTTTGGAATTCCATTCCAGGTCACTGCTTCCCCAACTGTACTGACATGCAGAAGTTTAAGTGCAACGTGAACCAACATCTTGCTGCCCAAATCCCTACATAGTACCCCAGTAGTTGTTGCCCCTGATAGTAGCCCCCTACACCAAAGTGGCAATGTGCCTTGTTTGGGGTGAAAATATAATTAAAAAAAAAAACGTTCGGAGGTCACTCGAGGGTAAGAGTTAAACGAGAACTTGCCCCCATACTTACAAAACTGTTTAAGCATTGCCTTAAAGAGAAATGCTTCCCTACACCATGGAAAACCTCATCAGTACGCCCTGTATTTAAGAATTCAGGTGATAAGTCGTTTCCCTCTCAGTACAGACCAATAAGTCTCTTGACAAAGGTTTCCTCTCTAGGGCAATTGCTCTTAACATATCAAAAGCCTTCGATAAAGTATGTTATAAGGGCCTGCTTCACAAGATTTCCAGCTATGGTATAACTGGAAATGTTTTCCGATCATTAAATCATTTCTCTCTGATAGGTTCATAAGAGTAGTGGTTAATGGGCAGAAATCAGAGGTCTTCAGTATTAATGCCGGAGTGCCTCGTGGGTCCATCCTGGGTCCAACTCTCTTCCTGATCTACATCAATGATCTCCAAAAACACATACTTAAATCATTCATTGACATCTATGCTGATGACACGACCATCTATGGCAACACAAAAAGGCCGTAAATGACAAAGTTCTCTCTGATTCTCTCTCCTCTGATCTTAAGCGCGTGGTACAGTGGGGGAAGAGGTGGCTGGTTACTTTTAATGCATCTAAAACCAAGCTCCTATCTTTACATCATCAGCGCGTTGATCCCCATCTGGCATCAAGTGAAATGGATGGCTCTCGACTAGGGGAAGCTTCATGCTTTGATAAGCTTCTGGGCTTGACCTTTACTCCTGACCTGAAATCGAACACGTACATCAAGTATATTGCCAAGGTCGCTGGAAAAATGGTAGGATTCTTCAACCGTTCCAGAAGATATCTCACTGCTCATGCAATTCTCTATTTATATAAAAACCAAGTACGTCCAAGGATGGAGTACTGTTGCCATATCTGGACAGGAGCTGCTAAATACACTCTGTCTGCCTTGACAGAGTACAAAATAGACTTCGTGACTTAGTGGCGGATGTCCTTTTCTCTTCCCTGCAACCTCTCTCCCACAGGAGAGACGTTGGGAACCTGTCTTTTTTTATAGTTACTTCCATGGCAAGTGCTCGTCTGAGCTCCAATCCCTGGTCCCCCCCTCGCCGATCTTTCACGAAAAAGACCCGTCTAGCTAAAACCACTGTCAAAAATTTCCCCCATTCTTTATCTGTGCCAAAACCAAAACGTAGATTCCATGAACAAAGCTTCTTTCTTAGAAGTGCACGCCTGTGGAACTCTGTTCCGTCTGCCTGTTTCCAACCTGACTACAACTTGGATATCTTCAAGTTCAACATAAACAAATTCCTGATTAACCGCCCCCTTAAGTAAGACACTTTATCAAATCTCAACATTAACGTACTGTACACGCAATAACCCTTATCCCTGAGTGGCTTCGGGCCTTGATAAGTGGTGATCACCTTGTAAAAAAAAAGTATACATTAGTCAATGTGATTATAGCGTAGTAAACATAAGTAGTGGGAATTTTGTAAATTCGATTACTTAGGTGGACAGTTCATCGAGAACTTGTTTACATTGGACTTGAAGACAATCAGATTGTAGTCAGATGAAAAGTAGGCAATCGGAAGAGAGTTCCACAGGCATGCAGTTCTTAGAAAGAAACTTTGTTCATGGAATCTACGTATAGGTTTAGGCACAGACAAAGAGTGTGGGAAATTGTTGATAGTGGTTTTGGCTAGACGAGTGATTTTCGTGAAAGTTTGGCAAAGGGGGGAACATAGATTGGTTGGCTATGTTGGGTGGTTTATGAAACAATTCGGATGAATTAGGTTTCAAGAACCTCGGAAAATAACCACAATGAAAGAGACAACCCCGAGTTTACATCGATTTCTTCCGGTTTATCTTCCCGAACTGTAAAGAAGCGGATAATAAAGGTCAGTTTTGTATGTTTGGGTATAATCCAGAATAATAGAATATCCTCGTTACAACAACGAAAATAGATGGACTGTTATGGGGGAGAAATCAGTATTTTTGAATAGCGAAGTGTGATGTTAGTTGTAAGTGTATGAGGATGCAATCCAATTAATAACGGTGTCAGGTCAATATAGTTATAATTGTTATAGAAGTACCCGGTCCTGTTTAGGAGAGTGAGAGGACTTTTCAGTTAGAGGGAGAAATATGGGCTACTTCGTTTTTAGGACTTGGCAATCGTGATGTCGCTCCTAGGAAATAAAATAAGATTTTATTATATCTAATAAATTTGTCTGTAACGGCGTACATAAGTTACATAAAATTGTGGGGTAAAAGTTTAGACGAAATTAATTTGTATGTGACATCTGTCATTGCAAACCTATTATAAGTTGGTCTAGAGGGGAATTCCTGCAATCAAATTATTATGCAGAAGATAACATGGTACAGCAATAACAAATAAAAGTTGGCTAATCAGATGCACCGTTTGATATTTTGTCAGCTGAAATGCTATTTGAGTCTGACTTTGAAAATCCATCGAGATAATTTATATTTTAGATAACATGGTACAACAATAAGAAATGAAAATTGGTTAATCAGAAGCAAAATTTGATTTTGTTAGTTGATATACTATTTGGGTCTGACTCTGATAATTCAACTAGATAACTTTATATTTTAGATAACATAGTGCAACAATAACAACTGAAAATACATCTTGCTGTACCTAACTGGCACTGCCTGGTGTGCAGTAAAGTCATTTTAGTTTTTTTTTTTTTTCATTTGTATTTATTCATATATTGTTTTAAATTTATACAGAAAATAAAATGGAATGTTTGGTTGTACAAACGTAATATCTTTTGTATATTGTTCGCTTACAAACATGACATGACAGACCAAGGGAAATTGTAGCAGTAAATAAAATAAGGATCTATTTTCTCTTGTGAATCATCCCATTCTCTCCCCCCACCCTCTCTCTCTCTCTCTCTCTCTCTCTCTCTCACTCTCTCTCTCTCTCTCTCTCTCTTGCCACCATCAACTGGATGCAAAAACTCATCAATTTTTGCCGTAGAAGCTAACGATCCCCTCTGCGCTTCTGCATATCCGCCCTTGCCAAAGAAACAACTTACTTCTTCCTGGCTGATCTACATTCTTATATTGAACTAGCTGTACCCGGCGACACGTTGCTGTGGCTCAGCTTGTTTGAATAGAAATACAATAAAAAAAATAAAATTACTGAATATCTATATATTTATTTATTTCACGAAAATTTGCATTCTGTAATGTTTATCTACATTTATTTATTTTTTGCAATTGTTTTAACAACAAAAGTTGTTGTTTTTGGGGGGAGGGGAACACACGCACACAAACACACGCACACAAATACACGCATGCATGGACTATAATAAAAACCATTATCGACGCATGTTTTTTCTTTATGTTCTCAATATTAGTGGATACACAATATTTTGAGATTGTTTAATGGTTATAGCAAATGAACAGCGAATTGTGAAGTGCAACACACACAAGACAGTAATGATCTAAACGTGAAACAAAGTTGCCGCTGTGCGAATAATCATGTCTCTTAATGACGCCATGTTGTAATCTTAGTAACTGCTCGTTTATGAAGCGTAGAATTAGATTCTGGAATATGAGAATTATCAGAGCTCAGCCAATCAGAATGGACGGAGTTTAGCGAGGGAGCCGTGATTAATTATGAATCAGAAATTAGAAAAATTATGTAAGGTGTATGTAATTTAATAGCCAGTTACGGACGGTGAAAGCACAGAATCTGTGGAAAGTGTAGAACTCGGGCCGATGACAACTGGGAGTAATGATAGGACTTAATATTTAGAGAGAAAATATGAACTTTTCCAATGTTGCAATTGTGATGGTGTTGCTCGTAGGATTCAATGTAACATTTTAATATCAGGCT
This sequence comes from Euprymna scolopes, assembly GCF_053919585.1. Lineage (NCBI taxonomy): Eukaryota > Metazoa > Mollusca > Cephalopoda > Sepiida > Sepiolidae > Euprymna > Euprymna scolopes. The sequence continues at coordinate 39,264,482 of NC_136524.1, read as the reverse complement.
GAATGTGTCTAAAACGGTGTTTAAAGCTACATAAGATAGTGGCTATTAGCCTAGCTGCATTGACTTTGTATGTGGTATCTGTTGTTGCAAACCTACAATACTTTCGTCAAGAGGGGAATTTTTGCAGTCATTTTATTATATAGGAGATAAACCTTTTTGTTGTTTGTCTTAAATAGATGTCGTTCTTTCTTTTGTATTCACAAATTTATAATGGGGTAAAAACATAAATACCCTTTCCTAAAAATGCCACTTCAAAGTTAATTGTGACAGACCAACGAAAATACTATTTCGAAGTTAATGCTACAGAGTCATTACTTTGATCTCATTCCGATTTATTAAGTTTTATCCTAACCTGAAATAACACAAAATTGATGGAGACTATTCGAAGTTATCAAAATAAGAGTAGCAGAAGCAACAAAATTGGCAGCAGGAGCAGCAACAAAAATAGTAGCAAGAGCAGAAAAGAATGATTTTTGCAAAAGTAATCAATTTTGAGTTGCTAAAAACGTAGAGTTCGACTGGTTGTTGTGACCTAACTTCAACCAATCAGAACCAAGTCGCCGTGGGAGCCGGGTACCTGCTAAATTTCTTAATATAAAGCAGAGCCCAAGCTCACCCAAAAAAGACTCAGAGGAGCAACAACGTTGCCTAACGAACCTTTGTCGTTCAAAATCACAACTCTCATAAGGGAACTACCAATTTGACCCTGGTCGATAATTTCCAAACCGGAGCGCCATCGTCACCATCTTCTCAAGCAAAGCGGCAAAGCACGGCAATTATTGATGCTACTACATCGACAGCAAGAATTACTACTATCGTCGCTACTGCCATGCCAGGACTCCCAACTTATTTCTGAAATAAAAAGATTGAAGTTCATCCTGTTTTTGTTTATTTCTTTATTGCCACCATACGCTTATTCATTATACAACACTAAGAATGATAGACTGACAAAAATGCTATTCACTCGTCTGAGCTTCAACCTATGGTTCCCCCCTCCTTGTCTGACTTTCACAAAAAATACTTGTCTATCTGAAACCACTATCAATAATTTCCTCCACTCTTTCTCTGTGCCCCCCTCAAACGTAGATTCCATGAACAAAGTTTCTTTCTTAGAACTGCGCACCTGTGAAACCCTGTTCCGTTTCCCTGCTTTCCAACTGACTACAATATGGTCGTCTTTAAGTCCAATGTAAACAAATTCTTGATGAGCCGTTCCCCTTAAGTAATCCAATTTACCAAATTTCTACTACTAATGATTACTAAGATAACGTCCCATTGATTACCGCACACTCATTAACCCTTATTCTCGAGTGGCCCCCGGGACTTGATAAGTGGTTACTCCTTTGTATAAAATATATATATAAAAAGAAATAACTTGAACGAAACCGACGGTCCATTCTACATACGTCGATTCAATTTGGAGAGAAAATGCAAACTAAAACTAAAGTGTGTGATACGTTATTTGAAATAATCGGCTTTTTAAATTTTTAAATAAATAAATGTGTTTTTTTTTTATTTGCGTTGCATTGGTTTCTTAACTTATCAATTTTTATTCAACTATACACAACGCTTACTTCAAGAAGAGAAAAAAAAATCTACTATTCATCCCAAGCGAGCCACGTGCAATCCTCCTGATTTCAACATCTGAAAAAAAAAAAGAACATCGTTTTAGACCACGTGGACTTTGATTTTCTAGTGAAAAAGAAAAAAAAACACAAACTGATTTCATGCATGATGAAGATGTATATCGTCGAAATTAAGTTGACTTGAAATTTTTTAAATAAATAGATGTTTTGTGTTGCATTGGCTTCTTAGCTTACAAACTTACAAATATAGCATGGTGTCATTCGGAAGTCAAGGTCCGTTTATAAAAACGAAAAAATCCGAACGAACATTCAATTTATACAACGCTTATATCAAGGAAAAAAATCTATAATTTATTTCATGCGCGCCACTTGCAATCCTCCTGATTGTAAATTGATTTTAAAAAGTTACAGTTTAAGATCGTACAGACTTTTGTTTTTTTTTTTGCTGGAAAAAAAAAAAGAAAAGAAAAAACACAATCTGGATCCATGCCTGATGAAGACGTATATCGCCGAAATTAAATTGACTGGAAATTTTTTAAATAAATAGATGTTTAGTTTACAAAAAAAAATGCGTTGTATTGACTTCTTAACTCACAAATTCTTACTGAGCTTACTGTTTTTTTTTTTACCTCGGGCGTTATTCTCACAACGTTTCGGCCATCTTTTGATGGTTGACTTGCAGAAAGGACCGTGGGTCTTATTAACGATTCCTTGGGTGACATTTTTGGAGAACACCCCCTTTTTAGGGGTCATCCTGGATATAAATGTATATGAAAATTGGAAAACGAATCTTAAAAGTTCTTTTTAATTGGCATAATTGTAAACAAAAAAGAACTTTATTGTTTTTTAACGTTTCCAAAAATTCGCGATGAAATGATGATTTAAAAAGTTGTTGAAGTTGATTAAAAAAAAAATATTTCACCCTCTTTTTAATATCAAGAAAATAAAATCTAAAAATTTAATCTCAATTAAATGTTCTTCTTTGAGGCCATCGATTTTTGCGCATCGTATGTTGTTTGGATTTTGCCTTTTTTTTTAAGAAGTCTCATTATTCAAACACTGTTAAAACTAGTGTCATTTTATGATAAAAGGCACTTCTTGTTAAACTCTTAATATTTATGTCGAACTCGGAAATGAGTACAGAATTTTGAATATGGAGATATGTCACAGACTCCTGTAAGGATATTGGAAATATGTGGCACTATTTGTTAGGTACCATTCTCAGCGTAGTAACACAAATATTCTTGCTGAGTGATGGGGCCTGTCGCGTAAGGGTTAGGTAATAGATTTCCCATAATAACATTCTTACAACTCTCTCTCTCTCTCTCTCTCTCTCTCTCTCTCTCTCTCTCTCTCTCTCTCTCTTTAACTGACCACTATGCAGTGAACACGTATATTCTGGTGTCTCCGTGGGAGAAGAGGGGGAACCCCTTCTTTCTGGGCAAAGATTTAGCTAAGGTAGCCTAGGTAGGGTAAAAGAAGCCAATCGTAATTTAATACCTCCTTTTTTAAATCACTATATATAATAATAGAGGCGCAGTTTTCCTCCGCTGGACCAAAATACCGGAGGTTCACAACAACAGATGGAACATACAAATTAATTATGTTTACACTATTTGTCATTAACTTATTTAACTATAGGGCGACATTTTAGGCACATTAATTCGTAATATTAAAACATAACATTTATTCATAGATCATCATCAACGTCAGAGGAAGTAGTTCTAATTTCACCCCTATACCATAAGTCCTCTTACGACCCCATTTTTCACCGCATGAATTTATACTTTTCCCCACTTTCCTGTGTTTACGCCGCCATTAACTGGCTACTGAATTCATACATAACGCATACTCTTGCCACTTTCCATCAACGCAAATAATAATTTCTCCCTCCGAAATCCGACCCCGCTGATTGGCTAAGATGTAGACATTCTCGAATTCCGCTATTCGCCTCTTCAGTTATTAAACGAAGGTTCGCCACTATAAAACACGCCGCCGTTTTCTTCAGCTACAATAACTTTGCTTTTCTGGGCTTTTCTGCTACTAAATTAAACCATTCATTGTGCTATTATATTCCTTCATCATCAACAGACACCAGACACATTACAGAAAACCTTCGGCATAAAGCAAACAAAAACAGGACATTTATAAATCACGAATAAATTAATTATCTATAAATAAACAGACATTTTTACATCACGGTATTTTTTTTTTTGAACCGTACATGTTATGGTAACATTCACTAAACAATTGCCTTCTACATCGTCCTAGTTTTATTCCTTTAATGATTGGAATTTATTTTTACTTATTTATTTCTTTTAAGGATTTGATTTAATAACAAAATTCAGCGATCAGTTTTCAATTATAACGTTCGACTAAGTTGAACATGTGCTTTGCGACCATCACCGAGAAAGATATTGTCGCAATATTTTGGAATCTGAAATCATAAAAATTAGTCATAAGATGTACAGCAATAACATACTGATTTTTCACTTTTTCACGAGTCTACGAAAATTTTAAATGTCGGTACAAGAAAGTCTCTACTTTGTGTGTGTGTGTGTGTGTGTGTGTGTGTGTGTGTGTGTGTGTGTGTGGAATATCTTCGTTAGTTCCTGTTTAATTGCATCCCCACAAGAGCAGAGTGAGTCAAAGTTTCTTTCCTAGAACAGCCCTCTTGTAGAACTCCATATCGTAGGATTGTTTTCCAAATGACTACAACATGATCGTTTTCAAGTGTACAGTAAACAAGTTCTTGTTTAATCGTCCTCTTAAATGGTCAAATTCTACCAAATTTCCACTGTTACCGATCGTTATGGTGTTGTCTAACCGACAAACTGACACTCATTAAACATTATCCTCGAGCAGCTTTCGGTCCTTGATAAGTGGTGGCTCCCTTGTATATAAAAAAGGTTGTTTTTAATTCATTCATATCGTATTGGTTTACCCGATATTTTTCCAGACATAATACTTTCTAGAAAGACATTGTGTTTCAGGAGGGATCAATCGAAGGTTGCCAACATCCTAAGCGATTTTGTGGAATGGGCTGGATTCGAACTTGAAACACCCAGATCATCAGCCCACGTCAGTAACTACTTGACCACCGCCACCTCCTTTTGTTTTTATGCAATTCGAATAATGCAGATAATGCAAATTATCACTCTTCCTCTCGGAAATTCCGAAATATAATATCGTGAGAGACAGACTAGTAGATGTACGGACGGAGCCTTTCCTAGAGAAGCGAGGTCGCATGCGAGAAAAGGAAAACTGCAAGTAAGGCTTTAGAACTTAATTAACAAGGAGTACTATTAATGCTGTTGTTGGTGCTTACGAAATACACAAAAAGCAAATAAGAACTTCGTTTCGAAGGTCAACTATTACATCAAACACAGGGGGCATATCCTTAGAAGAAAAAAAAAGTGTCCTTTTCGATCAAGGAATTAAAATGCTGTTCAAGAAAGGACATGCTTCGTCGACTGTAAAATTCAAAACATCTTTCTAAAAAACGGCAATATAATGTTCTCAAAGGACTTACTAACCTAATAAACAATTATTGTAGGCGTGCGTGATGGAACTTGTCCATTTGTAAACACACACATAAATATATATATATGCGTGCGTGCGCGTGCGTGTGTGTGTGAGTGTGTTAGTGTTTGTGTGTGTGTGTGTTAGCGTGTGTGTGTGTGTTAGTGTTTGCGTGTGTGTTAGCGTGTGTGTGTGTGTGTTAGTGTTTGTGTGTGTGTTAGCGTTTGTGTGTGTGTGAGTGTGTGAGTGTGTGAGTGTGTGTGAGTGTGTGTGTGTTAGCGTTTGTGTGAGTGTGTGTGTTAGTGTTTGTGTGTGTGTTAGCGTGTGTGTGTGTTAGCGTGTGTGTGTGTGTGTGTTAGCGTTTGTGAGTGCGTGTGTGTGTGAGTGTGTGTGTTAGTGTTTGTGTGTGTGTTAGCGTGTGTGTGTGTGTGTTAGTGATTGTGTGTGTGTGTGAGTGTGCGTGTGTGTGTGTGCGCGCGTGTGTGTGTAAAGTACATAGGTTTGATTAAATATGTTGAGAAACAATTTAGCAAAAGTTAAAAACATATTTATTATTCGGAAAGGAAACACCAATAGAGGTGAACGTCCTTAATCGACTTTCAAAGAAATACTTTCCTTCTTGTCAGAGAGGAGGAGAGGTTAGCAAAATGCATGAAGAATGTTTTTCCTGTAAAGAATTTAATGAAACTAGATATGAAATGGATCGTACTCGCGTGAAAATGAAATATAGAACAATGAAACAGATGGGGTGGGGTAAAAAGGGAAAATGGTTTCACGTAAGAGGGTTGTGGAGTCCAAAATCCAGTGACTCCAAGAAAGTGGTGAAGGTAAAATGCCCATGTTTGTGGTAGTCCGGGTGAATGTTGTTGACATTTATAAATGGTCCAAAAAAATAAATTTCTGTGTGAATAGGCACAGATGAAAAAGTCCAGTCAGTGAGTTTAACCTAAGAGAAAGGGATTACATATATATATATATATATATATATATATATATATATATATATATACATATATATATATATATATACATATATATATATATATTAGTGCATATATATATATATATATATATATATATATATATATGTATATATATATATATATATATATATATAAAGCTGAATGTCTGTGTGTGTATGCGTGTGTGTGTGTGTGTCTGGTCACGAATAGGCTCCTATATGGTTGACTATTTTAAAAAACTGATTACATATAATGATAGAAGATGTATTGAGACACAGGAATTGGTATGTTTGATCTGGCAGAACGGTGGTTCATTAAATTTGTGGGGTCTGCGTTCGCGCCTGGTCCACAAAGTATGGAAATAAAAAATTTAAAATTAAAAAAAAACGTTTACAAGTGTTTTTGATATAGATGTACATAAGAATACTTTGTATAATTATGTTTTAACTTAAATAGGGATGATATAATAAAATTGTGGGGTCTGCGTTCGCGCCTGGCCTCCATAGAATTGAAATAGGCACAAACTTTAATAAAGACTTTTCATATCTATCTGCTTAAGCATACTTTGATAATTATGTTTCAGTTTGAAGAAATATGGTATAATAAAATTATGGGGTGTTCGTTCGTGTCTGACCTCCATAGAATGGAAATATGTCACAAAGTTTAACAAGGTTTTTTAATATAGATCCACAGAATATTGTGATAAGTGTTTCGGTGTGAACAGGTATGGTTTAATAAATTATGGGGTCTATCTATTTTATTTTTACTTTCATCATATTTTGCTTTGGTTTTGATACCCCCAAATTCGAAGCTATCTCTTTACAACCCTTCCTTTTCATAAGCTATCATACTTTCATAAATCAGAGTCAGATGTATGTATGTATACTCCTATGAATTTAGTTTTTTGTGTGTATTGATGTTTAGATTAAAAAACCTTAAAAAGAAAATACAACTTTGTTGTACATGGGTCCTAAAATTGCATTCATCTGCAAAAGATCTAGCTAATTTGCATATTTTTTTGAACATTCATTTTAATTAATTCTACATGGTTTATACTTGCGTAATATAATAATAATATAAACTCTTTCCATATATATTTATGTATGCGTATATATTTTTGTTTAACAATCTTCTATAAGAATAGTGAAGATAAACCGTAATAACCAGATATATTCTGACACTGCATTAACCAGATTACTTAGATAAATAATTTTACAGTTTTCACAAAAGGGCTCGGGACAAGATCAAAGTGTAGTATCTGTTCCGGCAGATGCTGCACTTAAGATAATTTGTACCAGTCAATGGAGGGGAAACCCTCTATACTGGGACAATTATTATTTTTGGTAACCAGAGTGACCCCTTTTAGGGGAGCTGGTTTTTACCTCACATTAAAAACGGCCTTGTGCCTAATTTGCTCAGTGGGGGAGCGAATAAACACCATCTGTTCTTCAGATGCTGCACTTCTATTTCTTGTTCTCTTTCGGTGGAGGAGAAATCCTTCACGACTGAGACAATTTTTATTTTTGTACCTTTTCTCCACGTTAAAAAACGACCCTGGTGTCTAACTCTGTCCTGTGGGGAGGCATAGTAAATAGGTACAATAATATCGCGGGGTCACCATTCACGTTGAACGTCCACAAGATGGCATGCAGCAATATATTACATATGAAAGATACCGCTGTGGAATTTCCACAGGTCCCGCTAGTTTAAAATGAAGTAAAATAAGAAAAAAATGCATTGATATTAATTCATATTTTAGTAGTAGTAGTAGTAGTAGTAGTAGTAGTAGTAGTAGTAGTAGTAGGAGTAGTAGTAGTAGTAAAAATCCTCCTGAAGTTTTTGGTCTAAAGACATGAAACTTCATGTATAAGGTATTTGAACACATGCGATTTTGGTTTTAGTCTGGAAAATCGGAACAAAAGTGTGAAAATTAATAAAAATGAAATCTGCCAGGTGGAGGTCGAATATGCATGCATAACGTAATAGCTAATTGTTCTTGTTTTTTTAGCCGTGTAGCAAACATGTCTCATAGCCCAGGAATTAACGTCAAAGGAAAAAATAAATCGTAAGCTAAACGTTTTGGTTTCGATTCTTGGCGGTGCCACACAAGTCTTTTTCTTTTTTTTTTTTTTTCTTTTTTTTTACTTTTTAAATCATTACTATATATGGGGTGCATGATGATATAATAATAAATACGAAATCTGCATTATTATCAAATTTCATCCACCTGAAGAGTCCTAGAGTGGATGAAACGCGGAATACTCAGTGTAGCTTATTCGCCATGTATATTTTATAACTTACTAACTAGCTCTACCTACGTATTGACCACTTTTGAAGTAAATACTTAAAGTTTACGTATAAATTTATACTTTCGTATATTAATTTTATGTGAGTAAATGAAGTAGTTATATATATATATATATATATATATATATATATATACATATATATATATATTTTTAAAATATAATTATCCACTGACACGTGTTTCGTCGCTTACGACTCATCAGGGTGGTTGAATCTAGCGAGAATGAATCTAGCCACTCTCATGAGTTGTAGACGACGAAACACGTGTAAGTGGATAATTATATTTAAAAGACAATATATATGCCGCTCCCCATTTGGGGATACAAAATTGGTAAATGGGAAAATTATTCCCAACTCGCATTTAGGTAAAAATGCATTCGTATAAATAATTGAATGCATTCAAAACGTATCCCAAAAAAACAAAAACAAATAAATAACATCTCTCTCTCTCACTCTCACTCTCTCTCTCTCTCTTTCTCTCTCTCTCTTTCTCTCTCTATCTCTCTTTCTCTCTCTCTCTATCTATCTATCTACATATCTATATATACATATATATACGTTTTATTTTTTATTACCGTATCTTTCTGTTAAGTTGCATTATTGTTTCAGCTACCCGGCCGGTTTTTGGCTGTCTGTAGCTTCCTCAGACTTGTACAGAAATGTTCGTTATTATGGGATGAAAGATTGAAAGAGTGAATGAGGTCAGGGAGGGTGCGAGGAGGGCGGAAGAAATTTAGCACCTTAAGGAAAATTTGACGTAAGCGGGAGCAACGCGGGTGTCTATGCATGCAGGCGCACATATGTGCATATATTTGCACGCCAAGGCGGGGATGTATGTGCACATGTGAGCCTTTACTTAAGTATGTATGTGTGTATGTGCGCATGTGTGTGCTCACGCCCGTGGCCGCTAGCTAACCCTCTCCAACAATTAACAACAAAATAAAAACTAAATAAATAAACCAAATCATAGCCCCCACCCCCGCCTCTAAACATAAGCGAACACCCAACAGGTTAAGACATACTTACCAAAAAATCATCTCACCAACGAGACGCCAAAAACTTTAACATTAAGACTTGAATTTTAAAGTAGCCCTCCTCCTCCTCCTACCCCCACATATTCCCCTTCCTTCTCCATGTATCTCTATGCCTTCAGCCACACCAGAAATATACTTCCCAGACCCTCCCCCACAATTTTCTTAAACTCCAAAACTAAAACATTACCGACATACCAATCGCCCCCTCCCACCTTCCCTCCTTGTTCCTTTCCTCTCTTTCTTCCGCCCTCCTCGCACCCCCCGCCGACCTCATTCATTCTTTCACTCTTTCATCCCATAATAACGAACATTTCTGTAAAAGTCTGAGGAAGTTACAGACGGTCAAAAAACGGCCGAGTAGCTGAAACAATAATGTAACTTAACAGAAAGATACGTTAATAAAAAATAAAACGCATATTTGCTCTACAACAGTATTGAGCACTTCAGTTTTTATTAATTATCATTTCCACTATATATATATATATATATATTCTTATTTATATACATATATATATACATATATATATATATATACATATATATATATATATATATATATATACATATATATATATATATATATATATATATATATATATATATATATATATATATTTGGTTTGGAATAGAGTCCACATAAGTTGTTGACCATTCCAAGTCGAAAATGTTTGAAGGGTCACATTCATATAGATCTTGATCTTATTGGCTATACCCGTGCCCCTACTTCTGTTTACCCTGTCCGCCCTACACTCATAATTCCATCATTCACACTGAGAAAATTATATGTTTTTGAAAGAAACATTCTTGTTTTTTGCAAAAGACTTTTTGTATTCCTACACGCCAACACATAGGAAAATAAATGCAGAAAAGATATAAATATTTATATATTTTTGGTATTGATTTTTTATTCATACATATTTACACACACGCACACACGCACACACACAAACACACACAGACACACACTTTAGTCTATTTTTTCGTTTCACTTTTTCTCAGAAACAAGCCGATTTGGGCTTTTAGGGCATTGACCGAAGTATTATGGTATTCGTTTGATGCACAGCAAGGGATTAATAGGGATTAGTATTTAATACAAAAATGAGTAAAAATTTAACGATGTTCAACCATTATTTTGCATATCGAGCAATAAACATTTACCTGTTTTAATGGGCTAAAATGTCTTTAATATATATATATATATATATATATATATATATATATATATATATATATATACATATATATATGCATATATATACATATACATATACATATATATACATATATACATCTATATGCATATATATACACATATATATACATATACATATATATGTGTATATATATGCATATAGATGTATATATGTATATATATGTATATGTATATGTATATATATATACGTATATGTATATATACATATATATATATATGTATATACATATATATGTATATGTATATATATGTATATGCATATATATGTATATGCATATATATACGTATATGTATATATACGTATACTTATATGTATATACATGTATATATGTGTATATATGTGTATATATGTATATGAATGTGTATATATACGTATATATATGTGTGTATATATAAGTATATATATGTATATATATGTATATATGTATGTGTATATATATATGTGCATGTATGCATACATATATGTATATACGATGTATATATGTGTATATATATGTATATATGTATATGTGTATGTATATAGGTATATATGTATGTGTCTATATGTATATATGTATATGTATATATATGTATATACATGTATATATGTATGTATATATGTATATATATGTATATGGTTATATATATGTATATATGTATAGATATATGTATATATATGTATATATATGTATAAATATATGTATGTGTATATATATATGTGTGCGTGTGTGTGTGTGTTAATAGGGAAATATGTTTTTCAATTTCATTTCACCTTTTATTCATACCAATTCTTAAATTTATGAAGCTCAGTGTAACTACAGAGCATATAATAAATAAATGACAAAAGGTCTACATTAAAAATTTCAAGATGTTGACCATCTTACCGTTTACTTCTTCCAGTGCGTTGGCATGCAAATTCTTGACAGGACCTGTTTCCTAGCACAGAATCGTTCCAGTAATTATTATATCAATTTAAAAAAAAAAATCCAAAACTTAACTCATCAGAAGAAAAGGAACTCATCAGCTTCAAAAGGAAATCAATAAATATGTGCATAATTACAGAATCCGAAAATTGGAAGTGAAGTTACAGCTATTTTCAATGTGTTACTCCATTTGTGCGTGTGTGTGTGTGTGTGTGTGTGCACGCGCGTGTGTGTTTATGTGCGTGTGAGTGTATGCGTGTGAGCGTGTGCGCATGTGCGTGTGTGTGAGTGTGTGTGAGTGTGTGTGTGTGCGTGTGTGCGTATGTGTGTGTGCGTGTGTGTGTGCGTGAGCGTGTGTGTGCGTGTGTGTGCATGAGCGTTTGCGTGTGTGTGCGTGAGTGTATGTGAGTTTGTGTGTGTGTGTGTGTGTGTGCGTGTGTATGTGTGTGTCCGTGTGTGTGTGTGCGTGAGCGTGTGTGTGTGCGTGTGTTTGTGTGCATGAGCGTGTGTGTGTGTGTGTGTGCGTGTGTGTGTGTGTGTGTGTGTGTGTGTGTGTGTGTGTGTGTGTGTGTGTGTGTGTGAAAGAATAAAAGCAATTGTTATATATTTCTAGGAGATTGCATGATACGAAATCTGTTTACTAATTAATAAATTAGATGTTATTATTGGTACCGTTACAACAGAATATTCTTTTCGCTGTTTTTACTCTCGAGTATAAATCCGTTGATATCTTATGTTTTTATATATTTTTTCTTTTTACCACGTTGTCACCATTTATCAAGGCCCGGAAGCCACTCGGGGATAAGGGCTATTGCGTGTACAGTAATCAATGGGATAGTATCATAGTAATCCTTAGTATTGGAGATTTGATAAAGTGTCTTACTTAAGGGAGAGGTTCATCAGGAATTTGTTTATGTTGGATTTGAAGACATCCAGGTTGTAGTCAGGTGGGAAACAGGCAAACGGAAGAGAGTTCCACAGACGTGCACTTCTAAGAAAGAAGCTTTGTTTATGGAATGTACGTTTTAGTTTTGGCACAGATAGAGAGTGGGGAAAATTTTTGACAGTGGTTTCAGCTAGACGGGTGTTTATCGTGAAAGATTTGCGAGTGGGGACCAGAGATTGGAGCTCAGACGAGCACTTGCCATGGAAGTAACGATAGAACAAAGACAGGCTCATAACGTCTCTTCTGTTGGGAGAGAGGTTGCAGGGAAGAGAAAAGGGCATCCCCTACTAAGCCACGAAGCCTATTTTGTACTCTTTCAAGGCAGGATAGGCTGTTTTTAGCAGCTCCTGCCAAGATGTGACAGCAGTACTCCATCCTTGGGCGTACTTGGCTTTTATATAAATAGAGAATTGCATCAGCAGTGAGATATCTTCTGGAGCGGTAGAAGGATCCTACCATTTTTTCAGCGACCTTGGCAACTGACTTATATAAAGTGATGTGGTTGTCGGTTTATTAACTGAGTCTTACTGTGCCGGATATATACTCGAGAATCAAAGCAACGAAAAGAATATGCTGTTGTCACAGCCCTACTTATGAGTCCCCGCCCCCAAAAATACACTGCAAATAAAAAAAACAAGCTCAATTGTTTATAAATTATATCATATTATGTTATGAATAAACATCGTTAAGTGATAACTCTTGTAACTATACTGAATTATAATACAAGATGTCCCAAAAATGTACTCACACCTCGAGTAACGCTAAAACATGAACACAGAGTGAAATGGAATAGCTTCGAATACAGAAAGCAAATGTAATCGGAGAATCACGATTGCAAATGTTCAAATGCATTTTATCCTGACGATTTACCAGTGGAATGAAACGCGGAAAATTATGTGGCTTAATTGCCATATATATTTTTATATCTTACTACCTAACTTTACTCACGTATTGAGTACTGATAATGTAAATACTGAAAGTCATTGCATAAAATATTATATCTCGTAAAATTTTATGTAGATACAAGAACTATTATCTATCTATCTATCTATCTATCTATATATATATATATATATATATATATATATATATATATATATATATATAGTAAGTTATGAAAATATATATGGCAATTAAGCTACACAGAATATTCCACGTTTCATTCTCGTGGGAATTCGTCAGGTAATCCTGACGAATTCTCAGAGAATAAGGGCGCAATATTCTGTGTAGCTTAATTGCTATATATATTTTCACTAGCCTGGGTGCTCGGAGTTGCCTGGGAGTTTGTAGATGTGTGTTGAGCAAAAAAAAAGAAAAAAGTTGTAGTAGTCAGGCAGACTCAAACTCGTGACGCTGAATGTGGAAAAGAAAGTGGAGGTGTGTGTAAAGGTGTTGGTTGAGCAAAAAAAAAAAAGCATTAAAATTGCGAGCGCAAAAAAAAAAAAAAAAGTAGTAGCATGATAGCAGGCTCGAACCCGTACCTCGAAGGAAGAAAAGAAAGTGAGAAAAAATACGTGACGCGTTAGCTGTCGCGCCCATCGCCAAACCGGAAGTGGCGTGGGTTTAAATTAAGGCTAGGCAATCGAAAAGAAGCGATGACTTTCAAAAATATTGGCGAAAAAAGTGACCCCCTTCTTGTAGAAAAGTGCCCAGTTGAGGGTGAAGAAATTAATGCTTTTGGCCAATTTTTTAGATATTTGTCGCCCGAAGGGTTGAGCTACAATATGATACCGATCTTGTGAAAATCCATCGCCTCTGTCGAAAGTTTTTACGAGACATACATACATACATGCATTTAAACAAAAAGGTGAGATTTATATTATAGACTAGCTTGGGTGCCCGGCGTTGCCCGGGTGTTTGGAGGTGTGTGTTGAGCAAGAAAAGAAGTGGTAGTAGGCAGGCAGGCTCGAACCCGTACCGCGAAGAAAGAAAAGAAAGTGAGAAAAAAAAACGTGACGCGTTAGCTGTGGTGCCCATCGCCAAATCGGAAGTGACATAGGTTTAAATTAAGGTTAGATAATCGATAAAAGGGGATTACTTTCGAAAATCTCGGAGAAAAAAGCGACTCCACTTGTAGAATAGTGCCAAGTTCGGAATGAAGGAATTAATGTTTTTAGCCAATTTTCCGATATTTGTCGTCCAAAAGGTCGAGCTTCAGAAGAATCCTGATTTCGTGAAAATCTGTCGCCTCTGTCGAAAGTTTTAGGCAGATATAAAAACATACATACATATATTTAAACAGACATGTGAGATTTATATTATAGATAACTTACTGCCTTACTCTACGTATCTATTGAGCACTGTTGAAGTAAATGTTGAAAATTTACGCATGAAATTATATTTTCGTATATTAATTTATATGATTAAATGAAGTAATCATATATATATGTGTGTGTGTGTGTGTGTGTGTGTGTGTGTGTGTGTGTGTGTGTGTGTGTGTGTGTGTGTGTGTGTAAGGCTACGATAAATGGATGTGTGAATAACAAAGAATCTGATTGGCTGACTAGCAAACCCAGTACCACGGGAATATATAAAAACGCGAAGCAATTTTGATTCCATGTAATAGCCTGACGAATCTTCTTGCAGATGTAATGCGAAAAATTCTGTGCAGCTTAACTGCCATATATATTTTCATAACTTACTATATATACAATGAATTAATCAATTAGATTAATTTACTTATTAAAAAATAATGTTACGATGGAGGACAATTTCTTTTTAATATAGTTTTAAATGTTTTAAAAAAACTTCCAAGGATATATATATATATATATATATATATATATATATATATATATATATATATATATATATATATATATATATATTGTGTATATTTAGGCAGCATATTCTCCTTTAAGCATATATTGTTAAACAGCACAGCATTTTCTTGTTTGACAATTTTCCGTTTTATTTTTTCCAGTTTTCGAATAATCCTTCTTGTGTTATATGTAAAATGGTGTAAAAGTGTTCCGTAGTCTGCGAGCGCTTTCGGCGTTTCCGCCATCGTCAGGCTGGTTATATAAAAAGTCGTTTTAAAATTACGTCGAATGATAAGGTCGTGTTTTAAAATTACATCGTACTATAAGATCGTTTTTGGCTTATGTGTGCTATTTATATACAAATTATTGGACAGTTGTTTTCTTTTTGTTTTTTTTATATATACATTAACAGAGGCATTTTAAAATATTTTTGCTGGATTCATAATTTATATTGTTTATTTTGGGTTGTCTCACTTTTATATACAATGCCTCCAACACCTTCAGTCTCCTAACGTTAGAGTCTGTTTGTAAAATTTTGGTATTTTCTACCATGATGTTTCTAAATTGAGAATGCTGGCAGCCATGTTTTTTTTAAATGTTGCGCGATAGAGCTAGTATCGGAAAGATGAAGCGTTAGTCTACGGGACAACGTGTTGGTAGTATGACCAATGTAAGAGGAACAGTTAGAGATACACTCTCCTATTGGGCAATTAAATTGATAAATTACATTGTCCACTTGCGAAATATTGTTATTAATTACGAGATTAGTCGTTTTCCGTTTTTTATAATAGATAATGAACTTCAATCCTCTACCGCTGCTGGGAGATACGTATTGTCGAATTATGTCTTTTAAGACCCTTTCGTCTATGTGATAGTTTTTATGTAACTGGTTACAGTAAAATATATTTATGGGTGACGGATTATTATTCCTTTCCCTACCAGCAACATGACTTAAATTGTTAATAAACAATTTAATTTCTTTATCCACTAGAAAGTTTGGAAAATGATTATTTATCAGTACCTGTTTTATGTTTCTTAATTCACTGTAGAAGATTGTTTTACTAAACGAAATCATTTTTGCCCGTTGGATAAGGTTTTTTATTATTGCTACCTTATGACGAAATGGGCATTCACTTCTATAATTTAGGATACATGAATTAAGAGATGTGGGCTTTTTAAACACTGAAGTAATAATTTCATCATTGTTGGAATCAATATAGACGTCTAAAAATGGTATCTTGTTATTTATGTTGAGCTCATAAGTAAAGTTAAGGACGGAGCTAGTTTGAAATATACATCTTAAATCCTCTATCTCTTTGATATTATCGGCAAGTATAAATACATCATCAACGTATCTAACATAAATGTAAGGCTTTTTTGTAGAGTTGAATATTTTATTTTCCAGGTTGGCCATATATATATATATATATATATATATATGATTAGTTTTTTTGGAAAAAGAAATCCATCAGAGTGCTCAATTAAAAGGAAAATCCGAAATGTAAGAGCGTATTAATATTTTGTGTACAGAAAGTTGTTAGATGAGACAAATCATTGGTACCGTCGGTTTCAAGCCCGATAATAAGGACCGTTTAAGGTATCCTTATCAAGCTCTCTTCAGTCAATATTCGTCTATTTTATAACCGGAAGTGTGAAATATATATATACCTCGCGAGTTCACGTTTAAATCTCGTTTTGTTAAATCCCCGCCCCCGTTTATTTATCGGATGATGATGATTTCATTAACTTTAAACTTTGAATTATTTAAATTTAAAATCTAATTTCGAAAAAAAAATTCCCCTTATATAAATCGATTTTAATTTTTTTTTTTTTTTCCTATTACATACATACATACGCTGTCCATTGGAGGGTAATTGTAAAGCTGAATCCCTTGTTTATGAGACCACAATAACGGACCAATCCACAAATATACCGGAAATATATATAGGTATGACAAAAGGCCAATTTAAACAAAGATATTACGCGCATATGAGCTCCTTTAGAGCTAAAACAAGGATGAATACAGCATTAGCTACCCGGGTGTGGGAACTTAAAGAAAAAAATACAACTTTTTCCATAAAATGGAGATAAATAGAGCACAAACCAGCATACGCCCCAGAATTAAGTCAATGCTCACTCTGTAATGCAGAAAAATACTACATCCTCCGGGCAATTCATGACCCAAAAATAAAATGTTTAAATGTGAGGAGTAAAGCTTTGAAACATTGCATACACAGAAGGAAGGGGCTCTTAATAAACTGGATCAATGAAAAGAACAAAACTTAGATGTTGATTATATATATATTATATATATATATATATATGTATGTATATATATATATATATGTATGTATGTATGTATGTATGTATGTATGTATGTATGTAATAGGAAAAAAAATTGTAAATATTAAAATGATTATTCGGTAAACTTGGATTTTAATTGTAATTATATTATAGATTTTAAATTAATGTATTATATATAAATTTTTAAAAATTATACTTTATAAATGTAATTTATAATCTATTTCAAATTTAAAACTATAGAAAAATATAATAATGTTAATATACTAGGAAAATAACTTAGGATAGATAAATACTCACTTCCCCAAACCTTGAAAGATTTGGAGGTTTTATAAATTTTTTATAAAATTTTTAAACGTATTTCGAAATTTTTAAACGTTATTCGATATAATTAAACGAAAGATTTAAAAAAATTTTAAAAACTTTGAACGTATTTTAGAAATTTTTAAACGTAATTCGATATAATTAAACGAAATTTTAAGTTTTTAACCGATACCAATATAAATTTTAAGGTTTTTTATACATAAGAAAAATTAGATTTTTAAATTAATTTGGGTTCAAATTAAAATCGATTTATATAAGGGAAATTTTTTTTCGAAATTTGATTTTAAATTTAAATAATTCAAAGTTTAAAGTTAATGAAATCATCATCATCCGATAAATAAACGGGGGGGGATTTAACAAAACGAGATTTAAACGTGAACTCGCGAGGTATATATATATTTCACACTTCCGGTTATAAAATAGACGAATATTGGCTGAAGAGAGCTTGATAAGGATACCTTAAACGGTCCTTATTATCGGGCTTGAAACCGACGGTACCAATGATTTGTCTCATCTAACAACTTTCTGTACACAATATATATATATATATATATATATATATATATATATATATATATATATATATATATATATATATATATATTAGAACCCCGGGGTATGATATTAAAAATTAGTAAGGAAATAAAGTACAGTATATAATACATATGTATATAATTAAATAACATTATAAATAACACCGTAAGGCGGGGCAAATACCATAACCATGGGCCGGAAAAAACGTTGTATTCCACATCCTAATCCAAAAAAACTTAGCCTAGGGCCACCGTATCCGGAGGTTCTACTGTATATATATATTGTATGAACATATATTTATGACAAGTAAGATACGCAGATACGTGCATGTTTTATTTGTCTTATGGTTCTCTACGAGAATGAAACATGGATGCTTCTATGTAGCTTACTTGCCATAGATTGCTAATGTGATTAATGAGTCATAATTATATAGGATTCCTAAGTAGAGAGGGTACAACTACACTTTGATAGTGAAATTCAACATTTTTAATATTGGATTTCAAGGCAAACCAATTGTAATTGTTGTATATGTTAAAGGAAAGTAGATTAGTCTTAGTAGCATTGAATGTTACCATTCGTTTATGTCCCCATTCGACTACAGACTGGAGATCATTTTCTAAAGATTCGGCTATTGCCTTCAGTATGTATGTGTAAGTTTTGCCCACATGATCAAAATGGAGCGTGGAATCATCAGCAAATATACCCATTTCAGGCACAATTTCATCAAAGAGTGTTTTATGAAAATCGAGATAAAAAAATATCTGCTGGACCTCTGCTGGGGCATACCTTCATTAATGGCATGTTGTTTAGATGTACAGTCATCGATGGTAACCTTGATTTTTTTTTTTTTTTTTTTTTTTTTGCTTAAGAAGGATTCGATTATATTAAATATTTGTCTAGTAACACTGTACAAAAAAAAATTGGACGAGAAGACCTTCATGCCAGACCTTTTCAAAGGCTTTGGATATATTAAGCGTTACCACCCTAGCTTCACCCGTCTTCTTCAGTGTATAGTATGGGCATTAAAAGATGACAATACAACCCTTATCTTCTAGTGGCCTCTGGGCCTTGATAAGTGGTGATACCTATGTAAAAAAATGGGATGTCCACAGTCCAATAGACTCTTCCAAATCTATACTATTGGTCAGAAAATAGCATTAACAAAGTAGGGGACTTATGCTACATTGATCAATGATTTAAAGATTTTGACCAAGAATGAGAAGAGACTGATGGGGCAATAATTTTGCGGGTCAGTTCTTTCACCTGAATTCTTGAACCCTGGTACTATAGAGGCAACTTTCCAGCTATAAAGGAAGCAAGATTTACCAAGGTATTTGTTGTAAAGTTTTGGAGAAGACAGGGGCCAGTTCAGCAGAGCATTTTATATTTTAGTAATATAGCAAGGATAAAATCAGACCTATATGCTTTTGAGGTTTCAAAGATTTTTATGATATTCCTGACACATGAAGAGATGATGATCATATCACCAAATGTGGCTTCTGTCCGAAGTGGAAAATTTGTAAAGGTGTAGTTTATAGAGCACAATGTAGAGTTCAAGAGGAATTTCTGTGCAAGTAGTTCAGCCTGATCAGTTGTAGTGCAAGCAACATCATGGTGGTTAAATAACCGCGAATTGTTGATTACCCATTATGTGCATGCTATATGCCTTTAGAGATGATCATAGTATATCCACAGTAGAACAGGCTTGTCAAATTCCGTACTGTTGATCAAAGGTTTAGCATTAACAAAGGAATTGTTGCTTCCCCATTTATTGACCACGCTATTACTGATTGTTTCAAAAATCATGAGGGAGCAGCTTGAAGCTCAATCGTTTTATCAGCAGTTGAGTTCCGTTATCATTGTGTTATCAGGTTATATAAGGTACACATCCAAATATAATATTTCCCTTTGTTTGTCTGTCTTACTTTCTCTCCGCTCCACCTTTTCTCAGAAACTACTGACTCAATTTCCTTGAAATTACACACGAGCCTTTGTTATGGTAAGGTGCAGCGAACTAAGTATTATGGTATCCGTTCGATGCACAGTTACAGATTAATAGGGAATAGTCACCATAATACCACATTCACTCTATAAATTTTCTCGGAAACTACTGGACCGATATAGTTGTAATTTTGTATGGAGTTTTATTATAACAAGGTGTATCCAACTAAATATTATTATATCCGTTCGATGCACAATTAGGGATTAATATGGATTAGTATTTAATGCAAAAATGAGCACAAATTTAACCATATTCAACCATCAATTTAGCATAAAACAATCATTATAAGCCAACAGTTCATAAGCTTTGCCTGTTGTTAATAGGTTAAAAGTGTAGTATACTTGTAATTATCGTCTACCTAGAATGCTCTATTTTTCTCGAAGAGTTATACAATTATGTAGCTAATAATCTCCCTACAAGAAAGAGTTCAACCCAATGAATTTTCCTTAATGCTGTACCCCCCCCCTTCAACAACATCCAATTCCTTTTGATTGTCCCTTTTCTTCTGGTTTATTTTTTCAGTTTATTTTCTGAAGATTTCTATGCCTTTTTTTTCCTTTAACATTCCCCCCCCCTTCTCTTACATTGTAAACGTTTTCTCTTTACTTTGTTACAACCGCATGATAACTTTTGAAAAACACTTTTGAACTCGTTCCTATGTACCGGGCACTATTTTATATGGGCCATAACATTGACGTTGAGCCACTTGAAAAGTACGTGTTAACCGTTATTGTCACTACGGGATGACGGGTGCAATACTTTATCTCCGTCTGAACTGTTGGAATGGGCAGAATTGTCAGCCAACGCTTAAAAAGGATGGGTTCGGATTGTCATACATACGCAAAGAACCATGAATAGCAGAAGAGAATACAACGTTATTTATACTGAAAAATTGTAACAAAGTGATAATGCCCGCAGCTGTATTAAAATGGCCGAGCAGTGTGCGAAGTGACGTCACAACAAGGAAAAAGAAAAAAGGCTATAAAAAACGTGTGCAGAGACTGAGGATAATGATCACGTTAAAGAGGTGGGAATACATGTCTGTTGTTAAAACTTCTACGTTGTTTTGTTTTTTCGTTTAGTAAATAGACCACTTTGGTACTTATGCAGAATAAGGACCGTGTTATGGTTGAAAGTTTCTGAGTAGTTTACGTGAAACGCCGGAAGCTGTCGAAACGCTGAGTCAGTGAAATCGCAGTAACCAAAACATTTTTCTATCATTGTTTTATCAAATAAAAGAAACTCAAAATTTATTTTGATTTGAAAAAACATGTAAGATATTTTTGTTTGCTATCAGTTGTTTGCTATTCCCCCCACCCCAAAAAAATATTTGTTTATGAAACAATTATGAAAATTTTTTTATTATTATTTGAATTTCAATTTTTGATAAAGTTTTGTAAAACTTGTCCAATAATTATCCATCGTATTTTCTTTGTAATAAGAAAAAGAATATTGTTTTCATTTTTCAATTAAATTTTCATCGAATTATTTTCACAAAGATGATATTGTATTCATTTTTTTTTTCAATTAATTCTTCATTGAATTATTTTCGTAAAATAGCAGAAAAATGGCCAGCTTTTGTGCGCAAAACAACACCTACAAAACTTTCATTCTGCAACTTCCAGCGTTTTTTGCCTAAACTGTCCGTTTTACGTAAACTGTGGCAATTTCGACGATAGCATGGTTTTCATTCTACATAAATTCCAACGATTTCTAATGAAAAATATCTGTCTAAAAACAGTGATTGTCAATATATTCCTTTCCTCGATTAGTGAGAGTGAGAACTCTTCCTAGAATGAGGCGAATTTTATTTCTGTCCCAATCCAAAATGGCCCTTTTGTAAGGAGACGGATTTTTCCCATACTAAAAAAGAAACGACCTTAGAAATTTATTTTAAAAAAACAAAAAAAAACTCAATTTTTAATTAAAAGATTATTATTAAATGTTTGCCTCTACATGGTGGAAGATTAGACACAGGTTAGTTTGTGGTGGTGGTGTTGTTGTTGTTGTTGTTCTTCTTCTTCTTCTTCTTCTTCTTCTTCTTCTTCTTCTTCTTCTTCTTCTTCTTCTTCTTCTTCTTGATGCTTTCCTCCCTTTGTTTGTTTGTTTGTTTGTTTGTTTGTTAGGAGAGAAAATCCAGCTCTCCCAAAAGGGGTATTTTGGATGAGGATGAAAATTAAACTTGCCTTAATCTAGAGAGATTTCTTCTTCACTGGTCGGGAAGAGGAAAGGTTAAGCATACTATCAAGTAATATATTACACTTTACTCCTAGCCAACTACCATTTTAACACCACCCAATATTTATTGGAATATTTGTGTAATACAAAATTCAACGACGATGTCATCCGTTTACTTAAATGCTTTTTTGTTGTTTATTTTCCCTACATTCAAAACTGACCTTTTGCCTATCTCTTGCTCTCGTGATGTGGCAAGTAATTAAGGACACAATTTCTGTTTCTTTTTTTTTATTATTTGTTTCGTTTGTTTCTTATAAAAGCTTTCGTAACTAAAGCTATGTGGAGGGTGGAATGATATAATTGTAGCCCTAAAGAGAACAACACTATAGCTTTATTTTAAAACTTTTATTGAAAAAATAAATAAATTCAGCTAACTTGATCACGTAATAGAGCTGACATCTATTCAGTGTAGCCACCTTCAGCTTCAATCACCTCTTTGATACTGGTCCGGAATTGGGAGCGTGCCTTTTCCACAAGCGCTGGCGGGGGCTCAGCGAATACTCAGTGTATGACGGCTTTCAGGCTGGCTCTGATGTTATGGGAGGTCATGTTGGTGATGTTCTCGACGTATTACCAAACAAAGTAGTCCAGCGGGTTCAGGTCAAGGAGGGTGTCCAATGAGAGAAGAGTTCAAAGTCATAGCACTCCTTCAGAAGCCAAGCCTGGGTCTCTTTGGACTTGTGGACCGGCGCCGAGTCCTGCTGCCACACCAAATGCCACCTGATTGCACCAGGAGATCACCACGCTCCACGGGACCATTTTAATAGACAAATGCCTGAGGGAGTATCTATACAAAGATGATGTTACAGAGTCTTAGCTTTGTACGACAGCTAAGTCTCTCTCTCGGTTCAAAATGTTGAGATCCAGCAACAAGCAAGGGCAAGATAGCCAGCAACAAGTTAAACTGCAGACCAGCTTAATGTGGGTACTGGTCTCCCGCTTTATGGTTTTTTAAATCAGAGATTTGCTTCTCCTAGAAAGGCTGCCTTCATCACGGCTTACGGGAGTCCTCTCCACCTTAACACACACATATATACACACAAACACACACAGTGCTAGTTGGCCGTTGACTCCGAAAAAGAGTTCATTCGCCCTTTGGAGGGTCTTGTTTTTAATCCTTCAGTATATATATAATATATTTATATATATATATATATATATTATATATATATATATATATATATATATATATATATATATATATATATATATACTAGCAGGGCTACCCGGCTTTGCTCGGGATCGTATAAACAATGAGAAACTCTAATTTGATGTTGAATATACTTGTTAAGAAAGATCCCCCACAATTATTAAGAGTATCATTGTAACTAACAATGTTTTCAAATGCGTTTTTATTTCAGCAAAGCCTCCTTATATTAACAGAATAAAGTCAGCGTGAAATCAGTCATAGTTTGATGTGTTCCAAATCGATTTTCCTCAAAATTTAATATTTTACACTTCGTAAATGCGATAATCACGATGGTATAATTATTTTGACCGGAAAATAAATGTTTAACTGTTGGTACCCCTAAAAAAGCAAAAAAACTTGGAAACTGCACCCCCCCTCCACACACAAAAGATGAAAAGAAAAGAACGATGTCAAACTTTCCAGAACGCTCGAAAAAATGTAAACAGAAAAAAGAAGAATCGAACGTAAAGAAACGAAATAAAACGGAAATGAATTAGTAAATGGTACAAAAAATGGAGGAAATAACGATGTCAAACTGTCCACAAAGATCGAAAAAATGTAAAAACAAAAAAGAAAAATCTTAGGGAACGAAACGAAACGAAACGAAATAAAACGGAAATGATGTAATGTATGGTTTATAAAAAAAAGGAAAGAGTGTGAAACTGCGAAAAAAAAAGTAATCGATATATTTGTCTTAGTGTAAAAATGTGACTCACGTAAAGCCAAGCTTGGTTTTAGGTGCAAAATTGATATTTTAGATTACGAAATGCGATAATTACGATTGTATAATTAATTTGCCCGCAAAAGTAATATCTAACTGTGGGAGCAGAAAGAAACAAACAAAAGAAAAGAACGCGGAAAGTTCGTAAGAACGTAAACAGAAAAAAGAAAAATCGCACTAGACGGAACCAAATAAAACGGAAATAAATATATAAAAATAACGATGTCAAACTTTCCAGAAAGATAGGGAAATGTAAACAGAAAAATAGAACGGAACGAAACGAAATCTAACGAAAATCATGTAATATATGGTTTCCAGAAAAAAATAAAGAAATAAATAAAAATAAAATGGAAAGAATGTGTTTTTAATTTGTTTGCATTAGTGTAAAAATGTGGAAAACGTGTAAGTAATGTATTTATATTTTCTAGTGTATAAATATGAACAACGTATAAATAATCCATGTAATTTATTTGCGTTTTTTTAGTGTTAAAAAATCCGGCTGTATTACAAAGAAAAAAACGATGTTAAACTTGCGGAAGGAAGAGGAAAAACGGAAAGGAGAACAAAAAAATAAACAAAATGTAAAGTTCGTAGAAATAGAAACAGAGGATAGTATATAAAAATAAAATTAAATAAATAAATACATTAATAAAAATGAAAAGAAACGGTGGCGAACTTGCCGAAAAGGAGAGGAAACGCGGAAAGAGAGAAGAAATAAATTTGAGAAAGGGAAAGATCAGGAAAACGAAAAACAGAGGGAATAAACATGGACCCCTCCTCCAAAAAAGCTAGGAAAACGATGTTGTAATTACCGAAGAATGCGAAATAAAACGGAATCGAAGTATCATAAGTTTAATGCACTGTAAGGAAATGTAAAGTTTTTTGGTTTGTGTTTGTTTTTATTTTTAACCAACGTAAAAATTAGCGTGATGCGTTTCACCTTAATTGCAGTATAGTTTTTATGAAACCCTAAACCGGCGTTCGTCCTTATTTGTCCCCTGTGAATGGTCATGGACGGTGTATATAAGTGGCGGTGGAAGTATGAATTTTTTAGAGAACGATGACTTTACTACTTCCATTGGGCGCAACCGGTTTGGGCAGTGAACTCTCACCAGATATAATGTAGGAAGCTCTGATCTGCGAGTTAGTGGATAGCTAATATGCCTATAACACACTTCAGATACCGTGATGCAGTTTGTGCATAGTACCTCTGCATAAAATGTCTAGATTCCTAATCCTAATAAGGTCAAAGTCAGACGGGAAAAAATGAGTTCATTTTATTTATATAGATAGAAGAAGATAGAAGAGAAGAGAAGAGAAGAAGAAGAGAAGATATAAATAAATATATATATATATATATATACTTTCAAGAAAATACTAGAAGAATTTTCACAATATGTACAAGTACCATACTCTGTTTAATTAGAGATTATATTTACACACAAAAATGCAGAGATCACAGTCGGTAACTGATATTACGCAATCATTTCGGAAACATCACTAAGTTTGCCAAGGCTACAAAGCAACTACTTATGTTTTTCCTGCTGGCTTTCAAACGGAATATATATAGCAGATGTTATCAAAATATGAATTCCTGTTACTAAAAAGAAAACTAACTTATTATTAATTAACATGGTACGACACGCTCAATTCTGTTGTTGATATTGGATGAACCGTGTAAAGGTAGCCGACGTCCATAAGTGAAAAAAATTAGTGCTGTGTAAACTGACAGAATTTGAACTTGGTTGGCACATCCAGGTCGTCAATCCATGCCAGTATTCATGTCACCATGTTGGTATTGGTTTCCCCCAGTTCTTTCTAGAACCAGGTACTTACAGAAACAGACAAATGAAGGTTGCCAATAGCCATAAGTGAAAGAAGTGGTGCTATGGAACAGGATTCGAGTTTGACACACCCAGGTCGGAGGTCCATGTCAATATTAACTTCACCATGTTGATATTGGTTTGCCCTAATGTTTCTAAAAGAAGAATTACATGAAGGCTGTCAACATCCATAGGTAAAAGTGGAGATGTGTAACCGATTTCAGACTTGGCACACTCAAATCGCCAACTCATGTCGATATATACTCTTAACTGCAAGCACCTCAAAATTTTGTTGCTAGATGTGCTTAGTATCTAGCATTTTAGTGCCAAGAATATATTTGGATTATTCGGACAACTATTCTCATCTTGTTTATTATTTTCACAACGTTTCGGACGATGTAACTTCCAACCTTCTTCAGATGCATTTTTATGTCAAACTTGTGAATATTTATGTTATTTGGATTATTCAGACTACTATTCTCATCTTGGTTGTTATTTTCACAACGTTTCAGCCGATGTAACTTCCAACCTTCTTCAGATGTATTTTTATGTCAAACTTGTGAATCTTTATGTTATTTGGATTATTCAGACTACTATTCTCATCTTGGTTGTTATTTTCACAACGTTTCAGCCGATGTAACTTCCAACCTTCTTCAGATGAATTTTTATGTCAAACTTGTGAATATTTATGTTATTTGGATTATTCAGACTACTATTCTCATCTTGGTTGTTATTTTCACAACGTTTCAGCCGATGTAACTTCCAACCTTCTTCAGATGCATTTTTATATCAAACTTGTGAATCTTTATGTTATTTGGATTATTCAGACTACTATTCTCATCTTGGTTGTTATTTTCACAACGTTTCAGCCGATGTAACTTCCAACCTTCTTCAGATGAATTTTTATGTCAAACTTGTGAATATTTATGTTATTTGGATTATTCAGACTACTATTCTCATCTTGGTTGTTATTTTCACAACGTTTCAGCCGATGTAACTTCCAACCTTCTTCAAATGCATTTTTATGTCAGACTTGTGAATATTTATGTTATTTGGATTATTCAGACTACTATTTTCATCTTGGTCGTTATTTTCACAACGTTTCGTCCGAAGTAACCTCCAATCTTCTTCGGGTTGGTCACGTTCTCGTATTTCTTTCCCTAATGTAAATAAATCAACTGCATGTTGTCAGAAGAGAAATAAAAAAAAAACATACGTACGTGCTTTTGTTGAATTTGCCTCCTAGTCTTCAATATAAACGACATAGGCATGTCTATTTGAAATATGTTTGGAGTTGAGTGATTCTTGACTTTATAATTAACGATCAAATTATTCGCTACTTAAAAATTTATAAAAAGAATCTCTCCACGTAAGAATTTTTTTTTTTTAATTGAAAATAAATCCCTCCTGTTCATATTTAAAATAAGAAAACATTTAATTTGGAATAGTAAAGTCCCTTTTGAAGTAATCTCCTCCGGCTGCAATGCAATTGTACTGTTCCAAAATCATCTGGAAGACCCCCATGGAATCTCCTTTTGTGTTAGCGTTGTCAATGACTCTCGTCACAGCATCTTTCATCTCCTCAGTTGCCGAATAACGGAGCCTTTAAGGTTTTCCTGGAGATTAGGGAATAACCAAAAGTCACAGTAAGCAAAGTCGGGGGGTGAGGAACTGCCTTGATGGCCATGACAATGTCTTTCTTTCTGATTTTTTTTAGCATGCTTGAGACAAGCTTTGCGCAAATCTCGCCCATCTTCGGTCCCTCACAAATAATTGTGTTCACAGTTCCCACACTGACACCAAACTATACACTTATTGTCTCTATAGACCCAGGGTTAGGCTTTTTATCCATGATGTTCTTTTTTTTACCAATTACCTCTGGCGTTCTGATTCCTTTACTCCTCCCTCACTTCTCATCATACCTCACACTTTCTCCCTTCGTTTTTTGTTTTGTTTTGTTTTTTACTTTTTGGCGTCAAGAGGTTCTGGGTCGCCTGAGGATGTCTCATTGACTGAAACAGATGACTATTTGTACCTACCATATGTAACTGTTTACGCTCAAATAATTAAAAAATAATATTTTGCTCTTTTTATTGAGCACTATCTAACAACCTCGTTGTCTTCATTAGTACTGACTTTTGTACACCTCAAACCTGAATATATATATATATATATATATATATATAAACATTTTTAATTAAACATTTTGTATTAATATTAATGTAATATTTTTCAATAATATAAATAAAACAGTATATATGCATTATATATATGTGTATGTATATATATGTGTATATATATTTGTATATATATGTATATATATGTGTGTGTGTGTGTGTTTGTGTGTGTTTGTGTGTGTGTGTAATGAGCATTAGCGTACCCATTAGATACATATTCGTAAGTATTTATATGATTTATATTCATAAGTATTCATACCCGACAACTTATTCATTTAAATTGGGCGTAGCCTACCTCTTACAATTACAAACTTGGCGTCCCCATGAATATGGCTATTTGTGAGAGGCTAGCTGCCCAACTTAAGAACGAATGGAAACTTTTGCCTGTATTTTTCATTATATATATGTATATATATATATATATATATATATATATATATATATATACTGTTGCTCCAAGTTACTAATTCTTATTCTTCTTTTCCAGATTCAAATAAAATAGGTATTAGAACCTATAATGAAAAAAGCAAGTGAATAGTTTGTACTTAGTAAAACTAAAGATAAACTAATGAAAATAGAAATACTTCAGTTAATAGTGAACTGATCAATGAATCACAACATCCACAGTCCTCGTCAAACAGTATTAGAGAAAACATACAAACTGGGGGTGAAAAAAAAACACCGCAAAATATCAAGACAATATGATTCAAGCTACCTGAAATTTGGATTGAATCAAGAAGTTGGTACTGATCCACGGCCTCTTTGTATTGTGAGTTGTGACAGTTTATCCAACGATGCCATGTAACCGTCAAAACTTGAAAGACACTTGCAATCAAAACACCCAGATTTTGCTAAGAAATCTCTTGAATAGTTTCATAGAATGCATGAAGGTATGAAAAAACAAATAGGTGCTTTAAAAAAATATGGTTGTTGAACATAAATCTCTATTAAAGGCTTCCAACTTGATAGCACTTCAAATTGCGAAAAATAAAAAGCCTTATACAATTGGAGAAGACTTAATCAAACCTTGCATGTTACAAAGCCTGTGAAGCAGTTTTTTGGAAAACAAGCTGTTCAAAGATTGAAGATAATTCCTATGTCTGTTAACATTGGTAAGCGCAGAATGAAAAAATGGAAAAAAAATGGAAGAAAATATTGAAAATAAAGTTATAAAAATGGTAAAAAAAATTCATCATTTTATTCAATTCAACTTGATGAATCTACGGACGTGAGTAACAAGGCGCTTCTTCTTTGTTTTGTGAGGGTTTAATGCGAAGGAGAATTACAGGAAGAACTTCTTTGCTCATTCAACTTGCCAGGTAGAACAACTAGCTTTGAGATTTTTAAAACACTTGATAGTTATTTTCCTGGAACATGGAATTGAATGGAAAAAATGCATTGGTATATGTATAGATGGTGCTGCAAACTTGATTGGACATTGCTCAGGAGCTGTTGCAACGGCAAAAAGTGTTAGTCTCCAAGACCTGTCTACCTATTATATTATTGACTGTGAGTATCTTTTGCTAAGAAAAATGTCCTCAGAACTAGAAGTTTTATTAGATGTTTTTAAAATCATAAATGAAATTCGACACAAAGCGCTCAATTCTCGAATATTTAAAACCTTCTGCAAAAAATGGGCTTTCGAGTGGCGACATACTGACACGACATTTCATCCAGCGTGAAGAAATTAAATTATGTTTTCATCAGCAAAATAATCAGAAATTTCCAAGCTTGCAAACCTGGCAGATGTTTTTTCTCTGCTAAGTGAACTAAACATATCTTTGCAAGGTTAACTTCAGGACGTGTTTACAGTACGAGGTAAAATAGATGCTTTTCGAATGAAATTATCACTGTGGCAAACGTATTTGGCAGGAGATCTACAAATGTTTAAAAAAAATGTATGAATATATGGGAGAGAAGAATCTCAACCGGCAAGTGCTATCTATTATTCAACAGCATCTACAATCACTGACAGAATCTTTTGATTTTTATTACCTAAGTGATGAAGAAGATCCTAGGCCTGGGAATATGTGGATAATCGAGACATTACTTACATAACAATATTATTATTCAATAAAATTTGTAGCAGCCGCTATAAACAGACAGAGACTACTTCTCACAACTTGGAGATTTAAAATTCATTTCTCCCTGGCTTGTCCAATCACAAGCCAGCTCTCAGTCACGTGACCGAGTATATAAAAGGCGAAATCACAAACTTCACATAATATTGAAGAAATCAAATTAAGCATGAATGAAAAAGAAAGCCTTGTCGGTCTAGTTTGTGACGACAGTCTCAAAGCTAAATTTAAGCCATTATCAAGACCTCATTTCTGGATCTCTGTGTGAGAAAGCAATGAAAATTTTGATTCAATTTTCAACAACATATTTATGTGAAAAGGCATATTTATCTGTCACAGGAATTAAAACACGGTACTGCTCTCGTCTTGAAATAGAAGCAGGTCTCCGTCTTGCAGTGACGTTATTGGGGCCGAATCTCCATATACTAATGTAAAATAAACAGAAACAACAACCACCGCACTAAAAATGGGTAATATTCAATTAAATTTCGTTTTTTTTTTGTTTTGTTTTTTGGTTTTTGGTTTTTTTTTTAATAATTACTATATAACTTTTTTACCTTTAATTTGTGTATTTCATTTTTAAAAAATAAAACTTTTCTGGCCATTATTGTATAAATATATTTACAGTACTTGTTTTCTAAAGACATATCACTGGTCCTCCAAATAAAAAATTATACAGTTATTGGTCCATGAAGTCCTAACGATTGGCGACCGCTGATATACACACACACACACATACACACACACATATATGTATATATATATATATATAGAGAGAGAGAGAGAGAGAAAGAGAGAGACAGAGAGAGAGCACCTATTTTGGCAATTTTATAAGTTCGAAAAAAGGTGGTATATCTCAACTATCTATCTATCTGTCTGTCTGTCTATCTACACACACATATATATATTGATATATTATAGACTTATATATATATGTATTGATATATTATATACTTATATTATATATATTGATATATTATATATTTAGATTATATATATAATATGCATATATATATATTATATATATATTTTATATATTATATATATATTATATATTATATATATATTATATATATTATATATATTATATCTATCTATATATTTATATATATCTATATCTATATCTATATATATATATATATATATATATATATATATATATATATATATATAATTCTTGGCTCGTTCAAAATCGATAAAACCATATTTCTACATTACCAATTTAATTGAAATTTTCAGAAAATCTATCTGTAAAGTCAAGGAATGTTTTCATAGTATTAAAATAATTTAACATTGCGAATTATAAAAATATTAAATAAAATAAAAATATTTTTCGTAACTGCGAGACATTCCGCCATTTCATTTCCGGTAGAAATGAGCCTTTCACTTGCACCACGACTTTCGAATTATAATATGTTACTATCTACTTAATAGTAGCCAACGTAAGTACGTGTTTAGTAATTTTTTTCTTTTATTATTCTTAAAGAGTAAAACTTTTTTATTCATGAAAAGGGTTAAGCCAACGTAAATAAATGTTTGTACACGCACAAATTATCAATAAATGGTTTAGTTACTTTTTTATTATTTATGAAAAGAGTTAAGCCAACGTAAATAGTTTTTGTAAAAGTGTGAAAGGCAACGTAAGTAAATTTTAAAAAATGTTACGTGCGCATGCGTTAACCTTGACTAAGGGGGAATAAGGGAATGACCATTAAATAATTCTGCGGTTCGACATAGAACTCATGCCCAAGGAGTACTAAAAATAGTTTTCATGATATGAAGAAATTACATTTTCGAAAATTGGGTGATCACTCTTCTATGTAAATTCAACTTAAAATGAGCACCTATTTTCTGCCCACCTGAGGGAGGACATTTATTTTCGTATTTATTGGCTAAAAGGTTTTTTGACAAAGCAGTTTGGTACGCGGCATCTAACGACACTCAATTTCCAAGAATCCATTTTTTTTTTTTTTTTTTTTTTTGCTTAAAGCTTTCCTGGCGAAGCCTACCTAAAATAAATTTGTCTAATTCTAATTTCTTATGTTATTGAAAAAAAAATAGCATCCCGGAATTTTGATAAAATTTTCCATTAAGGTCCGTCTCACGTTCGTATATAACAAAATACTTTTTTTGGTGGGCGTTTGAGTTCCATGGCGACCAGCAGACTTATCCGCTCATGTAAATTAAAAATGTTTGTGAGAAATTATCAATAAACGGTTTAGTTACTTTTTTTATAATTAATGAAAAGAATTAAGCCAACGTAAGTACGTGAGAAATTATTAGTAAATGCTTAGTAACTTTTTCCTTTTATTATTCTTAAAGAGTAAAACGTTTTTTTATTCACGAAACCCGAGTTAAGCCAACGTAAATAAATAAATAAATGTTTGTACACGTGACAAATTATCAATAACTAGTTTAGTTACTTTTTTATTATTTTATTTTTATTCATTATTTATGAAAATGTAAATAATGTTTGTAAAAATGCGAAAGGCAACGTAAGTAAATAAATTTTAAAAATGCCAATCTTCCAAACAGACAATTATTTTTATTTACTTACACAGGAAAAAAACTTCATAACAAGGTTCACTCCTGAACTAAACAGAGCCTAATATCAACACACAAAAACATTAAATGCAAGGCACACTCGCATGCACATCCATATACATATACACACCCACACATAAATCAGAACTGACACATTAAAACACACACACGTGCGCGCATATAACCACACACAGACATAACACCCCTATCTCTAATACAACACACTGAACAATACCAACCCTACTTAACTTCAAAACCAACAACAATAGGAAACGCCTAGAACCATAGTATAATATCTGTTCCAACACCTCGCTCCCCCTTCAGTCAGTGGAGGAGAAATCTCTCATGACTGAGATCACTATCATCCCTTCTATCATCCCCCCTCCCATACCTATACCCCTCCAATTGGAGAACGAGATCTTCCCCACACTAGGAACCGATCCTGGGTCTGGCTATACCCACATGGGGAGACAAATAAATATAAACATAAAAAAAGCCTATACATATTTTTAAATACACTCCCTCTATCTAAACAAACATAATATAAAGAATACCCGAACGAAAAATCACAATACTAAAATCTAAGAATCCAAAAAATAAATATCAAAATAGAATGAAAGCACCCCTACCCTTATTTCAGAAGAGCTGGTTCTCTCCCTCCCCTTCCTCATACATACACATTAATAACGACCTTGGATCACAGTCACCTTCCTATGGAAGCAAATAACTTCATAATACTATAAAACAGTACACACATTCTTCAAATCAATAAAACAGTAATAAAAATTGAACATTACAATGAATAGTAGACACTTACACTTTTCCACCTCTTGGAAACATTTCAAATGAACTACGAAAATGCTATTTTTACATCTCCAACACATTCTGAAAATAATTTCTGAAGAGGACGCTTCACAGAACGTGTGAAACGCGTTAAAAACGATTTCAATGATTTAAAAACATTACTATGATGATCTAAACATAATTCTCAATGAAAAACCAAGACGGAATAATAAAATAATGTTAAAAAATACACATTTTTGGTGACTACCCCCTTATTTAAATATACATCTTTCTTTCGTTGGAATTTCTTAACCCATTTATTATATATATATATATATATATATATATATATATATATATATATAATTATTTTCTTTTTTTACTATAATAATTATTAAATACCTACAGACACTAGTGTTTCATCCTTTCGGGAATATTCAGTGCAGGGTGTCACGATTAATACCAGTCGAACGATTCGAACCCCGCATCACGAGACATCTCTGGCTCGATTTAGCGAAGACCTAATCCATTTGGCTACCACTAACCGCGTGAAATAACGTCGAACTTAAACATTTTAATTTTAAATGTTCATTTACGTCAGTCAGAGAGTGATCTAATCGTTATACGATGATCTATGCATAAGAGCTAAATTGACCGACTTTAATTCAACTGAAAGTGCTCAACGATAAGAAACGAATTTCTTAAAGGGGCTGTTATAATTATTTTTTTTTTTTACTATAATAATTATTAAATACCTACAGACACTAGTGTTTCATCCTTTCGGGAATCTTCAGTGCAGGGTGTCACGATTAATACCAGTCGAACGATTCATATACATATATATATATATATATATATATATATATATATATATATATATATTTAAAGGAGATTAGAACAATAGTCTAAAGAGCTGAGTGTATTTTAATGTAATAGTGAAATTACTAGTTTAATTAAAATACAGGAAAGAAAAAGTGCTTGTTGTAATTTAGATATATAATAAGCTCGATAGGTAAATATCCTAGAGCTAATTTAATATTTAGTAATGTGATTGATAATTTAAAATTTAAAAATTAAATTATAATATTAATTTAAAAATCCGTTTCATAAGAAGGAACAACAATAAAATATCTATCTATATCTATGTATATGTATATATGTGTCTATTTTTTTCATATATATGCATGTATGTATTTGTGTATGTGTGTATGTATAATATTGTACTTAAATCAAATTTATAATTTAAATTCAAATTTATATTTTACTCTATTTCTTTTCTATCTCTAACCCATATTAATTTTCTTATCAATTTTAACTCCAGACCTTTATTTCAATTTTTTCCAGATACATCTGCCTTACTTTTAATGCTAGGTTTATTTATGGTGTCTTTTAAATTTAATAAAAACCCTTCACAATTTGCTGACGAGGAAACCTTGTTTATTAAAGAACTATATGTAATAATTATTGTCCGTAACTTGATGTCTACCACAATAAAAACACTGTTTTCCGAAACGATCGTACAAATAATTGATTTTGTTGTTGTTCCTTCTTATGAAACAGATTTTTAATTTAATTATAATTTGATTTTTAAATTTCAAATTATCAATCACATTACTAAATATATATATATATATATATATATATATATATATATATATATATATATATTTAAACACAGTAGTGTTTGAGTTTATGGTTAAGTGTAAGTTTTAGTCATTTAGAACTGCTTTAAAGCTTCACTGCTCACTCATTTTCTGACCAAATTTTTACAGTTCATAAGTCACCTTCTCAGCTATATTTTGAAATAAAAATTTGCAATTTTTATTTAATAAAACAAAAGTTATAATAAAATTGACTGTATTCAAAAATTCTTATAATCGTTAAGGAACGGAGAGACGAGTTATTTTATTGCTGTTGGTTACCATAGCAACCAATTCTGCTTCGCTACCTCAAATCGGCTGGGAACAGTAGAGATGCTGATTTAACAGGATATGAAAAACAAATTGTCGCTAATAATTCATCGCTATCCCGATCTGTCGCTCAGCTGTACCCTCGCTAATAATTCACGGGTAACAAATGAAACAGAGTCAGAAAATTTTATTTCAAAGCAAAGCCTAGAAAAATCATGGATTACATAGAAAAATACGAGCAAGAAAAGTAATATGGTTAAGATTTAAACATGGAAAAGTAAAAGGACTAGTTGTTAAAACTGGAAAAGAAAAGGACAAGATATTCTAGTAAAAAATATAATAAATTTATAACTTCAAATATTGCAGTATTAATTAAGAATCAATTATATAATGTTGAATTTTTGTTTCAAATGTTAATGCTACAATATTTTAAGTTATTAATTGACTAGCAGGGCCAGTTTACTGGCGTTGCCTTGTGGAAGCATGCTCCCTCCTTGTAAAAAAATAAACTACGGTTGTTTTTGGTGACCAATACCCAACGTCCTAATGTTATAACGGGTTTCAGAATAGACACGCCTAACTTCCTCATGTTAAGAACGTCGTATGGAAGAGAAATGACCAACCTTTTCATGGTAAGAACGGCTTTCGGAATACACAACCCATTTTATGAGGACACGACTGTTCAAGTACTTGCCCCAAGTTCAACTTTGATACATGCTGTCAACATACCCACCCTCAAAGACTATAAACGAAAAAAAAAAACGGGGGGCAGTGTGATGCGGAGAGAAATACACTTTTTTATCGCGCAGTGAATGACAGTGCATAATGCATGTCGTTATATCTCGAAAACTACTTGTCTCTTCCAAAGTTAAAATCGATTGTCTTATTCGGCATAGTATAAAACCTATAGAAGTCATCAGTATAAAGGAAAGGGTGCACCTGGTGGTAAGGTAAAAAAATATACCTAAAATAAGTTAATGTCTGAGAAGTGTGGAAACGGAGTTCTGAAAAGAGAACTAAACAAAAAACAACTATCGTAAAAGAAAAGCCAATATATAACAAATAAGTATATCCGTATGCAATAAAATAAAGGAAAAGTGTGTAGTTTAGCGGCGTAAATTATTTGACATACAAAGGAAGTAAAAAAAATTGGTGTAAATGTAGTCAAATACAAACTGAAGAAAAGTAATAAAAATGATAATTTATCTGGACATAATTCAGGCTTAGAGTGTTAAAGTGTGTTTTATATAAAAAGAAATAGTTTTCATGATTTTCAAAGTGAAAAAAAAAATTTTTTTCCTAATCACCAAATATAGGCTCGGTGCTACTTTGATGTAGGGGTTACTACAACTCTCTTTTATCAAGAGATTGAGCGGACATTTATGAAATTGCCTCCCTTGTAAATTCCACAATTTACATTTTTTTTTTTTCGTTTTTCACGTTTATCTCATCGATAACAGACTTAACTTTCAGATAAGAAAAAGTAAAATTGTAAAAAAAAAAAAATTATAACTTTATCGTCGGGGATCAGTTTTCAATTATAATGTTCTACTGAACTGGACACGTATTTTGTGACCATCACCAAGAAAAATATTGTCGCAATATTTTTCTCAGAGATGGTCTCAAAGTATGTGTTCAATTTAGTAGAACGTTGATGTGTAAATAATGTTAATTCAAATAATGCGTAACTGTTAACTAAATGTTAATTTTTGTTAACATAAGTTTGTAAAATAAAGGAAGAGCGACGATAAATGATTTTAAAAAAAAGATCAGTTCATATTAGCATCGGTTAATTTAGGACGCCGTAACCGGATATGATATAAAGAAAGCTGTGACAATTTTTTTTAAATGTAACAATATGTAAGTAATGTTAATCCAAATAATGCGTGATGGCATATGTAACTTGTAAGTAAATGTTATGATTAATTTTTGTAAAAATCGGCCTGTAAAATAAAGGAAAGCGACAATAGTAATGTATAAGTGATTTAAAACAATACCTGGCGATTGATCGGTCATATTTATTAACGGCTGTGGTGTTCGTTTTTTGTATGATTGTGTACAATCTGGAATTATAGAATTTCATGGTCGCAGTCAATGAAAATATGTAGAATGTTATTAGGAGAAATCATTATTTTCGAATTGTGAGGTGCAATGGTACTTGTAGGTGTCTGAGTTTTTAATCCAGTTAATAAGGGTCTCAGGTCAATATAGTTATAATGGTTATATATTTACCCGATCTTGACTGGGAGAGTGGGAGGACTTTTCAGGTAGAGGGGAAAATACGAACTAATCGTCTATAGATCTTGGTAATCGTGATGATGTCGCTCGTAGGAAGTGAGATAGGATTTTATTATGAATAAATGTGTCTGTAACATCATTCAAAATTTATATAAGATGATGGGTAAAAGTTTAGACATAATAAATTTGTATGTGACATCTGTTATTGCAAACCTACCGTAATTTGGTTCAGAGGGGAATTTCTGCAATCAAAATATTATATAATAATAGATTATATTTTTTACTAGAATATGTTGTCTTTTTCATTTCCAGTTTTAACAACTAGTCCTTTTACTTGTCCATGTTTAAATCTTAACCATATTATTTTTCATTCCTGCATTTTCTATGTTATATACATGTATGTATGTATATGTATATATATATATATATATATATATATATATATATATATATATATATATACATATACGTATGTATATATCAGAAACACTGGTGTGTGTGGACATTAAAAATAATTTTATATATATGTATATATATATATATAGATAGATAGATAGATAGATAGATAGATAGATATATGGAAAATGGGAAAACTTTGAAGTGTTTTAAATAATGATAAAATCAGTTTATTTACTTTTTTTATTTTAAGTCCAATATTTCGCTAAAAATAGCTTCATCGGGTTAAGAAGTCCGGTTCGTAATTTTATTTATTTATTTATTTTTTTTTTTTTTTTTTTTTTTTACATTTCTTCATTTTGGAGTTATGGAGGAGGTGATCCCTCGGAGTAGAAGAGAAGATAATGTTTTCAAATTTCTCATTTTAATTTTATTTAAAATAAGTGTCTTCTAAAAGTATGTGACCATCTTTTACTATACATATATATATATATATATGCATATATATATATATGCATATATATATATATATATATATATATATATATATATATATATATATATATAATAAAATAAAAGTTACAATAAGTTTACTAAGGTAATCAAAATGGTTAACTTAAAATATATTATAAATATTAAAGACTTAATATTTACAAGTAAAATAAACTCAGCCAGATGTAAAAAGCTCAATAAAACCGAAAAGGAAATAGAGCTTATAATATGAACAAATGATTAATAAAACATGTTAAAAGACACCTTGAAAAAGAGTTAAAAACATATTTAATTTTAAAAAAGGAAGCACAAGATAAGTGGATAGTCCTTAATCCGCGGAGTTTCGAAGAAATACACTCCTTCTCAGCAGAGGGCAGGAATTAGCAAAATGCAGGATCGGATTTTGCATATAAAAGTATTTAATGAAACTACAAGTAAGGCAAAGATCTTACTTGGTTAAAAAAAGGGTGAGGTAAGGGGAACAGGAGGCAAAAGAAAAATAATAAAAAGATTTCTCATGGATGGATAGTCTGGTGAAGGGTAAAAATCCAAAAATGGTAAAATCCAAAACGGTCGAATTTAAAATTTCAATCCAATGGGTAAATTCCAAATGGTCCAAAATCATCCAAAAAGGCAGAGTTCCTTGGAAAAAAGCGCAAATGGAATGAATTCCAAATCATTAAAAGAAAAGCACTAGAGATAATATTTAAAACACGTCTTGACAGGCGTGTTTTAAATATTATCTCTAGTGCTCTTAACTTAACAGAAAGATACGGTAATAAAAAATAAAACGCATATCTGCTCTACAACGGTATTGAGCACTTTCTTCAGTTTTTATTAATTACCATTTCAACTAAAAAAACTATATATATATATATATATATATATATATATATATATATATATGTGTGTGTGTGTATATATATATATATTACACAGATATCAACCCGAAAATCGAATACAAATTTTTACGATGTTACTGTTATTAAAACCAATGTGGCTTGTATGTGATTTTGTCTTTTCTTTTACTGTTTGTCCTCATTTCCATTTTTATGTCGAGTAAGATATAATACTCCTAACGAATACGTTAAAAAACAGCTATATTTTCATTAAAGCATTATTTTTTTTTCATATTTTCATTTCCAACTAGAAGTGAATGTATATGCTTGTTTTGTTTATGTAATTGGTAAAGAACATGCACACTTATTAAAAAAATATTATTACACATATGCTCATAATTTGAAAGACATTAACTTCCGTTATAAAATGTTCGGGTTCTTTGAATGCGCTGAGAGGAAACACAGGAAATTGGCGATTAGTGTCGGTTCCACTGGTTGCGTTTTAATTTTGGTGTTATTTATTTTGTTATTGAAAATAATGTACTTTTCGACAAAAAAAAATATATATAGGTTATTTTTCTGCTTCCTATTTTTTTTTTTTTTTTTGGTAAACAATTTTTTCGTGATGGAAATTGCGGTACGTGGATTTTTTTTTTTTTTTTTTTTTTTTTACACGGCAATCTAAAAAAAAAATAAATAAAACTATAGCAAGAATATAGGATTTTAAAAGTGCCAAGATGCAAGTGTGCACTCGCCAGCCGTGATCGTCTCTTTCATATTGTACCGGAGTAAGGTCCTGTACAGCGCAGAAATGAAGAGATCTTGCACCAAGCAAAACTAGAAGTCCAGTTTAAAAAATAATAAATGCTTCATTATTTTGTATTATTATTTATTCACTAGGAGTATTCACTCAGGCTATCATCAAAGAGTTCTTTTTGAGAACAAGTTGTGGTGTTCTCTGGAGTCTGAGTGACAAAAAGTCTCCCTAGATTTCCGATACTTACTACCTCTTTCAATACCCTTAGCAAATTAGTTTGCGTTATCGCAATAGCTGTTTATCATTGTTTTTTTTTGTTTGTTTTTTTCGGTGGTAGCGACTGTTGGTCTTCACTGAGATTTGGGTAGCAATAAGATTCCCCAAGGTCCCAATCCTCTTCACACTCATCCAGTGGAGATTTGGTTAGTGCATTACTATTATATACTCACTAGGAGTATTCACACAGGCCATCATCAAAGATTTTTCTTTGAGAACAACTTGTGACATTTTCTAGAATTTGAGTGACAACAAGTCTCCCCAGATTTCCAGTACTCTACACCTTTTTTTATAACCATTGTAGATGAATTTGCGTTATCGTAACAGCAACTTACCATTGATTTCTCATTGGTGGCGACCATTGGTCTTCACTGGAATTTGGGTCGCAACAAGCCTCCCCAAGTTCACAGTCTTCTTTGCACTCGTCAAGCGGAAATCTGACTAGTGCTTTCTCTCCCCAATCTTTCCATCCTACTTGACCCTTCTCGCTTTTGTGTGGTGTCAGTTTTTGGCGACACACACACACACACCCAAAAAATCCAGTTTTCATGATGACATGTGATGCGCCCTGGTGATTTTCATCTGTAGCATTTTCTGCATGTCCAGTTTGTGTCTGTAGTTCATGCGTAATTAATCTCCGCATTCAATGGGTTTCCTTAATATTTAAGCAGTTTTCATTATTGTTATCCGTTGTACATTATAAGTCATCCCTCTGATTCCGATCTCTCCCATTCTCTTTTCAAAGTTTTTCAGTATTGTTCCTAGCACTCCTACTATTAGTGGTGTTATCTATTATGGCATCCGGTCGTCTTGTTTGGATGGGTTTGTATATCTATGCCCCATAGGGGTGTGTGACTTCCATTTTCAAGTATTAATGCCGGTTTGTGCTTGTACCATTTGTCTGGATGTTAAAGATTCAGTGGTTTGCATAATTATTAGTGTACTGCCTTTCCCACTTAATTGTGTCTATTTTTATATTCTTTTGGGGCTAGTTTGCTGCATTCGCTTATTATGTGGTTTATCGTTTTGTCTCTTTGTCTGCAGAGTCTGCATTTGCTGTTTTCTTGTGTCTTATCGACCCTTGCTTTTATATGGTTGGTTTTAATCACATTATCTTGTGTGGCTGTTATTAGGTATTCAGTTTCCCCTGTTCCGGTTTTTTTTTGTAGCCATGTCCAAGTGTTTTCGCTAGTCTCATCTTTTGTAATCCTTATGAATCGTCCATGTATGTGTTTCTCTTCTCATTTTTATTTTCTCGTCTTAACCCTTTTTCTTCTATTTCTCCTGTGTTTGTTTTTCAGTGGTTTTGCTGCAGTAATTATTCTTTCAGTATTCTGCATTATGTATTTTTCTAATTCTTTTCTTGTGTAATCTATGCAGTCCTCTAAACTAACTACACTTCTTCCGCCGTCTTTTCTTTTCACATTGAGTCGGTCAATGTCATTCTTTGGATGTAGTGCATTGTGCATTGTATTATTATTATTATTATTATTATTATTATTATTATTATTATTATTATTATTATTATTATTCTACTTATTATTACTTTTTATTTTTATTATTATCATTATCATTATTATCTTTTTAATTACTTTATTGGTTATTACTATTATCACTAACATTATTACTAGTAGTAGTGGTGGTGGTGGTTGTAGTAGTGGTGGTATATTTTTATTATTACTGTAGCTGTAATGGTAGGTGTTGTTTTTTGCTGTCATTTCTATTGTTGTTTTTGCTGTTAATATTATTGCTACCGATATTAGTGTTGCCGTTATCATTATAGATTTTATTTCTATTGTTGTTGGTGGTGATAATGGGAATAGTGCTGGTGATGGAGGAAAAAGGTCGGTAGGGGATCTTCGACCTTGGTGGGGAACCCTCCTAGAGATGATGTCTCGATAAAATTATCGGTGGTGGTGTAACCTAAAATTCACTAACCTCATTTATGGGAGAATGTCAAATCAAAATATTGAAAATAATGACGTGAATGAGGCTAGAACATCTTGTGATGGTCTTGCGTCGGTTAGGTGTCCCACTGGTCAACAGGGTGGGTCCTGTCGTCATCATACAACTGTTCGAAATTCTGATGATGTGGCTGGATATAGGGGGAGTGAGAATTGCCAGAGAGGGTCCCAAGACACGAAGGGAATTGGAACAGGAAATGTAAAAAAAAAAAAAACGTGCACGGATGAGGAAAGAAGAGTACTGTGGGAATGCTTTGTAAGAAGTGGAAGTACCAAATCTGGTGGATATATCCGAAAAGTGAAGGAAGAATGGGAATCGAGAGGAGGAAGAGGAGCTAGAAGTGTCGCGAGTTCGGTATCCCAGTTAAACAAATTAAAAATAACAACCTACTTTCAGTGATTGCAAGAGAAGAGATTGAATGGGTGGTTAGGAATGAAATGAATAACGAAAGTAAAATTGATGAAACTAACTCTGATGAAAGAGCTGAGAGTGGAAGTGCAGAAGGGAAATGTAAACGATGATGGGAGGCGAACAACTGAGGAGGTATGAAATCCTATGGTTAGGGGAAGTAATGAGAAAGAGTTTGAAGGATCTAAGGCAGATGAGATCATTGACTCTGAGACAATGGAGCCAGTGAAAGGAGATGATGTATGGAGAGGTGGTGATGAAGTTCGAACATTGACTTCTGTAGAAAAAGAACTACTTCAGACGTTAAGAGAGGTTCTTCTTAGAGACGATATCATAGAGATTCCAAGTATGAAGAGTAGTGATAGGCGGAAGGTGAAAAACGAGGTAAAAATAATTCAAGGAGTAATTCACAACATCATAAGAAAGAACATATCGATTACGGAACTTAACAGGCTTCTGTATGCAGCATCATACATTATTGCGAATCGTCTTGGCTTATTACAGAAGAAAAAGGGAGAAATGAAGGATAGAAGGCCACACTGACAGGGGCGGCTTGAAGAAAGTATTAAACGGTAGTGGAAAGACATTGGTAGAATCAAAGAAATAAGAAAAGGAGTTAAACTAGGACAGAAAGCTAAGGATGAGCTTGAAATACGGTATAGATTGCTGGAAAGAGGAACGATGAACGTTCTAACAATATTGAAAGAGAAGGTCCACACTGGTGATATAAAAATTAGGAACTTTGTTGAAAAAATGTTCCATTTAGGTAGAACAACCTTTTCCGGAACAATCAGTCTCAACTGTATAAAGAATTAAATGGTAGTAAACAGGCGGGAAATAACACTCCAAATGCAAAAGATGCAAGGAAGTTCTGAAGTGGGATTTGGTCCGTCGAAGGGCGATATAATGAGAAGGCTAGCTGATTGGGAGAGGTCAGAGAGCTATCAGAAATGCAGCAGATGAAGAACGTTGAGATAACCATTGATGACGTTAAAGCTGGCATACAAAGGATGACAAACTGGAAGGCACCTGACCAGATGGAGTGATGGGCTTTTGGTTCAAAAAATTCATTCACCTTTATTCACCTATAGCTGCTGCCCTGCAAAGGGTTTTAGAGTCGGGAAATGTCCCTGATTGGCTTGTTTAGGGAAAAGCAACACTGATTAGGAAAGATCCTGCAAAAGGAACAGATGCCAATAATTATAGACCAATTACATGTCTGCCATTGATGTGGAAACTGTTGACTGGAATATTTGCGGAGAAAATTTATGAACATCTAGAGAGTAATGGTGTTTTTCCTGACGAACAAAAGGGGTGCCGGAAAGGCTCGAGAGGTACTAAAGAGCAACTACTAATTGATAAAGCAATACTACAGGATGCGAAGAAGAAGAAGAAGAAGAAGAAGAAGAAGAAGAAGAAGAAGAAGAAGAAGAAGAAGAAGAAGAAGAAGAAGAGGAATCTGAGCGTAGCATGGATCGATTACAG
Organism: Euprymna scolopes; assembly: GCF_053919585.1. Taxonomy (NCBI): domain Eukaryota; kingdom Metazoa; phylum Mollusca; class Cephalopoda; order Sepiida; family Sepiolidae; genus Euprymna; species Euprymna scolopes. The sequence goes on along the minus strand of NC_136524.1, from coordinate 39,219,768 downwards.
GAAGGTTTATGACATGATTCCTAATTCATGGATACGTGAAACACTATTAATGATGAAGGTTGCTGAGAATGTGGTAGGGATTTTGGAGATAAGTATGGCTCAATGGAAAACGGTGCTGACAGCAAACAGAGAGGATGTGGGGCAGGTTGGCATTAAACGTGGGATATTTCAAGGAGATTCGTAATCGCCACTTCTTTTTGTAATGACAATGATGCCACTGAGCATCCTCTTGAAGAGAGAAAACTGGGGTATAAATTTGGATCTGGTGACAGACGCCTCAACAATCTACTGTTTATGGATGATTTGAAAATATTAGGTAGAAATGAAAAGGAAATGGAGAGACTGGTAGAACTTGTGGGAACATACTCAGAAGACATTGGGATGGAGTTTGGGATTAGTAAATGTGCAGTGCTGGTGATGAAAAGAGGAGTAAAGGTTCATTCAAAGGTATCTGGCTAAGAGTACTGAAGCTTTTGTTTGTGCAGCACAAGAGCAGGCATTAGGAAGATGATTGTTCAAAAAAGTGGTTCTAGGAGAGGAAGTTGCTGCAGAATGCCGTGGTAAGATCTCAGAGTCAATTATGCACCTTGCAGCAGGGTGTAGTGGACTGGCCCAGAGAGAGTACTGCAAAAGGCACAATTGCATGGGACTCCGGATATATTGGGAGGTGTGTAAGAAGGTTGGGGTGAAGTGTGCTGGAAAATGGTTTGAAGAGGTGCCTGATGAAGTTAGAGCAAGTGAGGATGGCAAGGTAGAGGTCTGGTGTCATAATGACCAAGCAATTGGAACATAATTGTCCGAATTTGGTCATCATTCACAAGGTCTCAAAAAACTGGTAGATTGTAGACTTCTCAGTACCATGGGATAGGAATGTGAGAGAGAAGGAAAAAGAGAAGTGGACCAATTATGCTCCATTGGCCTTGGAGATAAGGCGTACACACGGGGTTAAAATACAAATAATCCCGGTCATAGTTGTTACACTAGGAGTAGTATCAAGTCGTCTGGAAGGACAATTGAAAAAAACTACAAATCCCCGATGTTTTAGGTGGCCTTCAGACCTCTGCAATTATAGGTACCACCACCAGCCTTAGGAAAACCCTTGATCTTTGAAGTTCCTGGTTTGAAGCCGGGATTAAGGGAAATCCTCTGGAAATGAATCCCATCCCTTTCCAGAGAGACGTTCATAAACGAAATCAGAATTATTATTATTATTATTATTATTATTATTATTATTATTATTATTATTATTATTATTATTATTATTACTATCATTATTATTAATTATACTCACTAGGAGTTCTAACACTAGCTATCATCAGAGATTGTTCACTGACAACAACCGGTGGTGTTCCTTGGAGTCTGACTGACAACAAGTCTCCCCAGATTTCTAGTACTCTCCACCTGTTTCAATAACTTTTGAAGGTGAATTTACAGTATCGCAACAGCCGCTTACCATTGATTTCTTGTTGGCAGCAATTATCGGTCTTCACTGGAATTTGAGTAGCAATAAGCCTCCTCGATGTCTCATTCCTCTTTGCTCTCATTTACTGGAAGTCTTGCTAGTGCTTTCTCTCCTCATTCTTTCAATCCTACTTGACCCTCCTCACTTATTTGGGGTCGCGCCAGTTTATCATGATATACTCACACACAAAAAAGCGGAGTGGATAGCAGGGGTATAGGAAGGTTAGCTTACAATTATACAGTTTCAGTTTTTTTGTTTTGTTTTTTTTACACGGTGGTCGCCACTTATCAAGGCCCGGAAGCGACTCAGGGATAAGGGTTATTGCAAGTACAGTACGTTAGTGTGGAGATTTGATGAAGTGTTTACTTAAGGGGGCGGTTCGTTAGGAATTTGTTAACGTTGGACTTGAAGACATCCAAGTTGTAGTCAGGTGGGAAGCAGGCAGACGGAAAAGAGTTCCACAGGCGTGCATTTTCATGATTCCATGTGATGTTCCTTTGCGTTTAACACCTGTACCAGTTTCTGTATGTCCAGTTTGTGCCTGTAGCTTATGTGTCCGCATTCAAGGGTTTTCCTTAATATTTCGGCCGTTTTTATTATTGTTATCCGTTGATTATTATCAGCAATCCCTATGATTCCAATCTCTCCCATTCTTTTTTTTAAGTTTTCCAGTATTGTTCCTAGTGCTCCCACTATTATTGGTATTATCTTGACTTTTTCATCTTCCATATCCCCTTTTGCTCTCTGACCAGTTCCTTCTCCGTTTCCTTGATCTTCACTCTGTGGTCTGCTGGAACGGCAAAATCTACAATCTGGCGGGTCTTTTCCTTCTTGTTTACTAATATGATATCGAGTCTTCTTGCTTGGATGTTTTTATCCGTTTGTAGATCCATATCTCATAGGAGTTTATGATTTTTATTTTCAAGTACTGTTGCCGGTTTTTGCTTGTGCCATTTGTCTGGATGGTTAAGATTTAGTTGTTTGCATAATTCGCAGTGTACTGCCTTCTAGACTTGGTCGTGACTACTTTTATATTCTTTTTGGGCTAGCTTGCTGCATTCGCTTATTATGTGGTTTAATGTTTTCGTCTCTTTGTCCATAGAGCCTGCATTTGCTGTTTTCTTGTGTCTTGTCAATCCTTGCATTGATGTTGTTACTTCTAATTGCATTATCTTGTGTGGCTGTTAGGGATTCAGTTTCTCTGTTTAGGTTTCCTTTTTGTAGCCATGTCCAGGAGTTTTCATTAGGCTCATCTGTAATCACTCTTATGAATGGTCTGTGTAGCTGTTTCTCTTCCGCATTTTTCTTTCCACATCTTATTCCTCGTCTCTTCTTTTTCTATTTCTGTAGTGTCTCTTGCTGTGGTAATTATTCTTTTAGTATTCTGCATTATGTATTTTGCTAATACTTTTTTTTTGTATTACTGACACAGTCTTCTATACAAACCAGTCCTCTTTCTCCGTCTTTCCATTTTCACATAGAGTCAGCCAGTATCATTATTGTGTATAGTCATGAGTTTCCTGGTTTTTTGCTCCATCGTATAAATGGTTCAGAGTATCTTACAAGTTAAACTGCTCATGTGTTTATACTCTTAATTAGGTTTCTACTATATAGTTTAGTTTCGAGCAGTTTTCTTGTTTTTCTGGGGTATTCATTTCAAATTTTCGCTTTCATTTCTCTTGTTTTGATGACGTTTGCTTCCAGAACTCCCAAGTATTTGTAGCTGTTTTCTTAACCTAATGATCTCATCTCCGTTTGATTAGGTAGTACTATACCTTCTATTGCTTCTAGTTCCCCCCCCCCACATGATAAGCAGTGAACACTTTTCCATAGCAAATTTCATACAGATATCATAACTGAAGATTTTGGTTGTATTTATTAGTGTCTTTAGTTTCTTCTTGGTTTGGCAAACAGTTTCAGGTCATCCCTGTACATTAGGTCGTTCATTATATGTATTCGTGAACTTCTATCCGACTTGGCATTTTCTTAGTATATTGTTGAGAGGCTTCATGGCTATGATGAACAGTAGTGTTGATAGTGAACCACCTTGGAAAATCCCTCTTTGTATTGTAATCTCAGTTATGTATTGTTTTTTTTTTTGTTTCTTTGTTTTTTTTTAATTATATTTTCATCCCAAACAAGGCACATTGCCACTTTGGTGTAGGGAGCTACTATCAGGGGCAGCAACTAATGGGGCACTATGTTGGGATTTGGGCAGCAAGATGTTGGTTCACGTTATAATTGAACATCTGCATGTCAGTACAGTTGGGGAAGCAGGATCCGGCAGGGAATTCCAGAGTCTAGCGGTTCTGAGGAAGAAACTATTGAAGTAGAAAGATCTTTTACATCTAGGGATCTCTACTGCGTGGGGGTGGGATTTAGCTGCCTGTCGGATTTGTCGAGGGTGTCTACGTCGTGGGGGCACAAGTGTCTGCAGTTCGTCAGAGCATTCACCATTAAAATACTTTTAGAACAGGTAGAGGGATTCAACGTTTCGTCGATGGGACAGAGGCTGAAGCTTAGATGACAGTTCAGGGCCTATCAGATTGGCGACTCTCTTTTGAGCCTTGTCTAGAAGCGAGAGATTAGCAGCAGATGCACCAGCCCAAATGTGACAGTAATACTCCATACATGGGCGAATGGTGACCTTATAGAGGTACAGGATACTTTCAGGTGTCAGTAGTTTTCTAGCACGGTAGAGAGAGCCTACCTTCTTCGCAGCAGCCCTGGCAATGTTTTCAATGTAATTGTTCCAACTCATGTTTCCTCTGAACGTTTGGCCAAGCAGTTTGAAAGATGTACTCTCAGATAGGGAGTCACTGGCCATTGCTATTGGTGGCAGAGAAGGTTTCTTGTAATTATTGAAGGAAACCAGTTTAGTCTTGGCAGCATTGAATGTGACCATCCATTTTTGTCCCCATTCCACTACAGATTGGAGGTCATCCTCTAGTGTTTTTGCCATTTCTTTAGTTATGTGTTCATTTGTTTTCCTGTCATGCCTGTTATAGAGTATGGTGTCATCAGCATATATACCCATCTCAGAGGCAGTTTTGTCGGGGAGGTCATTAATAAATATTAGGAACAATAGAGGTCCAAGGATAGACCCCTGAGGCACTCCTGCATTTATATCATATTGTTTAGATGTACGACCGTCAAGGACAACCTGGATTTTTCTCTTATCTAAGAAGGATTTAATTATGTTAAGTATTCTACCAGTGATACTGTATGATCTAATTTTTCTGAGGAGACCCTCATGTCATACCCTGTCAAAAGCCTTAGATATATCTAGAGCTACCGCTCTGCCCTCCCCGCTTTGTCCAGTGAATGGTATATATGTTCAGAGATTACAGTAAGGATGTCTGCTGTGGAACGGGCTTGTCTAAATCCATATTGTTTGTCAGTCAGAAGTTTAGCATCTCTAAGGGGACGGACTAGAGCATGGTTAATTATGGTCTCAAATATTTTGGCAAAAAGTGGGAGGAGGCTAATGGGGCGATAATTTGATGGGTCAGTTCTTTCGCCAGAATTCTTGAATACTGGTACCACAGCAGTTTTCCAACAGCCCAGAAAGCAAGATTCATTAAGGCTTTTGTTGTAGAGTTTGGCGAGAACTGGAGCTACTTCGGCTGAGCACTTTTTTAATAGCACAGCTGGGATGAGATCAGGTCCACATGCTTTTGAAGTGTTAAGGTTTTTATGATAGCATGCACCTGAGCAGGGATGATTATTAGATCGTCTAGCATTGCGTCTATCCACAAGGGAAAGTCAGGCAGGGGGTGGTTGGAAGGGTCCAGTGTGGAGTTTGAGGCAAACCGGCTGGCAAGCATATTAACCTTGTCGGTTGCTAAGCAAACAACCTCGTGATTGTTGGTTAGTGGGGGAATTGTTGATTGCCCATTATTTACTACACTGTTGTAGATTTTCCAGAAGTTTGTGCTTCGATGCGTTTTTTATTTCTTTCTTAGCATTACTTCTAGCTTCTATATACTTCTGTCTGTTTGAACTGGACTTATGTCGGTTAAATCTGCAGTATGCATGCTGCCTTTGAGCAATGGCAGTTGCGCAAGTCGAAGTAAACCATTGGGGAGAGTGGGGCTTGTTTTAAAATTTCCGTATGGAAACATGTGCTTCCATTGCTGTTTTGAACCATTCAGTTGTCTCATTTTTGCACTGTTCAGCAGGAAGAGAAAAATATTTCCCCATAGGGTATCTCTGATAAGATTTCTGATGGCTTCCTAGTCAGCCTTTTTTTAATATCTTGTTTTGAGCATTGGCTCTTCAGTTTTGGGTTTAGAGTTTAGGGCAATTTCGACCATGATCAGCATTCCCGAGTGGGCTATCAGCATTTGTTATACAATCCTCGGGAACTGATGTCAGAAACAGATCTAGAAGTGATGCGTGTTGTTCTTGCTGGTCAGGAAAACGGGTTGGAAACGTAACTATTTGTGATAGGGAGTGAGATATAGCGAAGCTATGTGTTCAGCTACCCACTGCATCTGTGTGAGTAGAGAATCCAAGCCAGTTTTTGTGGTGAACATTAAAGTCACCAAATATATGTACTTGTGCGCTAGTGTCGAGGGAGAGTGCTGTGTCTATGCTGTCAGAGACTTTGTTTATTATGGTGCAGTCCTTGGTCGAGGGAGAGCGGTAGAGAAAATAAAAGTAGCTAATGTTATGTTGTATGTTTAGTTTAAAGCACATAAAGGCTTGATCGTCCGTTTCTATGTTTGTTTCTTTAGTCAGGGGGAGGGTGTTACGAATGTAGACTCCAAGTCCGTGCATATGTCTGTCAGAGTCCTTACGGCAGAGTGGGAGATAGCCAGGCATGTTAAAGTAGTTAGAGAGGATGGAGGAGTGTAGGTTAGTCTCACTTAGTGCTAAGATATCCGGGGTATTTGTTAGGGGAAATGCTTCAACATCAGCTAAATTAGTTCTAAGCCCACGGATGTTAGTGAATGCAAGCCTCAAGGGAGGAAGCAAGTTGAATTTGTTTGTCCCTAGGCCTGGTTTAAGATTTTTTTTTTTTATTGTACTGCCATCATGTTTTTAAAGATTTTCAGTTAGGTAAGGGGGAACTGAACAAGAGGTTATCAGACATGCAACACAAGTAGACCAATAGATGACCTTTCTTCAACTAGGACTGTGGCCTCTGGAAAGCCCATCGGGGATGAGTGCAGGGTCCCTTTCCATGCGTGACATGGCACTACAAATATCCCGATATTGTACAACTGTTGATCGAGCAGCCGCTCTAAGTGTTACCAGTTAGGGCTCCTGTACTACCAGTCGGAAACAGCAGCCATGAACTGTCAATCCAGTACCCTCAGCCCATCAGAAAAAGGTCACCCCAATCTAATTGCACAGGCATGTGTGGTACTCAAGAACTCCCAAGTGCCCAGTTTTGAGGGGTGGGATGTGTCAGGTGTGGGGAAACGGCATTCATTTCCCTAGGCAAGAAACAAGATCTACCACTAAGTGTTTTGTCGATTCACTGTGATAGTGTCTCTGCGCCTGACTAATAGGCAAAGAAGTAGTATGGAAGCGATAGACCGAGCCTATCTACTCCTTAAGCAGTTTAGGTTTGCAGATCGGTAATTTGTTTGAGTCACCAGCTCTAGGAAGGTTGTCATCCAAGACTGGAGAGGCCTCTCTCCACTTTGGTTTAGTTTTAGAGTTTTCCTTTTCCTAGACGGATGATCTGGGAAGATCTACTGGGTCCATCAGCCCTTAGAGGGTTTGCTCCGCGCCTGGGTCCTAATCCAGGTATTTCTGCAACCCCACGTGGTTAGTTAATGTTACAGGGTTAGTTTGTAGGGGTTATATATCTAATGAATAGTTACACAACTCAAAGTGATTCATGCAGTGGAAGCAGTTATGTGAGCAGGCTTGTTAGAAAGGTGTTAGTGTGGATTAAGACTTTTACCTTTACTTTGTCCAGCAGCTGTCAGTTCATGTCTACATCTTATTCCATTTTCTACCAAATTGGCTGGTATTTTGTACATTCTCATGTATTCTACTATCCATGCTTGTGGGATCTTGTCATACGCTTTCTTGTAGTCAATCTATTCTCCAGACATATTTTCTCTCACAAACCCAATTTCGAATGGGGCATTTACTTTTTGAATATTTTTTGAGTGGTCTGACCGTAATGAAGAATATTTTAACTCTCTTCACACTCATTTTTCCTCTGGCCAAGCGTTCGTTATTCAAATGCTCTATTGCAAACATGCACTGTTCAACACATGTTTGCAATAAAACTTCCCCAGGGAATTCTAATAATCAAAAAAAAAAAGAAACTTCAAATTACCCAGCTTACATAGAAAGAAAATATCTTGAAGAATAGTTTCTAATGAGAAAATATGATACACTTACTTAAAATATGACGAAATATATCATACTTGCCTGGGTGCCCGGCGTTGCCCGGCGTTGCCCGGCGTTGCCCGGCGTTGCCCGGCGTTGCCCGGGTGTTTGGAAGTGTGTGTTAAGCGAAAAAAAGTGGCAATAGGCAGGCAGGCAGGCTCGAACCCGTGACGCGAAGGCGGAAAAGAAAGTGAAAGAAAATCTGACGTCTTACTGCTGTTCCATGACACGACCGGAAGTTCAGAACATTAAAATTAGTCAATCCAACGGATACGATGATTTGCAATAAATACCTCACAAAAAAAGCGACCCCTCCTTGTAGAAAATTGCCCAGTTGAGGATGAAGGAATTAATGTTTTTTGCTCCATTTTTTTCTTTTTTGTATTTGTTGTCCGAGATGTCAAGCTTCAAACTCACACGGCTCTCGTGAAAATCCGTTGCTGCTGTCAACATTTTTAAGCAGACATACATACATACATACATACATAGATTTAAACAGACAGGTAAGATTTATATTATAGACTAACCTGGGTACCCGGCGTTGCCGGGTGTTTGGAGATGTGTGTTGAGCAAAAAAAAAAAAAAGAAAAAGAAATGGTCGTAGGCAGGCTCGAACCCGTACCGCGAAGGAGGAAAAGAACGTGAAAAACAAAAAAGTGACGCCTTTTCAGTTGTATCCATCGCCAAACCGGAAGTGACGAAAGTTTAACTTAAGGCTAGTCAATCGGAAAGAGGGGATGACTTTCGAAAATATCGGCGAAAAAAGCGACTCCTCCCTGTAGAAAAGGGCCTAGTTGAGGGTGAAGGAATTAATGTTTTGGGCCAATATTTCGATATTTGTCGTCTAAAGGGTTGAGCTTCAAAACGGTACCGATCTCGTGAAAATCTGTTGTCTCTATCGAAAGTTTTAGGCAGATATACAAACACACATATATACATACATTTAAACAGAGAGGTCAGATTTATATTATAGATTACATGTGTCATGAAAATGTATCGCTATCTACATAAAGTTAGTTATGTTTTTCCTCTTCTTTCTATGACCGCCTCGCTTTCTTTTCTCCTGGGATCTTTACCCTCGAAAAATATGGGTTAAGGAAATATACTTATTAAAATGTATTCTTTGTTTGGCATATAATAAAAATTCTAGATTTGATGTTTACCCGTTTCAAATCATGAACTTTAAATTACTAATTTATTTGCTCTATTTGGTATATATTGGGTAATTTTCATTTAGCTGGGATTGTCTCTATAAAATATTCATCCAATAATCTCTGGATTTGCACACCAGTAGATTTATTGCCTTACATTATTCTGATATATATATATATATATATATATATATATATATATATATATATATATATATATATATATATATATACTAGCATGGGTGCCCGGCGTTGCCCGGGTGTTTGGAGGTGTATGCTGAGCAAGAAAAAAAGGGTCAATTTTTTTTAATTTGGACCCCTATTATGACCCCTTAAATTTTATTGTTTTGGGCTCAAATCAACTTATTAAGTTAGATCCATGTCCAAGGAACCTATATCTAAAATTTCAAGTGTTTAGACCAAAAATTGCCGGAGGATCTTGGTAGATTTCCCAAAGGTCAAATCGTTGAACTTTGACCCCTTAACAGCCAAATTTCTGACCGAAAACCGATCACATAGATTTTTCCAAATCTCAGTACCATGTATATCAAATTTCGAGTCTGTAGACTAAAAATTGACAGAGTTATTGCGTAGGGAAATGTACACTCACACACACATACACATATACACAGACACGTTCACTTTTATATATATATATATATATATATATATATATATATATATATATATTATTATTATTATTATTATTATTATTATTATTATTATTATTATTTAAAACAGTAATTTATGGACATGCATGTTTCGGATCCCTACCCCTCCTCAGCATAGCTTGACTGTTATTAGGAATCGGACACTGGACCTTATGTATTACAGTTCGGCGTCTTAATTCATTACGCTATGAAGCCATAGACAATTATACCGTTGAGTTTTTATCGCTTATATGTTTCCATAGATTTTGTTGTTGATTTTTTTAAACGATAATGTCGTTAGCTTCTTCACCTTGGAGATTGGGTTTAGGGGATTTTTTTTCTTTTTTTTTAGAAAATCGCCCATTTTTTTATTTGGACGTAAACAAATAATATTTTATTCATTTATTATTTATTCATTATTTTTTTAAACAGTAATTTACGGAGATGAATGTTTCTGGGCCCTACCACTCTTCAGTGTATGTATATGCTGTAATGTGCATTAGTTTGTGATCGCTAAAGATCAAATTAGTTTATAGGGGAAAGGGATCAGTAAACGGTGTTTAGAGAAACTTCACCTTTAGATCTAAAAAAAAAAAAAATTATAACAGCAACGTCTTGTTCACTCTGCTTGGCACCTCAAAATCAGCCAAGAGAAGAAATTTAGACATGTTTGATTCCAACTGCTTTAGAAAAATTTTAGGGCTCAAATTGTTATAACACTAGGTGAAGAGTTTCGAGGAAAACAGAACACGGGAATAGAACAATGTGTTAGCAAGAACGTACAAAAGCGCAAGTTGTTCGTCTAGCAAACGAACAAGTTCTGTTGGATCTCCGGGTCTAGACCCTACATTAATGCCTTGTCTTCCGGTATTCGTTGTATACGGATCAGTTTATTCGTAGGTAACGCAATTCATTCCGCCATAAAATCCCAAGCTGATTACTCTAAAATATGTGTCAGTACTTTTTCCCTTGGTTCTGTAAACTTTATTTCTGCCAGAACGTCGTGGTTCCGGTGTAATTTGGGGAGGGTCAATATCAAATGTGTCGTAGACCGTTTCAATAGTTTTCTTGATCCTTGGTCATACGTTTTCTTATCGGGTTCACCTTTTGTGTTTGAATTTCGGGTCCTGGTTTATGTATTTAGCATTGCTGATTTTCTGTATTATTTTCCCCATTTCCAAAGAGAAACGTTATTTCTAAAGTGCTTGAAGTAAACTATATCTCCAAGGTTGTCTTATTTGAATGGTACAGTAGACGTTCTATTTTGTGTGGTTTGTCTCGATAACAGCTTTTCAAATTCTGATTTGATTTTACGACCAAACATAATTTCCGTTGGTGATTGGGCTGCTGGTGTTAGAGTTTACCGCAATCCTGTATACTTGAAGAAACTGCTGTAGAGACTTTTTCGTGAGCGAGCCGTAAGGATTCTTTAATGCCCTTTTTAGTGTGTCTAAAAGGCGTCTGACTTGGCCATTGTTTTTCTTTTTTTTACAAAGGAATCACCACTTATCAAGGCCTATAGGCCACTCGAGGATAAGGATTAACAAGTATGTAGTAGTCAATGGTACAATATCATATTAATCGTTAGTAGTATAAATTTGGAAAATTGGATTACTTAAGGGGAACGGCTCATCAATAACTTGTTTACATTGGACTTGAAGATGGCCATATTGTAGTCAGCTGGAAAACAGGTAAACGGGTGAGAGTTCCACATGTGTGCAGTTCTAAGAAAGAAACTTTGTTCATGGAATCTACATTTAGGTTAGTAGTGTTATCATCAACACGTTCGGGTTAGTACAGAGCGGAACCATAAAAGTGTCGTCCTAAAGAAAACAATACTACAGCTTTATTTTAACATTTATATTGAAAAAATCGATTCAGGCAACTTTATTATGTTGTAGAGTTGACATTTATTCAATGTAGCTGCTTTCAGCCTCAATCAGAACCTTGATACGAGTCCAGAAGTGGGAGCATGCCTTTTTCACAAGCGCCGGTGGGAGCTCGGTGGATACTCGTTCAGGTTGGCTTTGGTACTGTGGGAGGTCATGTTGGTGATGTTCTCGACGTATTATCAAACGAAGTAGTCCAGCGGGTTGAGATCGGGGAAGAAAGGTACAAAGTTGTAGCACTCTTTCTGAAGCCAAGCCTCAGTCTCTTTGGACCTGTGAACCAGCGCCGAATCCTGCTGCCACACCCAGGGTCTGCCAACGGCCACCTGGTTGTACCAGAAGATGTACCAGGTGGCATGATGTGGTCCTCACTTGGAGCCATACACAGGATCATTACCGTGGCTGGAAACTTTGTTTTGATCCCTCTTGGCAAGCTCCTGTTATTTGTGACAATCTGGTGATGCATTTTGGGGGTGCTGGCAATGGTCCTGTTGTCATAACTTGAATCGTAGAGAGCATGAGTTGTACAGCGGTGCACCTCCAATCTCGCTTGTTGAACATTGTGTCACTTTCAGACATGATAGAAGGCTCCTATCGCTCTTGGGATTTGTACACAACTGGCCAACTATACAAGGGTTGGTGCAACTTCCTCTAGTGATGTTCCTATTTACTTGCCTCGTCACGAGGGCAGTGTTTGACACAAGGTCGGTTTTTAATATGGGGAAAATCCAGCTTCCCAAAAAGAGGCACTCTGGATAGGAACAAAAATAAAAAATTGCCTCGGTCTAGAAGGATTCCTCCCCCACTGACCGAGGACAGGACAGAAAAGGTAAAGTGTAGCATCAGAACACTGTGATCTTGGCCTGAAGACCAAAGTGATGCTGCTGTAGTAACAGCACAAAGCTAGGGGCTCCACTAGACTAGATGAATTTTTGTCCTAGAATCCAGTAAGGCCAAGAGTCTACAAGAAAATATTTACATGTTCAGTTGGAAAGAGGAAGGTCAATGTCCTCAACTTCTTTACTAACTCAGTGCTAGCGTCAAGAAAATAAAAATTTAAAAAAACAGCACAAGTTAACTGAAAAGGATGTGAAGAAAAAATAAAGGAAAAATTGAAATGGGTAAGAAGTAGACGTAAAGAAACGTCTCTCTCTATCTGTCTGTCTGTCGCTCTCTCTCTCTCTCTCTCTCTCTTTCTCTCTCTCTCTCCCTCTCACACACACACACATACACACACACTCACTCACACACAAACACTCACACGTCCTATATCTCCCTTGCTCCTTCCTTTCCTTTACTAAGGTAGGTAATTATGCGTAACTATGTGTAATGTAATACAGGATTAAGTCCCCTTCTATAGTTTTACAAGGTAGTTGCTGTAAAGCCCAACTTAACTTACGTTAAGTAACAACAAACACATGGGCACACGTAATGCCGCGTGTTCATACATTTTACTGTTTTTCAATAAGAAATAAAGTGCTTGTGCAGACTTCTAAATTGAAATAGAGAAAAATATAGGATCACGAATATCATCAAATATGTTGGATATGCAGTATATAGTGAACAGCTGTGAAATCGAAAGCAAACAAAATATAAATAACTTACTAAATGCAATAAAATTTACCTTTCCACCGACCTGTATGGTTTTGAATTGCGGAAAATGATTGTAAGACTTATCACCTCTGAGTCACTTAGCTAAGCAGCATTTTTTTTAATGTCGCTACTTTAAGGGTTTTATGTAAGAAAAATAAAGTTAATAAGATCTTGTATTATTTTTTAAGGAATCAAACGCCAACAACAGCAGATGAGTATGCCATATTTGATTATTACTGTACCCAAAAGACAGCTGTCGACGGAATATTATATTGAAATGCAAAACAGTTGTAAAACTTTGGAACTATTCAGGTCGGTAAAAAAAAATTTCTTGTGTTCGGTAAAAATTGTTTTTTGTAAATTTTTCCTTGGTTTCTTGCCTGTTTAACTATAGTAAGTTATTAGGCTGTTTTAATTAGCAGGCCATCCAGCATTGCCTGGTCGTAAAATACGCTTAAATATGATATTTTTTATTAATACAGATTTCGTATTAATTATTATATTATACTGGGCCCAATATATAGTAATAATTTAAAAAGTAAAAAAAAAATGACTTGTGTGCCACCACCGAGAATCGAAACCAAAACGTTAAGCGTACGATTTACTTTTTCTTTGATATTAATGTCTGAGCTATGAAGACATGTTTGCTGCAAGGCTAAAAATTAAAACATGAACCAATAGCTATTACGTTACGCATGCATATTCATAATGTTGTCCTTCGATCTTCATCTTACAAATTCCATGTATTTTAATTTAAACAAATATATATATACACATACATAAATCTATATAGAAAGAGGTCTGTGTTTACTATAACATTTTTACACAAATATTACACAAGTATAAATCATGTAGAATATCTGCATGAATATAATTATACGTAATAGTTAAGTAAAGAAAACAGAAAAAAAACTAATAGGCAATTAATTAAAATGAATGTTTAAAAGAATATGCAAATTAGCTAGATCTTTTGCAGATGAATGCAGTTCCACGAGCCATATATAACAAAGTTGTATTTTCTTTTTAAAAAAATAGGAAAAGGATTGCTTTTTTTCTGTTGTTCTTGCCAAGATCAGAATGTAGTATCTGTTCTGATGCCTCACTTAAACTAATTGTTCTTTGGTCAATATAGGGGAAACCCTTCATACTGAGACAATTACTATTTGGGGGATACTGCCAGAGTGCCCCCTTTTTGTCCTTGTTTAAGCGGAGCTGGTTTCCCATCCCTCATTAAAAACGACCTTGTGTCACATTTGCTTTCGTGGGAAAGTAAATAAATACCTAAATAAATAGAAAAAGGTTTTTTTTAATATGAATATCAATACACGAAAAAAATATAGGAGTAAAGATTGAACTATATTGCACGAATAGCGAAATTATTTTTAAACGTACATAAAAGAACCGCTTAGAATGAGATGCAGAAACTACCTTGTCCTGCGACACACGAGGGAATCAAACTACACAATCGTTTTCGATCTGAAGCAAGACCCACAGCAACTTTCCAACTTTTTCACATTCTAATCAAATCTGTCTCGATTGTCGGCTTCCAGTTCATTTTTAGTTTCCATCTTTTTCTTTTTTTTTTTTTTTTTTTCATCAGGAGTCCATTGGAATACTTGGCCAAAAATTATCTCCTGGGCCAATCTTAGAGTATGTACGAGCTTTTAAGATGTGCACCGCTCTAACAAAATCTGACCTACATCTTAAAAGAACCGCAGACTTAGTCAATTGGTCATATTTTAGGCAAAATGTTAAATCAGTCTCTTATTTTTCATTAGAATATCTTCAGAATTTGCAAACTACAATGCTGTCCAAATACTTAATTAAAACGTGGAAGTATTTTAAAGAAGGGCTGCACACAAGTGGCAAAAACAAAAATGTAAACCTACCGAATGTTTTCATCATCATCATCATCACCACCATCATCATCATCATCATTAAATAGTAGCCCGAACTTTTGAATGTTTTAAGTTGGATTTTTTTTTCCTTGGACATCAGGACAATTCCTTCGACTTTAGACATTTTCGCCGTTCTTAATAGGTAAGTATTTTTGCAAAATTGGAAAAGAAATTGTCTCATCAATCTGATTAAGCCATTTGTCGTGTTTTTTTTTTTTGTTTTTGTTTTTTTTTTTTTTTTCGTCATGGTCGCAAGCGTTCCAGTTACAATGGGAATCACATTGATTTTTGTTTTTATATCTCCATAGTTTAACTAATTCCCATTCCCGGTCTTATTTTTTATGTTCTTTCTCTTGTATTCTGGTGTCGAAAGGCTATGACTGAGCAAGTTATCTTCTTTTTGTTTAGAAAACTTATAATAATTCTTATTATTATCATTAATCTTATTATTATTATTATTATTATTATTTAGTAGTAGTAGTAGTAGTAGTAGTAGTAGTAGTAGTAGTCACTAGGAGTTTCCACACAGGCCATCATAAAAAATTCTCTTTGAGAACAACATGTGGTGTTCCCTGGAGTCTAAGTGACAACAAGTCTACGCAGATTTCGAGTACTCATCACCTTCTTTTAATAATCTTTTCAAATTAGTTTGCGCTATCGCAATAGCCGTTTACCATTGATTTCTCGCTTGTAGCGACCATCGATCTTCTCTAGAATGTGGGTGGCCATAACCCTCCCCAAGGCTCCAGTCCTCTTTGCACTCATCCAGTGGAGGTTTGGTTGGTGCTTTCTCTCCCCGGGCTGTCTTTCCATCCTCTTTGACCCTCCTCGATTATTTGGTGTGGCGACAGTTTATAGTGACACTACATTTTGGGGAATTTTTTTGTTTAGGTTTTCATTATTTCGTGTGATGCTTCTTGTGTTTTACATTGGTAGCAGTTTCTATGTGTCCGGCTTGTGTGTATGTTTTTCCATTCAAGAGTTTTCCCTAATATTTCAACCGTTTTCATTATTGTTGTTATCCGTTGTATCTTCTCAGCCAATTTTTCCTATTCTGTTTTCAAAGTTTTCCGGAATTGTTCCTAGTGCTCCTACTATTATTGGTACTATTTTGACTTTCTTCGTCCTCCAAATCCCTTTGTATTTGCATTTGCTTTGCTCCTTCGTTTCCTTGTTATTATCTCTGTAATTAGCTGGAA
This sequence comes from Euprymna scolopes, assembly GCF_053919585.1. Classification (NCBI taxonomy): domain Eukaryota; kingdom Metazoa; phylum Mollusca; class Cephalopoda; order Sepiida; family Sepiolidae; genus Euprymna; species Euprymna scolopes. Next base: position 39,203,569 of record NC_136524.1, on the reverse strand, counting down.
CGGTGAAATCTACAATATGGAAGGACTTTTCCTTTTTGTTAACTATAATGACATCTGGTCTTCTTCTTTACATGGGTTTATCCGTTAGTATGTCCATGTCCCAAAGGATTTTGTGATTTCTGTTTTCAAGTACTGCTGCCGGTTTGTGATTGTACCATTTGCCCGGGTGTTCAAAATGCAATTGTTTGCATAGTTTCCAACGTACTGCCTTCCCTACTTAATAGTGTTTATTCTTATTGTAACGGGATCCCAGGTAGTGCCAGATATCCTATACAGCTAGATGAAGATGGGATAAGATGAGGTATGGTTAGGAGGGGTGTCATGCTGACACTTGGTCAAGGAAAAACAGATGTTTATGAGATTTCTGTCCACCAGAGAAGAAATAGTATCTTTTTCAATGAAAAGAAAATATAAAATCTGATAATAGGATTCCTGGAACAAGAGATTGTTTTTCTAGTTGGATTTGGTAAAAATGAATTTTAACTACTAATTGAGTGAGACAGGTACAATGACTTAGGTTCAAAAGGTCTGCTTTGGTGTCTGGGAAATGTTGTCATTTGGGTCCACCTGTTGTATTTAACTACCAGACCACCAAGCCAGTGATAAGTTAGTTGGACGGATAAATAAATAAATTGAACCTAGGGAGAGATATGGTCATGAATGAGGAAGAAGAGGGTCACAAGAAAATAGAAAATGAAAAGAATAAGATAATGGGATAGAGAAAAAAAAGAGGTTCAGAAAAAAAGAAAAGTAATCTTTAATATGACAGAGGGGAGAAAAGGCCAGTTTTATAAAAAACGATTGGCTTTTTAGAGTTAGAGTCCTTTTTACTGGCTGGCATTGAGGCGTCCACATCGCTCTCACCCCGCCTGGGGGGGGGGCGAAACCCTCACAAGAGCTAAGTTGAAAGGCTCTTGTTCTTAGCTGGGAAATTAATTAGAGGAACTTAAGTTATGCAACCTGCATCATGAAGCTCGGATCAAAGAACTCGACTTTAAACAAGTGTAGAACGATTTATGAATAATTATTTTGTTGGTTTTTACGAAAATGAACGAGAGTTTTTCTTTCTTTCTCGATTGCCGGCCTGAATTAAGATGCAGTTTATTTCAGGTATGCTCTGACGCCAGATGATGAAAGAGATAGACTGGATCCAGCACGAAGCCAGAGTGACGGCCGAAATCGACAATGTTGCCACACGAACTTAAGGTCATGCACATTTCGCGTGCCCTGAGCAGCAGAAAGATATTTTCCAGTGACCAGTGGAGTCTGGTCACCCTTGAGCGGTCCACCACTAGACAAGTAAGAATGTAGCCCTGCTGGGTTGCATCTATGGTCCTGTGAGCTGGGAGCGACGAACACGGCCAGAAGTACATCACAAGTATGCTCCCGTGAACCAGGATAGCGACGGATGCGGCCCGGCCCTGGGACAAGAGAGGATGTTAGGGTTATATTATATTCTTTTGGGCTAATTTGCTGCATTCACTTATGTGGCTTATCTTTTCGTATTTTTGTTCACAGAGTATGGATTTGTCGATTACTTGTGTCTCGTCGATCTTTGCTTTAGTATAATTGATTATTTGTGATTTCGTTTCTCTGTTTAGGTACCCTTTTCGTCGCCATGTCCAGGTGCTTTCGTTAGTCTAATTTTTTTTCATCTTTATAAATCATTCGTCTAGCTGTTTTTCTTCCCGTTGTTGTTGTTGTTATTATTATTATTATTATTATTATTATTATTATTATTATTATTATTATTATTTGTACTCACTAAATGTTCTCACGCTGGCTATAATCAGAGATTAGTCATTGGCAACAACCGATGGTGTTCCTTAAAGTCTGGGTGACAACAAGTCTCTCCAAATTTTCATTACTCTTCACCTCTTTCAATAACCTTGCAAATGAATTTGCGTTATCGCAACAGCCGCTTTCCATTGATTTCTCACTAACCATGACCATTGATCTTTGTTGGAATTTGGGTAGCAATAAGCCCCCTCATGGTCGCACTCCTTTTCACACCTATCCAGTGGAAGTCTGGTTAGTGCTTTCTCTCGTCACTCTTTCTCATCCTCATTAACAATTCACAAATATTACCAACTCCAACTTTTTATTTTTATTATTATTATTATTAGTAGTAGTAGTAGTAGTAGTAGTAGTAGCAGCAGCAGCAGCAGCAGCAGTAGTAGTAGTAGTAGTAGTAGTAGTAGTAGTAGTAGTAGTAGTAGTAGTAGTAGTAGTAGTAGTAGTACACTGATGTTCAGTTTTTTAGAGAGAAGTTCCAGTTCAAATCTATATGTAGAGTCATGGGGGATAATTAAAATCTTGTCGACGATAGCCACTTTGTAGCAATGTCACTGCGCACATATTCGTCTTATTGGACTTTGTTACTGATGAAGAAGAAAAAGAGTCATTAAGTCTCCAATCCGAAGGACAAACATCTTCTCTACAATCTATATCAACGTTATTTAACAGTTCATCAACACAGAGTAGAAACCAGAAACCCTTAGGGCAAACAAAAAATATAAGGCAGGTTAGTTCGTCCGGCATTAAAAAAAAAAAAAAAATCGAGTTCCTGAATTCCATCTCGTGCCGCAACTCCATTGCGAGGGACGAAAAAAATATGGCGTCGGGTCGCAACAACAATATTCATAACTGTTTATAAAAGGCACGAAACGGGATGGGGCGGAAATGGCAAAATACGCCCATGCCCAAAGTGTTCTAATCATCCAACGTATCACAACGCAAGTCTGAGAATACCTATGTTATGTTACCGGAAATACTTACCAATCATTACGCAAGAGCTTAGAAGTGCAAAAGAAAGCATCTTGATTATTTAGCCGCTGCATATATAATTATACACTGAGGATTTTCATGTTCGAAGGTACGTTATCACCTTTCAGGCACATTTATTTTAATGTGATCCTCCAATTGTTAAAGATGGCATGCAATGCAATGCAAAAAAAAAATGAAACCAAAGAATTAGTAAAATAAAATACAATGTAATAGAAATTTTTGTAGGACTACATCAACTAAACTAATATCAAATTGAATGTCACTTAATATACAATGGATTCACTGTTTTGCTTTCGTTGATAATCTTTATTTAAAATCTAAAATGATTTCATACTCTGTTTTTTTTTTTGTATTTTTGTACTTTTAAATAATGATTTCTACATCAAGTAAATAATAAACAATGTTTCGAAATTTTTAGATAATATTGCTACATAAAGTAAATATTAAATTATGTTTCGAATTTTTTTAGATAAAGATTGCTGTATCAACTAAACAATAAATTAAGTTTCGAAATTTTTAGATAATATTGCTACATCAAGTAAACATTAAACTATGTTTCGAAATTTTTAATAAAGATTACTATATCAACTAAACCATGTTTCGAAATTGTTTAGATAAAGATTGTATGTTTCGGAATTATTTAGATAATTTTGCTACATCAACTAAACAATTTTTCGAATTTTTTTAGAAAAATATTGCTACGGCAACTAAACAATGAATTATGTTTTCGAAATTATTTAGATAATGATTGCTATATTAACTAAACCATGTTTCGACATTTTTTAGGTAACGATTTATATATATATATATATATATATATATATATATATATATATATATATATATAGACTGTTGACACGCTAGGATACTGTCTAGTATGCATTAAAGTTCTCTCCTGTCACCATTCAAGTTTTCTCCGGTAAGCATTTAAGTTCTTTCGGGTTTATCAAATAACACCGAATGTTAACACTGATGCGAACATGTCCTGTGCAGATTTAAAGTTTGCAAGAAAATTATGTCAGTTTTTGGTGAACTGATTTATTTGAAAAGAGAAACTAGGAAAAGAAATAACAACTTAAATAAAACTTATATTCCAGGCGAAAGAGATATTTCTTAAAGTATTATTAGGAATATGATGTGCATTGTAAAACATACAAAATGGAAAGTACAAAAGTATATAGACCAAATTAAAAAAAAAGAAGTTAAACATACCCCAGACATAAATGAATGACAAGAGGAACCTACGTCTGTCATTTATTATGTGTTTGAGATACTTATACCCTCGCCGATACAAAATAACCGTACGAGCAAATGAAAACATGCCCCGACGGGAACTATACCGGGTGGAACAATAAAATTGTAGCCCTAAAGAAAACAACATTACAGCTTTAGTTTTAAACATATATTGAAAAAATCAATTCAGGTAACTTGATTATGTAGTAGAGCTGACATCTATTCAATGTAGCTGCCTTCAGCCTCAATCGCCACCTCGATACAGGTCTGGAATTGGAAGCATGCCTTTGCCACAAGCGCCGGCGGGAGCTCGGTAAATACTAAGCGAATGTAATAGAAATTTTTGTAGGACTAGGCTGGCTTCGGCGTTGTGGGAGGTCATGTCGGTGATGTTCTCGACGTATGACCAAACGAAGTAGTCCAGAGGATTCAGATCGAGGGAGAAGGGGCAATGAGAGAAGAGTACAAAGTCATAGCACTCCGTCTGAAGCCAAGCCTGGGTCCCTTTAGACTTGTGGACCGGCGCTGAGTCCTGATGCCATACTAGGTGTCTGCTAGCGACCATCTGATTGAACCAGAGGATCACCACACTTTTCAGCACATCCAGGTACACTTCAACGATATATGGCATGATGTGGCCCTTATTTGAAACCACACCAAAGATCATAACCGTGGGTCGTCCGATGCAGTGAGCTGTGCCCTCAAGCATAGAAATTTACATTTTGAGTGTGCTGGCAATGGTCCTGTTGTCATAACTTTGATCGGTAGAGCACGTGAGTTGTACAGTGGCGCATCTCCGATCTCGCTCTTTTTTACCACTTATCAAGGCCAAGAGGCCACTCGAGGATAAGGGTTAAAGAGTGTACAGTAGTCAATGCAACAATATCATAGTAATAGTTAATAGTGGAAATTTGGTAAATTGGATTATTTAAGGGGAACGGCTCATCAAGAACTTGTTTATGTTGGACTTGAAGACGACCATATTGTAGTCAGATGGAAAGCAGGCAAACGTAATAGAGTTCCTCAGGTGTGCAGTTCTACGAAAGAAGCTTTGTTCACGGGGTCTACGTTTAGGTTTAGACACAGATAAAGAGTGGGGAAAATTATTGATATTATTTTCAACTATACGAGTGTTTCTCGTGAAAGTTTGGCGAGGGAGGACACGGATTGGAGCTCAGACGAGCACCTGCCATGAAAATAATGATAAAACAGGATCGCAACGTCTCTTCTGTGAGAAAGAGGTTGCAAGGAAGAGAAAATGGCATCTCCTACGAGGCTACGAAATCTATTTTGAACTATCAAGGCATAAGGTCATTCTAGCAGCTCCTGCCCAGATATGGCAACAATATTCTATCTTTGAGCGTAATTAGCTCTTATACAGATAGAAAATTGTATCAGCAATGAGATATCTACTGGATCGATAGAGGGATCTCGCCATTTTTTCAGCGACGTTGGCAACGGATTTGGTGTACGTGTTTCATTTCAGATCAGGAGTAAAGGTGAAGCCCAGAAGCTTGTCAAAATATGGGGCCTCCTCAAAACAAGAACATTTCGATTGTTGCCAGATGGGGATCAGAGCGTTGATGATGTAAAGATAGAAGATTGGTTTTAGATGCATTAAAAGTAACCAGCCACGTTTTCCCCCATTGTAACATGTGCTCAAGATGAGAGGAGAGAGAATCAGAGAGAACTTGGTCGTTTACGGCCTTTGATGTGCTCCTATAGATGGTACTGTCGTCAGCATAAATGTCTACAAATGATGTAAGGATGTGATTTGGAAGATAATTAATGTAAATCAGGAAGAGAGTTGGACCAAGGATGGACCCCTGAGAGACTCCAGCATTAATACTGTGAGCTTCTGATTTCTGCTCATCAATTACTACTTTTATGAACCTATCAGAAAGAAATGATTTAATAATTGAGAAGACATTTCCAGCTTTACCATAGCTGGAGACCTTATGAAGTAGATCTTTATGTCAAACCCTATCAAAGGCATTTGATTTGTCAAGAGCAATTGCCCTAGAAAGGAAACCTCTGTTGAGAGATTCGTTAATCCTATGAGATATAACCGCAAGCACATCTTCTGTAGATCTAGCAGACCGGAAACCATATTGCATGTCACTAAGAAGATTATTTTTCCTGGGATGGTTGACTACTTCCCTATTTAACACAGATTCCAGTAAGGATTAAGGGGAACGGCTCATCAAGAACTTGTTTATGTTGGACTCATAACACACAGGAGACTTATTTGTCTGTTCTGAAAAGGAGATGACCGATCACCTGAATCTTTAAATACAAGGAATACTGATGAAATTTTCCAGAGTGTTGGGAAGAAATTCTCCTGAAGATAGTTTTGTAAACAGCTTTGTACGTATAGGAGCTAGTTCTAGTTGAAGCTTTTTCAGTACTATAATTGGAATGCCGTCAGGACCAGTTGCTTTACTGGAATCAAGGTTTTTGATTAGCTTTGCAACATCACGCATAGATATGTGTATGTCGCATAGCGTTTTTTCTGATACAGGAGAAAATACGGGGGGTGACGGCCTTGGTCGCATAGGGTAGGACTAGCTGCAAAGTTCTTGGCAAAGAGTTTGGCTTTGTTTGTCTGATACTGACAAAATTATCCCAGGTCCACTGATGATAGTTGAGATATAGCACACGTTTCTGTTCAGGATCCTGTTTGCTATTTAACAAAACTGGTGGGAAGCAAACCGCTTCTAAGCCAGTTTTGACTTGACGGACTGAGCATACAACTCTCTCGTGTTCTTCATTATTCTTTTACATTGGTTGCTGGCAGTCCTGAAGGCAGCTTTAGTCTTAGTACATCTGTTACGTTGGAAGCAATGGAAAAAGTGATTTCTATGCGCAATGGCAGCAGCACATTCTGGAGAGAACCATGGCTGATGTGGTTTTGGTTTATGCTGGAATTTTTCGATGGTCTATATCTACAGTTCCGTCAGGTCTGATACTATAGGGGACACATCCTGTTTAAACATAGAACGCAGAGGTAGATCTGATACAAATGTACGGAAGCTATCCCAGTCAGCCATAGAGTATCGATATACTGTACGATGGAGAGGTACATCTGGGGACTTGTTACATTTCGTTTTTATCTTAACTGATACGACAGAGTGGTCAGAAGATCCCAGTGGGACAGAAAGGAAGATGAACATAGCTCAGGGCAAGTTGTGAGGAAAACATCGAGGAGACTTGCATACTGGCCGTCAGTGTTGGGCACACGGATGTATTCGTGAACAATCTGAGTTAGGTCATAAGCAATGGATAAATGATGGCAGAACCTCCCTTCATCATCGGTCTTGCTTGAGTGGGTTGACCATTCCACATTGTGAACATTAAAGTTTCCACATACGTGAACGTTAGCCGAGAGATGAGCAGACAGGATGTGGTCAATTTTCTCAGATATGCTCTTAAAGATAATAACTTCTATATTTTGGGGGCGATAGAGGACGTATATAAACACAGAAGTGTGAGCAAGTGCAACCCGGAAGCACATATAGGGTAAGTTAGGATCTTCTCTGGAGATGCCCTTACCACATAGAAAGCCATCTTTAATGTGGCCACATATTCCATGCCCATGGCGGGTCAGATTTTGATTTTAAGTTACAGTTACTTTAATTACAATCTCATCTAGCGAAATAGTTGGTCCAATGCCAGTTTCGCTTAGGAATAATAGGTCTGGTCTAGTCTCCTGTAATTGGGTTTCAACCTCTGGAAGGTTGGAACGTAGACCCCTGGTGTTGGAAAAGGAGACATAGCAGTGGGGGTATACGTTGAAATTTGAAGATCTGGGTTAAATCATATATTTTTTCTTGAAACTTTTCATGATGGAGTTTTGGGATTTGTGGAATAGGTCGACAGACTTGCTTAGAGCAGGGCAGAGAAAGGAAAAAAAGAGAAAAAGAAATGAAGAAATAGATATATATTTTGTGTGTGTGTGTGTGTGTGTTACACACACGCGCGCGCGCACACACACAATTACCCACTAATATGGCAGCGAGAAGCCCCATCAGAACCTACTGCATGGTTCAGAATCCATTCACCAAATGGCAATACAGCAGCCTAAGTACTTTGCACCTGTAATTAAATCAAGGTTTAGGTCCCTGACTATCAAGCGTATAACGTACGTCCAGTTAAAAGTTTACCTCTAGCACCCTTATTAGTGACATGGCTACAAGGATAGGCATAGAAACAGAAAATTTCCGACATCTCTGGCGACTGTTCACACAGAATACTGCCAACTTAGAATACAGCTTTTTCTTCTCTCTTTTTCAGAAAAATCACTCATTAAAAATTAGGACTGAGGGACAAATTAGGAGAAGAGAGAGTTACAGGAGCTGTCGATAACGCATCCCCAATGTATTGTCTACTCTCTATGAACATTGTGTCACTTTCAGACATGATAGAAGGCTCCTATCGCTCTTGGGATTTGTATACAAACTGGCCAATTAGATCCAATGATCTTCAACAAAAAAAAGTAAACCAGTTTTCATCAAACGGAAATGGAATCATGTCTTTCCTAGGGCGATAATTTTATAGTTTTACCCCGTAAAAATAGATTTCAAAAGGGGGAAAAAAAATGATGATTACCAACGGAGATATGAACTTTGAGATGTTGAGACATGGCTCATACCATATGACTTCTGGCCACACGGAGATATAAAAGAAGTTGCACTCGTGTGTCACGTTTACAGGATTTGCCTTCTTCTTTTAAAGATTTAGTTTATTGCTAATCGCCCAAGACATCCCTAACGGAGAATGCCGATGGGGCTGACCAACCATATTTTGCAGGAAATAGTGCTCTTCCTCTAGGGCGCTAGCTCTTAAGATCACACTTTCTGACCCCTGTGTCTATCACTTTTGTACTAGGACGAAAAAAAAGTTCCCAATTCAATAGTTCCCACACCATTAGCCAAGCTCCAACCTCTGTCTCATCGCCGCGATGTTGCATCCATATGTCTTTTTTACAAGTAATTTAATGGACTATGTTCTGATGAACTCCTAGAACTTGTGCTTCTTCGACGTGCATACTCCCGACTAATCCGACAAACAACAAATTCTCATCCGTCCCTGTATAGTTCCTTAGATGCTGGAAGACGACTACTCTAATAATTTCTTCCCTCGACCTGCTAGAGTTTGGAATTCCCTCCCTATTTCTCGTTTTCCTGGCTTCAAAAATTTGCAGAAATTGACCAACTTTGCACAATCTTCCGTTAGACCCGATCCTAAATAGTAGGCCCCTTGCGTTCCAAGTGTCAATATGCTTAGTTTGTTGTGGAAAAGAGTAAAAACTGATTATAAATCATCAAATAACCTGTCTCTTACTTAATTCTTATATATCAGTCTTGTTGCGACATGGCTCATCTCACACGACTTCCGGTCAGCCGGATATATATAAAAGAAGAGGCACGGAGCACACAGCAGAGTCTGTATTCCATGAATATAGACTTGTAGCAAGCACCGTTTTGTTTTTGTTCCACTAATTAATAAAGTAGTTATCTACATTTTCCCTGTTTTATGGTTCTTTTTCTTTTCTTTTTTTGTGCGATATAACAATAACTGGTCCTTCTTTGTTATAATAACGAAATACAAAAATCGAAATATTGATTTTCGAGTAAAGTAAACACAAAAGGTATCTACTTAATTGTCATGTCATGAACATATCCAAAAATTATAGAAACCGATAAGGTAGAAAGTGAATTATTAAAGAAAACACTTTTCGGAGATATTTCCAAGTTTTTCTTACATTAATAGACTGAGCAGAGCGCGTGTAAAAGCTGGAGAGGTAATTAATCCCTGAAGACTTTCAAACTCTTAGGTTAATTCAGGAGAAATGGGTTATTTCTCTTGTGTTTACGTCACACAAACATGGCGAAATCGTATTTATTTTTTTTTTCTGAACCATGGAAAGACTTGTTTTAAGTAATAATGTAGTGATATTCAACTAACTTCGACATGACAATTAAGCAGATAACATTGTCTTTTTAATGAAAACTCAATTTTTTTTTTAATATCGGATTTCCCTATAATAACGAAGAAAAAAAATAATTTTTGTCCGTTTTTAACAGACACAAGTCTTGTAAGCCTCTCTGTCTGTTTGTCTGTCTGTCTGTCTGTCTGTCTGTCTGTCTGTCTGTCTGTGTGCGTGTGTGTGTTAATGTATTTTTGTCACTCCTATTTCATAATCCATTTTTCCCTGCATCTTTGCATAACAAACCAATAAATGTCTATATTTCACTAAAATATGCGTAAACAACACGAACCTCAGAAGACGTTTTCGAGAATCCCGTACAATAATTTGATACGAGCATCTTACAAAGAATGACACTTAACTCAGCGAACAGAAGTACTAGCACCCACCACCACCACCACTCTATTACTCTCTCTCCTCTCTCTCTCTCCCTCTCTCTCTCTCCCTCTCTCTCTCTTTATATATATATATATATATATATATATATATATATATATACCTCTCTGTTTTCCCCTAGCTTCCATTCTTCCACAACTACCCAAAAGCAAGACAAAGCACCTGCCTTCGTTTATTTATAAATGTCCCACATGGGGTTCTAAATATCTGTTGAAAAAAACACACACCTACATCTTTCAAAGGTAAGCCAGACGAAATGCATAACAGCGACGATCATCACATACCTACTTGTGATTCAAAAATGATGAAATAAAAAATATTTTCAATGACTACTTTTCGCTCGAAAGCGTACGGGGCTACTGTGATAGAGGTCAGGTTTGCAGAAGGTCAAGATGGTTGTATTTTGAGTGCTGCTCGCATTAGGGATTGAACCTTCAACCTCTAAAAGAGTGTAACTTTTACAACTGAATTTTACTTATTTTGCGGACTGTTATTCTTATCTTCATAGTTGTTGTTGTTTTATCATGTTACGGCCAACTCATCCTCTGACCTTCTTCAGTTGGTTAATCGCGACGGGATAGGAATGCAAATTCTTATAACTGCATCCCCAGTAATCACTGCCTTCCATGGTTGTTGTCTCACCATGTTTTTGGCCAACTAATCCTCTGTCCTGATTTGGGTAGGATTGAACCCGCTATCTTCACACTTTTTTGTACATACGATATAAAATAATAAAACATCAATAATAAAATCATTTAAAATAAAATAAAAAATCAAATAGAAATAATATTCATAATCATATAAAAATATTAAAAATGGCAGTGGTTCTCTACAGATTAAGAGGATGGAGTGTGCAAAGCTGAAAAGGGTACCGGAGTGGAAATCTGGAATTTTTGCCAGGCAACTATGGAAATTGAATCTGTGAAACGTACGGTCGAATTCTCCTTTCAAACGCAGGGTATGTAAGCCACCTGAGATCTCATAATATCAGACCGTCGTCATTCAAGGTTCCACGGCGACCTCATAGCACAATGTGCGTAATATGCAGTAAGGTATGTAGCTCTATATCTGGACTGAGAAGGGACATGGCTGTGCACAAAGACAATATTCTTCATTCGGATCCAATCAACTCTGTTAAGACATTGAATTTGGTGTGGCGTGTATGTCATCGTCCCTGTAAGTCAGCTACAGGCCTTAAAAGTCACCTGAGGACACATGAGAGGATACTTAATGCAGTACATGAATCTTGAGACGGCAATCATCTGTGAAGATGCTGCAATTATCATGTATATATATATATATATATATATATATATATATATATATATATATATATATTAAGTAAATAAATTCAAATATGTTGAACTAAAAAATAATTTGTTTAAAAGTGCTCAATGCATATATAGAGTTATTATAAGCACAAGCTTCTTTCTTAGAAGTGCACGCCTGCGGAACTCTCTTCCGTTTGCCTGTTTCCCACCCGACTACAACTTGGGTGTCTTCAAGTCACACATAAACAAATTCCTGATAAACCGCCCCCTTAAGTAAGACACTTTATCAAATCTCCATTACTAACAATTACTACGATATCATCCCATTGATTACTGTACACGCAATAACTCTTATCCCCGAGTTGCTTCTGGGCCTTGATAAGTGGTGAAAAAAAAAATTATATAAACATCAGAAAAAAACCCTATGTGGATTAATCAACGTTTCGACAATAGTAATCATATCGTTGCTGTTGAAGATGATTAATGGCGGCGAAATGTAGATTATTCCACATAGTATTTTTCTGATATTTAAATAATACTAGCGGCAGAGGTGGGGGAGGAGGCTTTGCCTGGTCGTAAAATAGGCTTAGATATGATATTTTAATTTGTCCAGATTTCGTATATATTATTATAGAGTCGTGATTTCAAAAGTAAAAAAAAAAATGTATTTAGGTGCCATCAGCTAGAATCGAAACCGGAAACAAAACTGTAGCATTAAAAGCTATACCAACAAAGATTAATTTACAAAATGTATAACAAATTTTGACTCTTTAAAACCTATTTTAACCGGCTAAAGACCCATAAAAGAACAGTCCATAAAAAAATCCAATCATTTGAAGCCTCTAGCGCTGCTCTGCGACTTTTAGTTTCAGAAGAGATAGAGTTTGAAAATATGGAGACAGACAGATAGACATAGTGAGTTTTATAAATTATGCATATATATATATATATATATATATATATATATATATATATATATATATATATATATATATATATATATATATATAAGTTCGATGTATGTTAAATATAACTACAGTGCATATACAAATAAATGAAAACAAGTCTATATTCTAAATTCCAAGAGGTTGTCCATCTTACCACTTATTTCTTTCAATTTTTGGCAGCACCTATTTCGTAGCGCAGAAACAATTAGTTTATATTATATTGTTTTTTAAATATGTTTTGCCTTGACTCATCAGAAGAATAAAAACTCACTAACTTTATAAATAAAAAAAAAGAATTTAGCTAGATTACATCGATCCAATACACACACACACACACACACATATATACATATATATATATATATATATATACATACATATATATGCGTGTGTGTGTGTGTGGTATATATATACATATATATATACATATATATATATATATATATATATATATATATATATATATATATATATATATATGATTAGTTTTTTTGGAAAAAGAATTCCAGCAGAGTGCTCAATTAAAAGGAAAATCCAAATTTTAAGAGCGTACTTATATTTTGTGTACAGAAAGTTGTTAGTTGAGACAGGTCATTGGTACCGTCGGTTTCAAGCCCGATAATAAGGCCCGTTTAAGGTATCCTTATCGAGCTCTCTTCAGCCAATATTCGCTTATATTTCGCGAATATTGGCTGAAGAGAGCTCGATAAGGATACCTTAAACGGGCCTTATTATCGGGCTTGAAACCGACGGTACCAATGACCTGTCTCAACTAACAACTTTCTGTACACAAAATATATATATATATATATATATATATATATATATATATATATATATATAGGCAAATTTATGCATTATTTATTGGTTTGAAAATATAGGTTCTTTTTTACCAATTGTCATAAAATTTTTACAATAGTATTATAATTTTCAAAGGGCCTGCAAATTTTCATGTAGTTTCATCCCATAGAATCAAAACATATGAGCATTTCAACATTCAATTTGGCTACCAGTGTATATATATATATATATATATATATATATATATATATATATATATATATATATATATACTCATAGATATTTTTATGTGTGTGTATTGATATTCATATTAAGAACCTTTTTCTTATTAATTTAAAAAGAAAATACAACTTTGCCTTATATGGGTCGTGGAATTGCATTCATCTGCAAAAGACCCGGCTGATTTACATATTCTTTTAAACATTCATGTTAATTAATTTCATATCAGGTTTTGCGGTTTTCTTATGGGATGATCATCTTTAGTTAATTATGATGTGTAATTATATTCGTGAAGATATTCTACATGATTTATACTTGCGTAATATTTGCGTAAAAAAGTTATAGTAAACCCAAACCTCTTTATATATATATATATATATATATATATATATATATATATATATATATATATATATATATATGTATGTATATGCATATATATTTGTTGAAAAAATGTTGCCTACAAAACTTCTCTGTCAATTTTGGTCTGCAAACATGAAACTTTATATATAGGGTATTCGAACCTATGCGAAACTTTATATTTGGATTTTAGCCAGAGAAAAATCAGTGCAAAAGTATGAAAGTTTAGAAATGGAATTTACTAGGTGAAGGTCGAACGACGACATTACGAATATTCATGTGTAATTATATTCATTTATGTTTTAATTTTTGGCCTTGCAGCAAACATATCTTCATAGCTCAGGTATTAACATCAAAGGAAAAAGTAAATCCTAAGCTAAATGTTTTGCTTTCGATTCTCGGTGGTGGCGCACAAGTCATTTTTTTTTTTTATTTTAACTTTTTAAATCATTACTAGGGCTATGACAGCCTGTTGCGAGTTGCATTTCAGTGAAAAGAGAAAAGGAACTGGAACAAATATTTGAAGGAGGACACGCACACGCGTGTGACGTATATAAAGAGAAGTATATTTTATTTGGGACAGGAAGAGGAAAAGGGATTATGGGATTATAACGTAAAAGGGAGGTAATCATAAAACGGTCTATGATAAGAGTTATCGTACTTACTTTCAACACCCCCCCCCCTTGCTCTCAGCATATTATCTATTTATTTTTTTATTTTTTATTTTTCTCTTTACGAAAACAAAGATATGTGAGAGCAGATTAGTGTCAGTTTAGGGTCCGAATAAAAACTTTTTAAACTTGTCCAGCTTCGTCCGGGATGGAGATTTTGTCATGATATAAGCGATCATGTCTGCTGTGGGACAGTAAATTATTTGTATTTTGTTATTACTCATAGCTTCTCTCATAAAATGGTACTTAATGTCGATGTGTTTACATCTCTGCCAATGAATGGGGTCCTTAGAAAGCGCTTTAGCGCTTTGACTGTCTCCGAATATTTTGATGGAGACGTGTTCTCGGTGTGGATCCATTCCCTTAGTTTGGTTTTACCCTTTTGCAATGAACCTGACCTTGTATTTAGGGGACCCGTCGGCATTTTCTTTGATTTTATACACCCATCTACTGCTTACTGTCGTTCTGCCTTTGGGTAAGGGTGTTAGATGGTATACATTGTTTTCCTTTAGGGAGTCAATTTCTTCCCGCATCGCTTGGATCCAGTGGTGTGTCGCTGGGGAAGTCACAGCTTCTCTGTAAGTGCGAGGTATGCCGTGTGCGGTCTTGTAACAGTAGTAAGTGTCGATTAATGTGCGGCCGCTCCCATCCTGGACTACCGTCATATAGTCTTCTAGGCAGCTGGGCATTTTGTGCTCGCGCGTCGGGTGTCTTCGCGTACAGCTAGTTTCTACTATAGACTCGGTTTGTTTGTCAGTATTGGATCGTTCAGGGTTTTCCCTTGACTTTAAATTTTTTTTATTATGTTTCTTGCGGGATCATCGCTTGATGAGTGGGTTTGTGTTTGAGTGTGTTGGTCGTTGGTGTTGTTGGTGAATTTTACCAGTCTGTGTTTACACACTTTCCCGTTTTCTGGGTAGTAGATAAGATATGCCGGGCTGTTTCTGTCGTATCCGATGAAGATTCTACTCTGGCATCTTGGATGTAGCTTTCTTTTGATGTTGGAGTAGGAATAGCAAGGCGAACCGAAAATGAGCATCCTTGATAAGTTCGGTTTTCTCCCGGTCATCTTGTGGGAGGGCGTCTGTTTTAGGCGGTTATTGAAGCATCTTTACCGTATAACTGCCGATGTCATAACTGCATAGCTCCACAGTGTTTTCGGTAAGCCGCTTTCTATGATAAGGCATCTTGCCATTTCGAATAGAGTTCGCCAGTTTCTTTCGGCCGTTCCGTTTTGATGAGGTGAGTATGATGCTGAGGTCTCGTGTTTTATGTTGTTACGGCGGAGTAGTTTTCCGAAGTCGTTTGACTTCGATTCCGAACCATTATCCGACCTTAGTATTTTTATTTTGCTGTATGGGGAATTTTTCGGTGGCAAATGTGGCGTCACTTTTGTTTTTAATAAAATATACAAATACGGCGCCAGAAAGGTCGTCAGTGAATGAGATGGCGTATTTGTTCCCGTTTAAATCCACTGGTTCTATGGTAGGTGTATCAGAATTTCTGTAGGAATTTTTGACACCCCTAACACGAAACTGCGAATAAAATATTAAAAAACTCGTAATTTCTCTTTTAAAGGTGGGTTGTTTATTTTCTTTATGGATTATACTTTCAAAATAAACTATTAAAGTTGTATAAAAAGTAATATAAATATTTTTTTTTTTTAAACAGTAATGAAATTAATTCAATTTTACGAGTTCAGTATTTTTCAATTTTTAAACTTTAAAAATCTATCCTAATTTTTCTATTAATTCTATTTTTACGATATTTTCAGGGTCAATGTGAAATTTTATGCTCTTTCCAATAAACTGAATATAATATTTTAGACAAACGTTTTTTTTCACGCCCCCCCCCTCCATTTTGAAATGTATATTAAAAAGTAAATAACTAATTTACTCACCAAATTTTTATATATCCCAAATTGAAGATGAAAGATGAATAAATAATATATTCAAATTTAAAATAAAAAAGAAGTGTTTTTAGAAATTTACCTGCGAAGTCCGAAGTTTAACACTTTTTTTAAAATCCACGTTGTTTGTTTATTTATTTTTTTTTTTTAATGAAACCTTGGTCCTAGCTCCTGTAATTGAAAAAAAAATTAGGGTTTGAATTACATTTTTCGAGTAGTTATGAGCTTGGAAAGACAGGGGGTCGAATTAATTCACGCTCCCCATTTTGAAATGTCTATTAAAAAGTAAATAATTAATTTACTCACCAAATTTTTATATATCTCAAATTGAAGATAAAAGATCAATAAGTAATATATTCAAATTTAAAACAAAAAAAGAAGTGTTTTTTTAGAAATTATCTGTAAAATCCGAAGTTTAAAACCCTTCTTTTAATCACGTTGTTTTTTTTTTTGTTTTGTTTTTTTTAAATGAAACCTTGGTCCTTGCTCCTTTAATTGAAAAAAAATTAGAGTTTGAATTACATTTTCCGAGTAGTTATAAGCTTGGAAAGACAGGGGGGGTCAAATTATTCAATATTTTTCACGAAGTTTCTGGCACACCTAGTTCTATAGGGCCGGCTAGGTCTGAATGTACTAAATGCAGAATATTTGTCGCTCTTTTGTCGGGAGATTTATTTTTTTGCTGGAGAAATTTTCCTTGGATGCAGATGTTGTAGTTTTTGTTGTTTGCAGTCTTATTTTTTTATTTTCATCCCTTCGACCAGATCGGGTAGTTTTGTTATATCATCGTAATTGCAATGGCTGAGTATTTTATGCCACATGTAGATATCGTGACATTGATGACAAGTGTCTTCTGAGTTTTCTTCCTCCATAGTTTTTAGGTAGTATAGTCTGTTGCGCTCGTGTATTTTGAATTTCGTTCCATTTTTATGTTTCAGTATATTCCCGTCTTCTTCGAAAATAACTCTCGCTCCGTTTTGGGTCGCAGTTTTCACAGAAAATATATTCTGTGGGTATGAAGGTATAAGTAGTGCCCCTTTTAAGGTAATCGTAATGGACTTTCCGTTAGTGTCTAAAAGGCGGACTTCAGCATCTCCTCTTTTTAAGGCTAAGCCACTGGTTTTAGTTCCGTCTGTCAACTCCATGTAGTGGTTCTCAGAACGGAATGTTGGGTCGAAATTCTTAAATTTCTTCGCGTCTGTTATAATGTGCGAAGTGGCCCATGCGTCGACTAGTAGGTTCGTATGTGGTATTAAGTCCGGGTATAGGAGTAGTAGTTCTCCGTTTGAATGCGAAGGAGTTTTCTTCGGTGTTGGCTGCCTTTTTCATTGTATCTTTTCGCTTATAACGGCAGAACTTCCTTTTATGTGTGTTACTTTTACAGTAACTACACTACTGTTTTTGCTGTTTGTGTTTGTTGTTGGGACATTCTTTCGATAAATGTCCTTTTCCGCCGCATGTGAAGCACGATATTTCACGTTCGTCATGGTGGTGACGGCTCTCCATCGTATTCTCTGAAAAAGACGATGTCAATTTCATCACTTCGTCATTGGTTGACTGGATTTCATGTTTCAATGTTTCGTCGAAATCACGGAGTTCTGTTTCAAATTTCAGGAATGTTATTTCTTTATTGCTTGGTAGTCCTTTTAATATCATAGCAATAATTAGGACATCGTCAACTGTTTGCCCGGCATTTCTCAGAGCTGTTAAAATTGTCTCAGTTCTTATCACGTATTCTGTGACGCTTTCGTCTCCTTTCTTTTTGAGACACGTAAGTGTACAAGAAGATTACCCTTGGTTTTCCTTTGCTTGCGTAAATATTTTGAGAGCTTTTCTCCCATTATCTGTAGCTTCTCTCATTATTAAGGATAAACTTTTGTCGTCCACAAACTGTACAAGTTCGGCGTAAGCATCTTCATTTCTCTCAGTGTTACTTCCGTCTCTATTAGGGTGTACACCTTAAATGGCGTCTTTTAGGCAGAGCGTGCGTAATTGATATAAAAATATTGTCTCCCAAATTTCGTATTTGGTTTCATCTCCGTCAAATAAAAGTCTGTTCCATCGGTTTCCATTATCTCTCCTGGGTACATAACCTGTTGCGAGTTGAATTTCAGTGAAAAGAGAAAAAGAACTAGAACAAATATTTGAAAGAGGACACGAACAGGCGTGTGACGGGTATAAAGAGAAGTACGTTTTATTTGGAACAGGAAGAGGAAAAGGGATTATGGGATTACAACGTAAATGGGGGTAGATATTTATTTGCTGCCCACCTCAGCAAAATGTGGCAAAAGGCCGGAAAGTGGGAACCCCGCAGGCTCCCCTAAAGGAGGGGCACTCCTGCAATTTTAAAAATTGCCTGAGTAACCCCGTCGGCATTCTCCGGTCGGGGCGCCTCAGGCAGCAAGCAATAAACTTGCCCCACTGGAAAGCCCGGTGGTATGGCCTGGGAGGGTGGACCTCCTAGGTATTACCCAGGCGGTGTACCTCAGTCCAACAGGTGCTGGGCCGGTTCCCGGACCCTCACCTGTTGGGCTGAGTGTCAAGTGACGAATCCTTGACTTGTACTACCCTGTCTCCCTGCAGCCGAAGCCGCTAGGAGACACATCCCATCACAAGAGTGTTGTAATGGGGTAATCATAAAAGGGTCTATGGTAAGACTTATCGTACTTACTTTCAACACAGGATATTCTTTTCATTGTTTTGGGTCTCTAGTATGTATCCGATACAGTTAGACACAGTGAATCAACCGAGAACCACATCATTCTTTATAAAAGCATATAAGATATCAACGGATACATACTCAAGAGTCAAAATAAAGAAAAAAATATGCTGTAGTCCTAGCCCTATTATATTTAACAGTATTTTGCGATCGGGCAATGCCGGGTGGCCTGCTAGTTCAAGTTCATATATATATATATATATATATATATATATATATATATATATATATATAATTATTATTTGAGGGTAAACAGTTATATATGGTCGCTACAAATAGCCATCTGTTTCAGTCAAAGAGACTTCCTCAGGCGAGCTAGAAGCTCTCGACGCCAAAAAGAAAAATGTAGTAGTTATATAACTTTAAATTTAAATAAACTAAATAATGAAAAATGTTTTAATTAGTACAGTTGAAACAAAATTATTATGTCGAATAAGCAATGCCGTCGAATAAGGTAATTATTTAAATAGATTTCATTTAATGTGATATGCTAATGACCGTAACTCAATAATGTAAAAGTGGTTTGAAGAATTCTATATATTGAAAGTACATATAGAATATAATGTCTCCGGTGACAGAAGTATCCTAACATTGGCATTAATATTTCATCACAAGGAGAATTGTACACACACATGACCTTTATATTTCTTTGGTCATTGGTAGTTGTACACACAGACACACGAACGCTACTACTTTATATATATATATATATATATATATATATATATATATATATATATATATATATATATATATAGTTGTGATACAATGAAACAGGACTGTATGTATATATATGTTTGTAGTCAGGGACATACAAACATATATATATATATATATATATATATATATATATATATATATATATATATATATATATGGTGAAAATAATGGAAATAGTATTCCGACAAAATAGAGAAAAAAAAGAACAAACCGTATTATGTGTTCATCTCGAGACTTCCTCTGGATGAAATAATATATATATATATATATATATATATATATATATATATATATATGTATATATATATATATATGTTTGTAGTCAGGAGGGACATACAGTCCTGTTTCATTGTATCACAACTCATCAGAGCCGCTAGACTAACACCTCTTCCAAGCCGAGGATTGAACCTAGAACCAAATAGTAGCCCCTTCCGTCCAAGTGGCGATATGCTTTGTAAGGGGTTATCCTGAGTAAAAAAATAAAAAAAATATATAGATAGATAGATCACTGGCATTGTCCGGTGTTTATCAATTATTATTATTATTATTATTATTATTATTATTATTATTATTATTATTATTATTGTTGTTGTTGTTGTTGTTGTTGTTGTAGTAGTAGTAGTAGTAGTAGTAGTAGTAGTAGTAGTAGTAGTAGTAGTAGTAGTAGTAGTAGTAGTAGTATGCGCTTCATGCGTTTTCACAAAGTGTCGAAATGAATTTTAAAAATTGACAGAATTTTAACTCAACTTGTAGATTGCATAACATCTAACAGTAAACATAAAATAAATCGCACCCCCTGAGAATTGCCCGGAGCGGCGGGAATTTTGAAACAAAAGGCACAGAATCTTCCATTAATTGTTAAAGAATTTTCTTTTATATTTTATCATTATTATTTTCGTGACATAACAGTTGTTGGGTGACAACATGCTTGGAATAAATTCGTAGAATTACAAGAATAAATTACTTAACCCTAATCCTTTCTTATCCGACAGCATACAATAGTTAATCCAAGAAAAAAACAAAAGACAACACTCTAAACAAAGTGAAGTAGACAATGGTTAAGGTTCTTAATGGTCTTACTGTTTCGTTTTGTTTTTATATAAAAGAAAGAATTTCTGCGGTTTGTTTATTCTACGTGTAATCCCGAGTTTGTTATGACAAAAGAAGATGTTTTTTTTTAAATAATTGAATGATAATTAATGAAAAAAAAAAAAAAATGAAAGCAGTAAATTTAAAAGTGTAACAGAAATTTGCTTTAAGAGCCAGTATACTAATTACGTATGACAAATAAAAGCACGAGCACGACAAATGTACGACAAAGCACGACAACTGTTTCTGCTAATTCTCTTTTTTTTCATTCAAGTAACCTACGATTTTTATGTTAAGAACAAGAAATAATCGATATTAATTTAGACGGATCAATATGGTGCTTTTCGTTTGTTTGTTTGTTTGTTTGTTTTTTTTGTTTTTGGTTGTTGTAATTGTTGTTGTTGTTGTTGTTGTTGTTGTTTTCTCACTAAAATCTTTGTAAAAATAAGCAAGTTTTTTTTTTTCAGACTGATTCAATCTTAAGAGGGGGTCACTAAGATATTTTTTAAAGGCTTTTCTATGACTCAATTTTAGAGGGTATCTATGCTAATTGTTAATATTAGTGAAAAAAATGTTTTACGAAACAGAGGATCAATACCCACGCATACTTTCGGGATTTTTTTTGGGGGGGGGGGTTAAACACAATGCAAGGGAGACAATTCCAAAGGAAGAAGGTTATTTTTTTGTGAAACGTTGTGCCAATAATACCCAAGATGAGAATAATTATCCGATTAATCAAAATGATATAAACATTCAAAGATCGTCTAAAAAATTCAGAAATGCATCAAGTAATTATTGTTGCCATTCGTCAACCCTTTCCCCCCCTCCCTCGATATCTTTATAGCTATAATTCTTTTCTAGAAAGACACCGGGTATTTATGAGAGGGACCACGTGAAGGTTGCCAACATCCCTAAGTAAGAGTGCTTCTGTGGAACAAACTGGATTCGAATGCACTTAGGTCGTCAATACGTGACGTTAACCACAAAAGGGGGTGCATAAGCATTGTGAAAGAGAGTAAGATGGGTTTTTTCATAACCCTATGTTCCCACTTGGGGGGGGGGGTCCCAACGACTTTTTCCGTTTCTGAAATGGAACAGGGTCATACATTTCATTACATCAAAAAATATATTTTCAAATATTTGTACTGGTATTTTGTTTCCTTTATTTCATTCATCCAGAGGAAGTCTAGAAATAAAGACAAAACGTTGATGAACTTGGTTTGTCCTTTTTCTCTCTCTCTCCTCTCTCTCTCTCTCTCTCTCTCTCTCTCTCTCTCTCTCTCTGGCGGAGATTACATCCCCATTGTTTTTGTTTTGCGTCACCTGCCCCTTTTTGTGTCGCCCCCCCCCCCACACACCTTCGCCTCTTTTTTTGCATCACTCCCTTCTTTTTAACAGGACTTTTTTTTTTTAATTAAATAATAGAAATATTTATTTTATTTAAATAAATTTTAAACATTTTTACACACATAAAAGATTAGCCATGGACATCAACCATCATCAACATGGCTACACTTCTAGGCAAGGGATTGAACCAGCGACTGTGACCAAGATTTTAATCTTAACAATATACAAAGGCTATCTGATAGATATCCGAGTTTAATTAGGTAAAAGTAAGCAGAATTAATTAGAATGGGATTTTACCCCTCCCCCCATCAAGCCCTCAAATCAACTGAGCCTATGATCATTTCTGTAATTAATCCTGTTAATTGGAGTGTGGCGTTGGTTCTGTGCAGTTCTAGGAGGTCCAGCCTCACAGGCTTCCTCTCTATTTGAGAGAGAAGGCCTATAAATACCCATCTGCTTGGTTCTCTCTGTCTCTCTCTTTAGCAGAATGGTCATTACTGACCAGCTGTAGCATTCTTCACGAATCATTGCCATTGACACCGGTTCTGTGCCATTGAGCAACTCAGCCATGCTAATGTCCGCGATGTCCTTCATGCTGTCTAATAATCTTGTCTCACGTCCACTTTCACTAGGAGTTGTACCAAAGAGCAGACCTTTTGTTCGGCCGTCTGTTCTGGCTACATGTTCCAAAAATCTCAATTTCCTGTCATTGATGGTTGTCCAGCAGTCTTTGGCATGATCCAATCTTCTCCAGAACCCATTCGTTTGAATGAGTGTCCACTCAGCTGACACAAAGCAGTCTACAGTAGCACCACAATTCAAAAGCAGCAATTTTCCTCTTGTCGACTTTCTTCAAGACCCAAAATTATGCTCCGTATGTTGCTACTGAGAATACCAAAGTTTGCAGGAGTCGTTTCTTTGTGTGTTGTGAAATGGATTTGTCTTTCAAGATATCCATTTGGTTAAATACTCCTTAATACTTCTTAATGTAACATTTTCGATTACAAGTAAACGTTTTCAAAAAATGTTGGGGGGTTTTTTATGATTAGAGGTGGCAAATTTTAAATTTACATGCATCACAGAAAAATATTTCTATCATACAAATATGTTAATTCCAAAAAAGTCAATTTTTCTCATTTATAATTTACATACAATTTAAGTTATAAGACCCTCGCAGCTCATGTATCCATGGTGTAATCCAAAGGTTAACCTTGCACAGAAACTCTACACATTGAATCAGACTGTAATTTGGCAATAGCGCATCGAATGTTGTTTCCATATATATATATATATATATTGCTCGAGCCCTATATACTGTTCATAAGTTTATGTGCATATGTATATATATTAAAAAGTTTGACTCATGTCCAGGTAACCTACATCTAAAGTTTACACGGAAGAGTTTGATAGAGTCTACAAAGGTCAACTCTTTCAACTTTGACCTCTTGGCAGCCAAATTTTCGCCCCCCCCCAAAAAAAAAAAATAAAACAAAAGTTTGCCGCATGTCTGAAAACCCTTTATATAAAATCTCAAATGTTTAGACCCAAAACTGGCTGAATAGTTTGCTAGAGACCGCAAAGGTCAAATCTTATAAACTTTGACTTCTTGGCAGCTGAAGTTTCGGCCAAAAACTGATTAAAAAGCTTACCCTATGTCTGAATACACTTTATGTAAAATTTCAAATGTTTAGACCAAAAATTGGCTGAGTAATTTAGTAGAGACCGCAAAGGTCCATGTCCAAATAACTTACATTTAAAATTTCAAGTGTTTAGACCCAAAATTAGAGGAGTTTGGTAGAGTTTTACAAGGTCAAATCGTTGAATTTTGACCCCTTGACAGCCAAATTTCTGACCGAAAACTGATTAAAAAGATTTCCTCAAATCTCAATACCCTTTGTATCAAATCTCGAGTCTCTAGACTGAAAATTGACAGAGTTATTGTGTAGGGAAATGTACACAGACACACACAGACAGACATTTTCACTTTATAGATAGATAGATAGATAGATAGATAGATAGATAGATGCGTTTCATCAGTTTAGGGAATTGTCAGGTTAATATATATTGGATTTATATTACTGGGTGTATTTTTATCTATAGATATGACTTATTGTGTAGTTAGCTAACCAATCTGATTCACTGCTATTTCCTCCCATTGGTTAATGCTTCCATTTACCTTCAAACAAAGGTTCGGCCGATTTATTTTTCCAATATTTTTTATTGCTTTGTATTGGAGTGAATTTACTTTAATGCTTGTAGTACATTTTCTTTTGATATTTTAGATGTTGGTTTAATTACATATTTAGAAAGGAGTTTGGTAGAGACTTTTTACACACACACACACACACCGACAAGACCACCTTTATATATGGACTAGCAGGCCGCCCAGCGTTGTCAAGTAGTAAAATAAGCTTAAATATGTTTTTACTTAATTTTTTTCATGTACTGTTGTCATAAAGTAAAGTTTATTTTGTGTATGCAATTTTTAGATATCACGCTTTTACAGTTTAATGTGCTTCAAGGGTTTTTATAGTTTAGAATTTCAACTTTCTCATTTAGACATAGCTAGCAGGGAGACCCAACGATTTAATTAGGATCAATGAATGTTCAGCGCTTCAAATACTTTTATCATCGAAATCTGTGAAATTAATTGATTGCTTACTCTAATCACACCTCTCCCTAATGTACTGGAACACAGCTCCACATGCCTCCCCGCAGTGACTTATCCTGCAATATCTTGTAGTTTACATTGCACTGTGGAGAACCTATAGTTGACTTTATAAAATTACTTTTACATAATAGCTTCAAATTAAAGTTTAAAATGCAAAATGTTAACTATTATCGTTCAATCTTGCTCTACACAGAAATATTCTTTTCAGACACGCTCACGTCTTATAAAAGAACCTAGTTGATTTTATATGCTGGGCCCTCTTACTAATGTGGCGATAAAACTTCTGAAATGCCCTTGTGATGTTAGGTTGTAGCAGAGTGTTAACTTTAGTCAAAATCGGACTGTTCCATTTTTTAATCAGATTCTCAGTTTTCATACAAAACCTTCTAAGAACACTGCCAGACACATGAAGTATATTTACATGAAATTTCATAAAAATCGGCTCAGCCAAGTCCATGAGCAACAAACTCACACACACACACAAACACAAAGTGCTTTTTATATATAAGTAGAGATCTACATGGGTCGTCTAACTATTAGGTTGTTGTATCAGTTCTGCCCATTCTTTTAAAGAAAATCAAAGAATTTTAAGAGCAAAAATAAATTTGTGTGAATCCCATCGACCGAAAGTTGCCTGAAATTATCTCAAAATCACACTTGATCTTTTCGCCCAATTTTCCTTCAAAAGAACCCTGAGTGGGTCTCCATCCATCTCGATTGGTCTTCCGGAATGATAAGCATCATTGAAGTCAAAATTACCATGTTTGAATCTGGTAAATCAATCTCGAACAGTTCTCTCAGCTATAGCGTTTTCTCCATATATGGCACAAATATCCTTCGTTACTTCACTCACTTTTTAACCTCGATTAAAGATAAAAAGAAGGAGGTGTCGAAAATGTGATTTTTTTTTAATCTACTTGACAATCCATTTGATGGTTTTGAAAAACGAAAAATAATTATATGAGCAAAAAAACGATGGCCATTATCTTGTAGAACAGAATACGTGCTTTCGAATGATATATAACACTAAATTAGTCGGCAAAAAATAAGTTTGTTATAGTTAGTTCAATAAAACTGTATTTTTTTTCTTATAAATGTCATCAAATCGCATGGAAAAGATAATATAATCTTCTATATAAATAAAATGAACTCATTTTTTCCCGTCTGATTTTGACATTAATAGGATTAAAAATCAAGATATTTCATGCAAATATAATATGCACAAACGGCAGAACAATATCTGAGGTGTGTTATAGGCTTATTATTTCTCAAATTCCTCGATAATCTTAGATGTCTATATTTTTTCTGCTGAGAAGTCACGGCCCAAATCGGTTAAGATCAATGGAAGTGGTAAAATATTTTCTCTCTAATAAATTCCTCCTCCCCCTGCCACCACTTAACACCGTTTGGGGATCATTCACAAGGAACAGTTGAGAAGAGAACACCGGTTTGGCTTCGTAGTTCTTTCATGTGAAGTTATTTAAAATCACTAAAGTAAGCTGCAGTGCTCTGTGGCGTAGTGGTTAGCGTGCTGGACAATTCACATTATATTTTCACGTTCGCGCCGACCTACCGTAGTCGTTTTTTTTTTTTCCCCCTAAACAACTGGAATGGACTTTTCTTGGTGGCCGAACTGTTAACGTTGCAGATGTTTGTTTTTTCTTCACACTTTATTTTCCTACTTTTACTCATGACTCCGGGTTTGATCCTTCCTACTTACCTACCATAACATTTTTTAAAATTCTCCCCCCCAGTCCCGGAAACAAACACTCGGGCAACGCCGGGTACCCCGGCTAGTTTACAAATAAACTGATGTATATTTTTAATTAATTTTTTCTTTTTTCTGGAGAAATCCTTATGTAAATGACACAAATATTTGGGAGTTAAACTCCTCAATATATATGAAATGCGTCAGTTTAAAACATCACCAATTTTTTTTTTTTTATTGCATTTTCACCCCATACAAGGCACATTGCCACTTTGGTGTAGGGGGCTACTATCAGAGGCAACAACTACTGGGGTACTATATAGGGATTTGGGCAGCAAGATGCTGGTTCACGTTGCACTTGAACTTTTGCACGTTAGTACAGTTGGGGAAGCAGGGACCTGGAATGGAATTCCAAAGTCTAGCAGTTCTGGGGAAGAAATTACTGGCGTAGAAAGATCTTTTATATCTAGGGATCTCTACAGTGTGGGGGTGGGATTTTGCAGCCTGTCAGGTCTGTCGAGGGTGTTCATGTCGTGGGGGCACAAGTGCTTGCAGTTCGTCAGAGCATTCACCATTATAATACTTGTAGAACAGGCAGAGGGATGCAACGTTTTGTCGATGGGACAGAGGCTGAAGCTTAGATGCCAGTTCAGGGCCTATCAGATTTGCGACTCTCTTTTGAACCTTGTCAAGGAGCGAGAGACTAGTAGCCGATGCCCCAGCCCAAATATGACAGCAATACTCCATACATGGGCGAATGGTTGCCTTATAGAGGTACAGGATACTTTCGGGTGTTAGTAGTTTTCTAGCACGGTAGAGAGAGCCCACCTTCCTTGCAGCGGCCCTGGCAATGCCCTCGATGTAATTGTTCCAACTCATGTTTCCTGTGAATGTTAGGTCAAGGAGCTTGAAAGACATACTCTCAGATAAAGAGTCGTTGGCCATTGCTATAGGTGATAGAGAAGGTACACGTATTGTGTTTAATGGCTTAAAAAGTCGATCGCAAGGGATGTTCAATTTATTTTTTTTGATGAAGACGTCTTAATATGTCTCTTAATGCTGCCATATTTTAACGTTAATAAATGTTCATTTATAAAGTGAAGAATTGCATTCCAGAATATGAGAATTTTCGGACTGCAGCTTATCAGAACGGGGGGACTTTGATGAGGGAACTATTATTATTTATAAATCAGAAATTGAGGTATGTAATAGCCAGTTACTGTCGGTGTAATCACAGAATCTGTGGAACATGTAAAATTTGTTCCAGTGACAACTGGTAGCGGTGGTAGTACTAAATATTCAGAGAGAAAAATAAGATGTTGCTTGTAGGATACAATGCAGCATTTTATCATTGTGACAAAAATGGTGTTCGAAAGTTACATCAGATAATGGCTATTAGGCTAGATGTATTGAATTTGTATGTGACATCTGTTGTTGCAAACCTACGATATTTTGGTCCAGAGAGGAATTTCTGTAATCATTTTATTATATATGGAGCAGAGATAAATACAGGGTGTTTTCTTTCTTTTAATTTTTTTTTTTTTAGAGGCAACAAACTTTAAGTTGACAACTCTATTTTCTTTAATTCCAGATTTGGAAACTATCGGTTATTTCGAGTTCAGCTTCGTTTGGCAACTCATCAGAATGAGACTGGCACCCGAGCAGCATTTGCAAATTTATTTTATTTACATTTGATGAGCGAATAATTTACTTGGAAGACAACATTTGATGCATTATTGCTGAAATAGTTTAATTTAATGTGTAGAGTTGTGAAAATTGAACGTCTAATTTATGTCATATGTGCACAAGCTGGATGGAGGGGTCATATGCCAAAAATTAATCTTTGGAATAAACAACATAGTTGTATGATAAAAATATTTTCCTGTGATTTATTTTAATTTAAAGTTAGCCGCCTCTAAAATAATAAACTATATATAAGAATTGTTGACAAAGAACAGGAGTATTGTAGTATTTATTTATTTTTTTTATATTTAATTATGCTCATTCTAATATTTTGAGGGTAAAATCTCCTCTTCAAAAGTTACAATTATTTGTAAAGTTACTTTACACATAAACTAGATATCAGGACTGCTATAATATCCCACTGTCAAATAGAAGGTGCAAGTCGCATTGCATTTATTAGACACATGTAGGTAAGTATTTTCTCATAGTAAGGAATATTTCACTTCGCTAATAGCTCATGTCACTGAGAAACAAAATGGTTCATTTCTGTGAGAAGAGAAATAATTTATATTTTGATAGAAATCATCATCATCATCATCATCATATCCATTCTAACATCTCCATTTCACGTGCTTGCATGTGTTGGGCAACTTTTAGAAATTAACTTCCAAGCTAACCTTCAAAACATCATTCAAACTTAACATTCACAGGCAACATGAATTGGAACAAATACATTGGGAATAAAAATTATAGAATAATTAAAGGAATCATTTTTGGTATCGGAAAATAGGCACAAATTTTTCCGATTCCAATACCCCCCAAAAAAGTTCTGATTTTTCTGATTCTTGATTCCATTAATCATGTCAACACTACTGCATACAATCTAGTTGATAGTAAGTGCTATTTTGCTGGTAGAAGTTTCCTGAATGTACTCCATGCCACAAATAATTTCTGGGTGAGATTTGAATGTAAATATAGCATACATGTAAGGGATAAATCATGTGAAAAACTAGATTAGCGGAGTACAAAAATTAATGCCCTTGTCAACTCTAAAAATAAAACAAAGAAAAAAAAAATGTTTCTTTAATTAGATGGAAAATAAAAGATCTTTGTCAGGCAATTCTTTTTGTTTCTTTTTTGTTCCAATGTCTAATGATCCCCTTCAGGGAGCTTGATATTCTCCCCCAAATTAAAAATCAAACTTCTAACTGCCCTTGTGAGGAGGCAAGTAAAAAGGAATAAAAACTAATTAACTAGGGACTGAAAAAAAAAACTATACATTTTTGCATATCTGCTTGGTATCAAGCAAGTATGTAAAAGAAAGAAAATCACAACGAAACGAAGGTTGTTTTTTTTTTTTTTTTTTTTTTTTAAAAAAGATCTTTATTTTAAAAAAAAAATGGTAATTGTAGAGTTATCTTTCCTTGCCTCTCATTTTTGTGAAGGCTCCAAGATAAAACTAAGATCCAAATGATGGTATTTACATTATTATTTATTTTTTTTTTTTTTTTTTTCTTTTCTTTTCAAAATCTCAGCTTTAAGAACTTCAAATTTGGTAGACAGGGCACAAAGTAAATAATGTTCTTGTTTTTTTGTCTTGCTTTTTGTTTTTGCCAGGACTATGGTGATAAATTGATAAATATATAAAAAGCAAAGATAAGGACGTGTGTGTGTGTGTGTGTGTGTGTGTGTGTGTATATATATATATATATATTATCTATCTTTCGTGATAAATGGATGACTACATCTAGTCTGTTTAGACCTGATATTTACAAATATATATATATATATATATATTTGCGTATATTTTTGTTTTATTTTGCTTCAGACGAAGCTCTCAGAAATCAAAGGGCCCCCTACCTGGGGCTAACACTTGAACTCTATATGAGATACATAGATATTTTGATGTTCCATTAAAGTTCTTTATCTGGTGCGTGTGTGTGCGTGCGTATATATTTATATGTGTGTGTGTGTGTGTGTAAATAGTTCTAAAGATGCTAGTTTCATATTGCCTAAATATCTAATATTATCTAATGCTATGAGTTATTTAATGCTGAAAACAATTCATTGAACACAAATTGCTTCTTTTTTTTTATATATAAAACAAACTTATGGCTGGATGGAAGTTACATTATGAGTTCATATCTTACCCCAATTAGATATAAAACAATAAACACATTAATTTGATGCATCTGAACGGTATACTGCAGTTTGATGGATTTTTTTTTTCACTTCATTTGAAGTGTTGTTTAAAGATGTTATAGAGTTAAATGTAAAACAGAAAACTTGTTTTAAACCATCAAAACTTTGACATCAAAGTACAATTTTCAGCTCCAGTAGATATCTCACTGCCGATGCACTTCTCTATCTACATAAGAGCCAGGTACGTCCAAGGATGGAGTACTGCTGCCACATCTGGGCAGGAGCTGCTAGAAAGGACTTGTCCTGCCTTGATAGAGTTCAAAATAGACTTTGTAGCCTTGTGGGGATGTCCTTTTCTCTTCCCTGCAACCTCTTTCTCACAGAAGAGATGTTGCGAGTTTGTCTCTGCTTTATCCTTATTTTCATGGCAAGTGCTCGTCTGAGCTTTAATCAATGGTCCCCCCTCACCAAACTTTCATAAGAAACTTGTCTAGCTGAAAACACTATCAATAATTACCCCCACTCTTTATCTGTGCCTAAACCTAAACGTAGATTCCATGATCAAAGCTTCTTTCTTAGAACTGCACACCTGTGGAATTGTCTTCCGTTTTCCTGCTGACTACAATATGGTTGTCTTCAAGTCTAACGTAAACAAGTTCTTGATGAGCCATTCCACTTAAGTTAACAAATTTACCGAATTTCCATTACTAACGATTGTCCAAGTGACTGCTGTACACTCTTAACCCTTATCCTCGAGTGGATTCTGGGCCTTGATAAGTGATGATGCCTATGTAAAAAAAAAAAAAGAAAAAAGTCAAATTTGATCAATTAGACTTTTAAGACACCCACAGAAAATAAATCTATCTTTTGCGATTTCAAAAATCGATCTTGTGACAAGAAAAACTAAAACTAGAATTTATTATCTGTTTGTTTTACAGATTTTTTTTTTTTTTTTTTTTTAATTCAACTTCCACCCCAAACAAGGCACAGTGCCACTTTGAAGTAGGGGGCTACTATCGGAGGCATAAGTTGCAGGGGTATTATGAAGGGAATGAGTAGCAAGACGTCTGTTCACATTACACTTGAACTTCTGCATGTCAGTACAGTTGGGAATGCAGAATCCCGGAAGAGAGTTCCAAAGTCTAGCAGTTCTGGGGAAGAAACTATTGGAGTAGAAGGCTTTCTTACATCTAGGGATCTCTACTGTGAAGGGGTGGGATTTAGGAGCTTGTCAGGTTTGTTGGGGGTATTCACGTTGAGAGGGTACAAGTGCTTGTAGTTCATCAGAGCATTCACCATTAAAATACTTGTAGAACAGGCAGAGGGATGCAACATTTCGTCGATGGGACAGAGGTTGAAGCTTAGATGACAGTTCAGGACCTATTAGGTTGGCGACTCTCTTTTCAATCTTGTCAAGGAGCGAGAGACTAGTAGCAGATGCACCAGCCCAAATGTGACAACAATACTCTATACATGGGCGAATGGTGGCCTTATAGAGGTACAGGATACTTCCAGGCATAAGTAGCTTTCTAGCATGGTAGAGGAATGCCATGTAAAAATTAACCTTTGTAAACCCAAAGTCGTCTCTACCATTTTACATCATTTCTGGGGTCTTTGAAACCTAATGGATCCGTCAAATCATTTCTTTTTTTTTTTCATCATTGTTATGAAGGTTGATCTGAAATGATACGGAGTTCTTTATATATACAAAGTTCTGCAGGCTTGATTCAGTTCTGTTTGTGAATGGTCATTTTGGAGAAATCGATGTTCATATCATATACACACACACACACACACACAGATATATACACACACACAGTGTGCATGATATTTGTTTGCAATTTTATGCGTATTTTTTTTTATTACTTTTGTAGTCGATCTGATCTTCATCTTTGTGTATGTGTGTGTTTCTTTAGAATGAAACCTATTTTCAAAACAAAAATACACAAAAATCTAAAAACAAAAAAATAAAAAAAAACTTTATGATGTATGTATCTATCATGGAACAAAGATATATTCCAAAAATCACGGAAATTGATCAAGTGGTTATATATATATAAGAAAATCAAATTTTATAACTAAGCAAGATCTAGTGTTTGCATCTGCCCTGTTTTTATAAATAAGACAGGCACAACTCAATTCGAACTATCAGCATCAAACTCAGTCTTGTAATGGATACAATTTATTATTAAAATCGCTAAAAATCATTAAAAAAAAAAAAAAAAAAAAATGGAACTACTTGATCACACAGTGATTTTTGGAATATGACATCTTTGTTCTATGATGGGTATGTACATCATATTTTTCTGAAAAATTTTATAAATAAAACAGGGACAACTCAATTCAAACTATCGCCATCAAAATATATTTAATTCTAAATAAGCACCATTCCCCCACCCCCAAAAGAACTTAAAGATGACCACGTGGCAACATTGGAGAGAGAAAAACGCATGGCTATATCTGCATTTCTAAGCATAGCAACGAAACACTAGATGGCCCAGGTAGACCATACATGTGGCAACAATTTGTTATGCTAGCTGGAAAACCAGAGTCAATTGCTGTGAGAGAAGTCCATCGACTATACTTCAACTGACAGTTGGCCTCCCAGCTCATTTAAATGCACCCCACTTGACTTCTTCAAGTGGGGTGCAGTAAAACAAGGCACAAACAAATCCAGCTGCAACATGAAGGATCACCAGACTAAGTCGGGAGACAGTGAAGACGGTATGTGGCTGGCTCCAAGGCCATCTTGGTTGCCATCAAAATCTAAAAGGTAGATTCATCAAACGAAATCCATGAACACAAATTGACTCTAATTTGATGAATAAAACATGTTTTTTTTTTTCTTAGTAATTTGGCAAACAGATATTATTCCCACCTTGTATATGGGAGAGAGAGAGAGGGGGGAGGGGAAGGAGAAATATAGATATAGGATATTTATGCATCGTCTGTCAACTCAAAAAAAGTCCGTGAAGCCAAAGGAAGAATTTGGAATCTAAGTATGAATGGATTATAGTGTACCTATTTACAATGCCTCCCCATGGGACAGAGTTAGACACCAGGGCCGTTTTTTAACATGGAGAAAAGGTACAAAAATAAAAAACTGTCTCAGCCGTGAAGGACTGTTCCTTCACTGAAAGAGAACAAGAAATTGAAGTGCAGCATCTAAAGAACAGATACTACACTTTGATCTTGGCCAAAAGGCCAAGTAGGTAACTTTAGTGTAGTGCAAAAAAAAAAAAAAAAAAAAAACTGTCTCAGCCGTGAAGGACTGTTCCTTCACTGAAAGAGAACAAGAAATTGAAGTGCAGCATCTAAAGAACAGATACTACACTTTGATCTTGGCCAAAAGGCCAAGTAGGTAACTTTAGTGTAGTGCAAAAAAAAAAAAAAAAAAAAAAAAAAAACTGTCAAAATTTTAAGTTGTACTCAGTAATCCCAAGTATGAAGGAATGTTGTAAAATCAAAAACGTCAATGGATTCAACAAAATAGTACTCCCAGATCCACAGATTACTATTTCATTCTTTAATTGATCGACTGGCTAATTAGTTAATTGAGGGTTGATTTTTTTGATTTGTTATTTTATTAAAATTCCCTTTGTTTCACATAAGTTTTGTATGTGTGTGTGTATATATATATAATATAAAGCTGAATGTCTGTGCGTGTGTGTGTGTGTGTGTGTGGTCATGAATAGGCTCCTATATGGTTAACTATTTTAAAAAACTGATTACATATAATGATAGAAGATGTATCGAGACACAGGAATGGGGTATGTTTGATCTGGCAGAACGGTGGTTCATTAAAATTGTGGGGTCTGTGTTCGCGCCTAGTCCACAAAGTATGGAAATAAAAAATTTTAAAATAACAAAAAAAAACGTTAACAAGCGTTTTTGATATAGATGTACATAATACTTTGATAAGTATGTTTTAACTTAAATAGGGATGTATAATAAAATTGTGGGGTCTGCGTTTGCGCCTGGCCTCCATAGAATGGAAATAGGCACAAACTTTAATAAAGACTTTTCATATCTATCTGCGCAAGTATACTTTGATAATTATGTTTCAGTTTGAAGAAATATGGTATAATAAAATTATGGGGTGTTCGTTCGCACCTGACCTCCATAGAATGGAAATATGTCACAAAGTTTAATAAGGTTTTTTTTATATAGATCCACAGAATATTGTGATAAGTGTTTCAGTGTGGACAGGTATGGTATAATCAATTATGGGGTTTATCTATTTTATTTTTACTTTCATCATATTTTGCTTTGGTTTTGATACCCCCAAATTCGAAGCTATCTCTTTACAACCCTTCCTTTTCATAACCTATCATACTTTCATAAATCAGAGTCCATTTTCTGTAGGCTGTTTTTGAACCCAGTCAACGACGGGTACTTTTGCTAGTATATATATATTATAATAAAGCCATATTTCTGTGTTTGTTCACAGTATACGTGATATATGACGTCATGAGACATATATATATATATATATATATATATATATATATGTGTGTGCAGTATAAGTCATATATGGCACCATAGCAGTGGCATTATATATGACAGTAGAGCAAAAATATACAGTTCAAAAAGGGAGGGGGGGAGGCAAAAATGAAAGTAAAGATTCCCGGGGAATGCCGGGTATATTATCCAGTATACATATATTAATGTGTGTGTGTCTGTTTTTAAAAATAAATAAATAAATGGAGTCATATCAAGTCAGGGACATACATAGAAAAGAGTGTGGGGGGGGGGAGAAAGGAAAGTTTACAAAACGTTATATTTAATGGTAAATAAACTATTTGAATAAAAATATGACATTAAAAGTATATATATATATATATATATATATATATATATATATATATATATATATATATATATATATTGTTAAATCCAATTTTCCTGATGTCCTTGTCTAAGTTTCTTGAAAAGATTTTAATTTATGTTCAATGTATGCGCTAAAAAGCAAAATTATGTCTATACATAATATTTTGCTAAATACATTTCTCTGAGGAGGTAAGCCTTACATCGACAATCCATGGATTTAGGAAAGAACTTTAAATGTCTTGTATTCCTTGTTCGAATAATAAATTTTTGTTTGGAAAATTCTATATTTTATTGCAAAAAAATTAAATATAAAAATCTACCATTTTTAATTTGCTCTATCAAGTATATTGAGCAATTTTATTTGACTGGGATTGTCTTATCTAAAAATATTTCCACCCCCAAAATATTTTTTCAGACTCTGAACCACATGATTGATTAATCTGTGATTTAATTCATCTCATTATTCAGATATATATATATATATATTTTCAAATTTATGCTTTACCACTGATGCATTTTTTACTAATGTTCATTCTCTGATGGATAGGGTTTATTTTTTGGAAATTGATAGCTTAATGATTTTTTTTTTTTTGTTAAAATAATTCATCGTTTGAATTTTTGATGAATTAAAAAATATTGTAATTGATTCAATTTTTATTTTCAACTTCAATTTTTTTTTTTCTGGCTTCTTCGAATGCTCTATCCTTCGTATATTGATCATTTTTATTATGTTGACTGGTTTTAAGTTAAAGATAATATTGATCTTTGTAATTTATATATAATTAAAAAAAAAAACTAGATATAATAAAAAAAAAACGTGATGTAATATATAACAAGTGGATTCGACGCATTTATTAAAAGTTTCAATGAGTCATTATGAAATTTGAAGAATTTGTATACATTGTGTAGCAGAATTAATAATAATAATAGTGATAATAATAATAATAATAATAATAATAATAATAATAATAATAATAATAATAATAATAAAAATTATAATAATAATAAAAAGCTGATGAATCAAACTTTTAAAAATTCGTTATGAAAATTAACAAAAAAGTTAAACTGAAATGCAAAAACTTCAGTAATTACAAAAAAAAATTTTTAATAGAATCCCCTCCCTCCACCATATGAAAAAAAAAAGTAAAATAAAATAACCGGAAAAATACCAACTTCTTTTATTTATTGTACTTCATCTTCTTCTCAAAATTTCTTTTGAAAATTAATCATTATGTAATCTTATCTAAATAAACTGACAAAAAAAAAAAATTTGTTTCCCCCCCCCCACCCACTTAAAAAAAAAAAAAAAATTAAACATAATAACAGGACTTTGACAAAAAAAAAAAATGGACGAATCACATTTCAGGAGACAAAGATAGATGTGCTGCTTATAAAAAATAAGGTTACAAAAAAATGAAAAGGCTTCACAGAGATTAAATAAAAAAAATAAAAAATAAATAAAGAACCCCATACAACAATTTACAGGTAAGCAAAAAAAAAAAAAAAAAAAAAAAATTTTTTTGGAGAAAATTGCATATCT